>NC_133461.1:94839013-95166059 GCF_048565385.1 Saimiri boliviensis
ATTTTCTGAAACTGATGAAAGATACCAAGCCAGAGATCCAACAAGCTCCATGAACCACAAGTAAGAGAAATGTAAATAAGATACACGTGAAGGCCATCACAGTAAAGCTGCTTAAACTCAAATATAAAATTTTAAAAGCAGCTAGGATTGGGGAGGAATAGGAGAGTAGGTAACACTGCCAGAAATAAGTAGCATATTCAGGTCTGACTCATAATTTCATACTCAATTACAAAATTTTGATATCCTCTCTCACCCACTTTGCTATTAGTAAAAACTAGGATAAAGTTCAAACAATGTCCTCTTAAAATCCCCAAATTAAAATGTTTTATTAATTTGTGGCAGAATTGTACAACATATTAATTGTGAAATACAAATTTTGTTTTGTTTTAAAAACCTGTCACTCTGGAGGCTGAAGCAGGAGAATCGCTTCAGCCAGGGAGTTGGAGGTTGCAGTGAGCCAAGATCATTCACACCACTGTACTCCAGCCTGGTGACAGAGTGAGACTTTATTTAAAAAAAAAAAAAAAAAAAGAAAGAAAGAAAGAAAGAAAAGAAAAGAAAAGAAACCTGTCACTTACAATGACAAATACTTTTATTGAAGTCTGGGCTTCTCTAAGTAGACATCAGCTACTGACTATCAACAACATACTAATATGTATTAATAATTTCACTTTCTGGGGACCCAAGGCCCATAAATCAGAGAATAAAAATGTAGTATTATCCTGGTATGGTTAGATCCATCTTTTAACATGTCGACAGAAAGCTGCTGTTGCAGATATTTTTAAATGGTGAGCTCACTGTAAGTTCAAAGGATTAAGAAATTTATTCTGATTTTCTCAATTTAGAAAATTATTTTGATTTTCTCAATTTAGAAAATTACTCATCTTAGTTAACAGGAAAATAATTCCAATGCAAGCGCTATGTACAATTGTTCTTCAAGATAATCACCTACCAGCCCAGGCTGTATTTGAGCTATCTCTATTACTGAAATGAGTCCCAGAACTGCTGGGACAGATCTCCATATACATATATGTGTCATATACATATGTAACATATACATGCATAGATTTGTCCCTTTGCATTTCTTGTAGGACAGGTCCAGTGGTAAACAAACTCCCTCAGTTTTTGCTCATCTGGGAATGTCTTGAGAAAAAACGATTCTAAGCTGCATTGAATCTAATGCAAAATTATGGTCTATGATATATATATATATATGCGTATATGTATGATGTGTATATATCATATATACATATATGTATTTATGTATATACATATGTTATATACATATATATGATGTATCAGCTTGCAGATACTAATGTCCTGTAACTTGGCCCTTTTTCAGGAAGGTCATGGCTATAACTAGGCACTGCAAGTTACTATATCCTTACATTCATTGGGATTTTAAATATTGCCCTGGTGAATGCAGCCAACCAGAAGAATACACTTTATGTTTTTACAGATAATTCAAAGACACCAACAAACAAACCTTATGAGGAAAAAAAATTAGCACTTCTGATGAAAGACTACTTAGATAATATAAAACTTGTACATGAGCAAAACTGTATGGTACAGGTTGAGGGAAAAAAAAAAAACCTTTCTTGCTCCTTTTTTTAATTAAAGTCCTGACACTTTAATTAAAAAAGCCTGAGAGCACCTAGGAAAACCAACATTTTCTCTAGCTCATGTGTGAAGAAAATCATCTGGCTTCAGGAATGATACACATGACAAAGAGCTGGTCAATTGAGTATAATTCAATCCACCCCGTCAAAGAGATTGGTTTAGAGACGGACATATGACTCAGTCAAAGCCAGTCAGAGTCAGTGCTGGGATCTGCTGGAAAGATGAGAGAGGCAGGCTAACTCTTCAGCTAGACTTAAATTTAGAGATGCAATAGGCTTTTCTATCATTAGCTAAAAAGGCAAGCTACAATAAAGAGCAAAACCAAGGAACCCGAGTCCCTGGATTGAAGCACCCTAGAAATTAGTTGCCCCTGTGTATGTATATAAGCCAACACATTCTCTCATATGCTAGAGCCAGTATGAGCTGGGTTTTCTGTCACTTGTAGTAAAAAGAGTACTGAATGACACACTCACTTGGAGAAAGGCAGTCATTTGAACAGGTCCCATTTTGAGGTACCTCAAATAATTTCTCAGCTTATTTGAGAAGTCCCAGTAAGCGGAATGGGCTAACAGCCAAATTAGACACCTAGGGCAAACACTGACAGGGACACATATACATTGGAGAAAAAATTATTTTTTTACACTTTAAATACATGCATTTTTTATTTGCCAATCATGCGTCAATAAAGCTAAAGGGGACTATCATTTCCTTGTACATTTTGTATCCAAAAACATAAACCAATAACTGTTTTTTAAAAAATCTATATTCTCTTAAATCATGTAGAAGACAAAAAGCAGAGTTCTGAGACATTGTTACAAAAATGCTAGTTTTTATAACTGTCTATGTATTATCTACACTGATATACTTTTTTCTTTGTACATATTTGAGTTATTCTCTAGTATCTTTTCATTGCAGCTTGCAGAAGTCCCTTTGCATTTCTTGTAGGACAGGTCTAGTGGTAATAAACTTCCTCAGCTTTTGCTTATCAGGGAATATCTTGAGTAAAAAAATTAGGCTACATATTCAAAATTATGGCCTATATATAGTACCCAGATCAGCTTCTAGCATTAAAAATATAGTCTTTTGATTCCATTCTGACCCTTTCGCAAAATGCGTTAGGCTACCACATCTTAGTATTTTCTGCGAATAAGTAAGTATAATTTACAACAACATAGCAGCAGAGAATACATTCACTTTTCATTAAAATCTTCAACTGCTAATTACTTTGATGACAAGTCCTTACTCAGGATTAGGCTCATTTTCAGACATTCAGTTTCAGCTTAAACTCTTCATTCTTCTCACTGCTACCTCGCATCAGCCACTAAGCTTGCACATATGGATTGGAACTGCCAACAAAAAAATAATGATTGCTCTTCAGTAACTGGGCAACTAGAATAATATTTTAAAGGCTTCCAAATCTGTTGGCCACCTGTTCTTACTCTCAGTTTGAGAGAACTCAGACCAGTGAGCTGAACACTGACAGCCATCACTCTATGCAGCCTGCAGCCTCTGGGTCATCTTTTTGTTGCTCAGTTGAGACTGAATGACACATAAGCAGAAACTGAGCCACACCTAATAGTTTGCTACATTAGTAGACTCAGCCCAAATGTTTCTTAAAAATATTCCAATTAAAGGCAACACTAAAGTGACAAAATAAGTAATAAAGAGACCATTCTTGTGACCCACCCAGCCTTGTGATTTTTGAAAGATTCTCTACCTCTGCTGATCCTCTACCTACCTTTTTGTCTGAAGAATATAATAGTAAAACTAGACCACCACCTCCCAGAGCTAACATTTGGGAAATCTTGTGATCCCTAAGCCTGAAAGCTTAGAGTCATGTGGCCCCAGGCAAAGTTATTGGTATTCTGTAATTAAGTTAGGGAGCCAGTTAATATTACTCATACTGTGCCTTTGCAAGTCTATGGTGATTTTCATATTAAAATGTCAAACTGAAAAGAGTAATTTTTTTTTGACACAGTGAGGCTTAGCTTGGAATTTGAATTAATTAGGCTAATGGTTAACTCTGGATTCATATTTACTTTACCAATGCTCTGTATCACATGGTGATATCCTATTTCCTCCAGGAAATTGTTTATGCCATCATAAAATTCTAGCTAATGCCACTAAATGCTAGACATAAGGCATTGCTAATAAATACCATTAAGTGACTATTCAGAAATCAAAAGAAGATAATCTAAATATACTTACTGGAGACAAATGCAAAGATCCTCTGACTGGCTACCATATTCTTTTCTTTCACAGTGTGTCCCTGAATGACTGCTAAGAGTTGCGGTGCAAGGCGGATAGCAGCATAAGGGTAAGAATTAAAGCATCAGTTATAAGGCATCTCTTTATTATTTTTATGCTAACAGAATTAAGGGCTTGTCATCCACCTCAACAGCAAAGATATTCTGAAGCAAGGGATGGTGACACTGTCACGGGTACCAGCCACGCACAGCAGGATGGGGCAGGGGACCTCAAAGTGGACTTCAGAACTCGATAGACTTAAGTCTGAATTCCAGCCCTTTCCAAGTTATTTACGTTATTTTATCTCCCTGAACCGCTGGGTCTCATCTTTCCATAAAGAACTACCAAGAAGTACTTCCCAGGGTTATTAAAGAGAGTAAGTGAGAGAATTACGTATGTAAAATACATTACATAGTGCTTGGATCACTCACAGTGCTTGGCACGCCTTTCCTCTCTTCTGGTCACCCTTAAGCAAATTGCTTCAGAGCATTACTAATAGAGAATGCAGCCCGGAAAAGGTTCTTACCTCCAACCACAAGCCAACTGGAAAGAGCTGCTTGCCATTTGAGTTGACCCTCTCTAGTAAATCCTAGCATCACTTTCATGGCAAGGTAAGTGACTACAAGGGACTGAAAGGAGGAAAGGCACAAACGTCCTCATCAAAGCACTCATGGGTCACAAGAGCACAACCTTCTCTTGCCTCTGATTAAACCTACAGCTGCCTGGGCATTTCCCACAAGAAATGAGACAATCTTCACACATTGGTAGATTTCTCTTACTTCCTATCTCCACCTTGGATGTTGTTTTCTGAGCTCTTCCTTGAAAAACTAAATCATCGGAGAAGCATGTGGCTGTGCCACACCGCTTTACTACCCCCTTATTAATTCCTTGAATGGTAATTGTAAAAACCCGCTAATCTTACTGAGCTACTTACTGCCTGGCTTCTCATGGCATGGTGCTGAGGAATGGAGATTCTAGAAGGTGTTAGGCCATGAGATGTAAAATGAGAAGAACCCATACCAAGACCATTTTTCCAAGAAAGCTTCAATTTAGCCACCATGTAACCAAATTATCATTTGTATTGACCAACCAGAATTGCAGGTCCCAGCAGCATCTGCCCTGAGGAGCTCAAGAAACCCCTTCACCAGCACTGACCCTCTTTACTTCTTCTTTACATCACAAATTAACCTGCAAGTCCAGATTTGCGACGGAATCGTGCTCATGCCCAGGCTGGGAACAGCAGGGAGAGTCCCCAGGAGGCTACGGACCTCAGAGTCCCCATATCACCTCAATTTTCTTTCAACATGAAACGAACTCCCCCTAGGAAACATGCTTAACATCAAAAAGAGTTATAAAGTAGGGCTGGGTGAGGTGGTTCATGCCTGTATTCCCAGCACTTTGGGAGGCCAGGGCAGGCGGATCACATGAGGTCAGGAGTTTGAGACCAACCTGGCCAACGTGGTGAAACCCCATCTCGACAAAAAAAAAAAAAAAAAAAATTATCCAGGCACGGTGGCAAGTGTAATCCCAGCTACTTGGGAGGCTGAAACAAAAGAATGGTTTAAACCTGGGAAGGAGAGGTGGCAGTGAGCCAAGACCATGCCATTACACTATTACACTCCAGCCTGGGCAAAAGAGCAAGAATCCATCTCGGGAGGCTGGTAGGAAACACACAAACACAGAGTTGTAAAATGATGGAGATACACACTGTAGCCTTATAGGAAAAAAAAAACAGAACTCAGACAACTATTTTAAATGTAGTAATAATTCTCTACCTCTAGAACATATAAGATCCCCAGGACAGTCTTCAAAATTTCAGGCTGGCACCACCCCAGACACACAGACTCAGAACCTTTGGGGATGGCTTTGGGTATATGTAGTTTTTTTAAAGCTCCAAATCAAAAGGTGAGAGATACTGGCTTAGTCTACGACTGGTAGTGAGGTGTAAGTCAAACTTGGAATCAGGTTTTCTCATAACGCAGCACTTCTCAAAGTCTACTGGGTGGGCATCGTACCTAAGAAGGTTGACAAATGTCTGGCTGGAAATGGATTCTGTGGAGATGCAAGCTGGGAACCCAGAGGTTAAACAAAACCTCTTTACTTTAGAACTCCCAGAAGCTTCATAGCCTAAGGTACACTGTATCCTACAAGAGAGGAATCCATTGTACAGTATTTTTTTATCACAAGTTATTATTTTATCACAAAGTTATTTTTTGAAAACTGTCTCACAACTAGTAATGTCCAGGAAACACTCTGGGAAATGCTGGTCTCATGTGCTTGTCCTTCAATAATGATCTCAAGAGGTTTCCTGGGAGGTCAGTACCGGGCAAACATTCATTTAAAAATGCGTTTCAGTTCTTGGCCTCAGGGCTTTGCTGACTACACACTGCAGTACAATCGGGGCTGCAGGACCAGAAACAGCAATCACTGCAAGCTGACTCCATTCGAAGACTCATTACAATCCCTTCGGATGCTTTTCAAAATTGCAGGTAACTCGTACCACCCAAGACAGACAGAATCAGAAACTCTGGGGATATGCTTGGCCATCCGTAGTTTTTTTTAAGCTCCAAATCAAAGGCTGAAAAACACTGGCTTAGTCTATGACTGGTAGTGAGGTGTAAATCAAACTTGGAATCAGGTGTTCCCAAAACACAACGCTTCTCAAAGGCCGCTGGGAAGGACTATTGTTCCTAAGAAAGTTGAGAAATGTCATGGGTGATAAGGATGGTGTGCCCCATCTTTCCCCAGCTGGGATGGGACTCCAAATAACTCAATACTTTTCTAACTTAGTCCCAATATAAACAAACGTAAGTCATGTGTAGTAACTATTAAGTTGTGAATGAAGATAAGACTGCACACATCACTGAATTCTTGGAATAATGTTACCAGACATTTTCATGTTCTTAACAATCCCAAAAACTTGCATGTACCTTATTACATACAGATGCCCTATATGATATTCTACTATTAATAGCTAGTGGCAAGGGCATAAATACTCCTGTACTATAAGAGAAACCGGTACTATCTAACCTAGGGGGCTGGTAATGCCACAGTTATCATGGGGCACGGTTTTCTTCTTATTGTTTCTCCTTTGGGGAGTCAGAATTTTATACTTTCAACACAAGTAATAAACTTCTAGCTATGATGGGTTTCATATTTGTGCTACCTTTGTGATCAGCATTACAAAAATACAACAACAGGCCAGGCATGGTGGCTCACACCTGTAATCCCAGCACTTTGGGAGGCCAAGGCAGGTGGATCACTTCAGCTCAGGAGGTCGAGACCAGTTTGGGCAACATGCCAAAACCCCGTTTCTACAAAAAAAAAATACAAAAGTTAGCCAGGCATAGTGGTGCATTCCTATAGTCCCAGCTACTCGAGAGGCTCAGGCAGGAGTCTGGGATTGGGAGGTAGGTTTCAGTGAGCAGAAATCATACCATTACACTCCAGCCTGGGTGATGGGAGTGAAACTTTGTCTTAAAATATATATATATATATATATATATATTTATCTACACACACACACACACACACACACACACACACGCATATACACATACATATATATACACACATGAACCAAAAATGCCATAGGCAGGGTATTCAGTTGACAATGACAAAGTTATTAGTATCATATTAATACTCCTAATATCATATTCTAGCCAGTGTGAACCCATTACAAACACGATTTTTTCTGTAGAGTATTATTTGATTCCAAATAACTCATGAAATAAGTTCACCTAAGCAAACTTCCAAAGAATTCAGTCATTTATTTCCTACACAAATACTGATTAACTAAAAGTAAATATCATCATGAAGATTACCCGAAAATTACACTGTGCCCACACACTCAATCAAATTTACTGAGGGTCTCTCATGTACCAGACAACATTTTAAGAGTTGGAAACACAGCAGTGAACAAGGGATTAAAAACCCCTGCCTTCACAAAGCTTTCATTCTAGATCTAGGAATTCAAATACACACACACACACACACACACACACACACACACACACGTATTTGGAATTTTGCCACTTCAATTTTCTTGCAATATTGGCATTGAAACAAATTACTTCAACTGCTCTGTGCACGACCTGAGTGCAAGACAGGAGACGGGGGTGCGGGGTCGGGGGCAGAGGACCTAGATCCTAGCTGTACTTGTATACATTACCTTAGCTGATATTTTTGTCTCTGAGCCTCAGTTTCCTCATTTGTTCATCCAGTACTGGATTAGAGCCTGACACATTTCTCATTGCACAGTGGTGAATGGTATTTGAAAATGCGTGGGGATGGGGAAGCATCCTGGTTGACACGATCACCGAGTGGGCCCAGGGATGGTGAATGTCCTTTCTGTCACAGGATAAGCCTATCCTGGGGTCATGCAGGTCTTGAGAGTCAAGATCTGCTGACTCTTTTTGTGGTCCTTTCCCAGATGCTGTGCTATTTCATTCTTCCTAGGATTATCTAGGGTGTTATGATCCCTGATTTCTGTTCATTGGGAATAGGTTGGGTAAAGCAGCTGAGGTTTCTTTGAGGGGAAAACCATCTGTCAACATCCTCTCCTCTGAAAACCTCAGACTAGATAAAGCAGGCAGCTTCTAGTTATTCTAAAGCTACCTAAATTGTCAAAATAACCAATTCCATATAGGAAAGTTTTGGGGTTTTTTTTTGCTTTTTTTGAAATGGAGTCTCTCTGTCACCCCGGTTGGAGCACACTGGCCCAATCTTGGCTCACTGCAACCTCTGTCTCCTGGGTTCAAGCGATTCGTCTGTGTCAGCCTCCTGAGTAGCTGGAACTTCAGGCACGCACTACCATACCCCGTTAGTTTTGGTGTTTTTAGTATAGATGGAGTTTCATCATGTTGGCCAGGCTGGTCTTGAACTCCTGACTTCAAGTGACCCTCCTGCTCTGGCCTCCTAAAGTGCTGAGATTACAAGTGTGAGCCACTGTGCCCAGCCTAGGAAAGTTTTTTCATACCCAAAGCTCAAATAAATAAAACGATCATGTCAACTAGATCTAATTTACACTAGGATTTAGCTAGTTTGTGCTAATTTGATTCCAACTTGTTACAAAAAGTTGTTAGTACAGTCCTGGTTTTGAGATTTATAGCATCATTCTGAAGTCTGAAGTGAGTAACTATAAAATATTTTGCAAACAAATCATTAATCCATCGAAAACAGTTTGTGGAAAAAATATGTGAACAAAACCAAAAAGTTTAAGAAAATCTTATCATGTACATAGTGTAGTTAAACAGCTATTCTCTTCTTCCTCATCAGCAGACACAATGCAATACTGCCCAGGAAGTTAAAGTCAGGCCTCTGTAGCTTCGACATATCACAAACGAAAGAAGGAATTTTTACCTCCTACCAATTAAGTTGAAATGTCAGCCTATTATCTCTGCCTCCTGCCCAAGGGCAGTAACATTATATTCTCTCTCTTTAGAGGTATTTAACCCCTAACCTGCCATTAAGACACAAATTTGGGTGGCCGAGGGCAACAGAAGAATTGCAAAATATCCCCAGAAAGATTCTTTTACCTAAATTGATGGTTACTAAACCATACGCTGAGGTACCTCTAGGCATCAAAGGGAAGTCACAGAGACACCTTGGGATATTTTAATTTGGGGGCAGAATGTAGTAATGGTAGATATCTGTTGGACATACAGTCAACATTAGATTAAGCTACATTGCTTTTGGCTATTTATCTTTGCACAACCACCTTTTTAGTGGTTTCTGTAATGAACACAATTGCTGCACAAAATAGAGTGGTGTCTAATCTGATTCCAAGGTTAAGACATCGTGCAGTGCAGAACACACCCCATTGTTAAATAATTGTGGTCAAGAATAAGATAAAACTATTATTTTTTCCTTTATCATATTATTTTCTCAAACAGCTTCTAAGTTCTTAGGACATAAATATTCACAGCTGATGGACCTAACTAATTTTATTTTATTTTAATTTTTTTGAGATGGAGTCTCATTCTGGTCTCCAGGCTGGAATGTAGCAGTGCAGTCTCGGCTTACCACAACCTCTGCCTCCCTGGTTCAAGCAATTCTCCTGCCTCAGCCTCCCAAGTAGTTGGGACTACAAGTGCACGTCATCATGCCTGGCTAATTTTTCTATTTTTAGTAGAGACGCTGTTTCACTGTGTTGGCTAGGTTGGTCTCAAATTCCTGACCTCGTGATCCGCCTGCCTCGGCCTCCAAACGTGCTGGGATTACAGGGGTGAGCCAACACACAGAGCCCTAAGCACTTAATTTTTAACCTTAGGTATTTCTTTTTTTCAAGGGATTTTGGAAAAATTGAGACACTAATGGCACTATGAACCAAGAACGCTGAAGAACCTCTGAACTAAACCTCTTGGTCAATCCCCAAAATAGGGCAGAGAATAGGAAAGGTTCTTTCTCCCAGAGCTGGTATTTAGAATAAGAGATCCGGCCCTGGACCTAACCTCCTCACAAAGCCACAGCAGCACCAAGAGCTGGAGTGTTCTCACTGCCAGTGGAAGGTCAGGGCCAGTGGTCATCAGCTCTCCACATTTTATGACTGCTGCCCTCTTTGTGTCTGGAGGTTCAAGGACAGAAGGGAAGAATGACTTCAATACACTCTAAATAAAGCCTGCAAGCTAAAGGCCAATAGACTTCAATTTTCATTCTAAACTTATAAATGTGGGCTCTTCAAAATAATTCACCATGAGAGAAAATGTAAGCATACTGTAAGAAATCAGTGATTGCTACTCACGGTCTCTTTTGGGCCTTTAAATTCATCCATCTTCAATTTATTCAACTAAAGTCCAACCACGTAACAAAGATTAGGTAGGAAATTCGGCTATAAGCCAAACCATCTTAATTGTAGAAAGGGAGTTTCAAGAATATTAATTTCATTGTGGACTAGTAATTGACTGATAGGGATCAAAAGTAAGGGTTTAGTCAGGGTGGAGTGGCTCAGACCTGTAATCCAGCACTTTGGGAGGCTGAGGCAGAAGGATCGCTTGAGCCCAGGAATTTGAGACAGGGTTGGCCATGATAGTGAGATCCCTTCTCCACAGAAAATATTTAAATATAAAAATAAAATAATATAAAGGGATAAAAGCAACCTTTCTTATTAGTTTTAGGGAGAAAATAGTAGCTATATAATATTTTTAAAAAAACTGCCATCATCTTAACTGAATCATCAAAATTAGCATCAATGAGGAACAGGTGATACTTCGATAAAAATGCATTATTTATGTAGAATTCCTGTTCAGAATGGGTAACCTCAATTCAGTCCTGAGAATCACTCATCTAACCCAAAATGAAAAATATCTTTAAAGGAAGAAAGAAGATTGTGTACTTCAAAAACATTTTCACAAAAGACAAAGAAAAGCTATGAAAATGCTTCAGGTTAAAGGAACAGAGAGACATAATAACAAAATGCAATCCCTGATGTTAGTATTAGAGGGGAAAACACTGTAAAGAACATTAAGTCAATTTACAAAACCACAACAGTGGGCACTGGGCAAATTCAAATAAAGTTTAAGTTTACTGATGTTGATACTTGCACTTTTGTAATATGAAAAAACATCCTTATTCTCAGGAAATACACTACTTAGCAGTAAGGGACTATGATGCATAAACTTATTCTCAAATGGTTCAGATAAAATAGTACGTATACTTACGTGTGTATGTATGTATATGTATATATATATATGAGAGTGAAGAAAGAAAGATCATGGATAAAAAGCAAATGGGCAGTGGGTGTGGCTCATGCCTGTAATCCCAGCATTCTAGGATTCCAAGGAAGGTGTATTACTTGAGGCCAAGAATTCGAGACCGGCCTGGCGAAATCCAGTTTCTACAAAACAATACAAAATTTTAAGCAGATGTGGTGGCACACATGTGCGGTCCCTGCTACTTAGGAGGCTGAGGTGGGAGGATCTCTTGAGCACAGGAGAGAAAGGCTGCAGTGAGCCAAGATCATGCCACTGCACCATTGCACTCCAGCCTGGGCAACAAAGGCAGACTCGGTCTCATACAAAAAAAAAAGTAAATGATGTAAAATGTTAACAGGCAAATTGAAGTTAAGAACACATAAGTTCTTTGTATTATTTTTATTTTTGTGACTCTCTTATACAGGCCATGCCCCATTTACGATGGTTCCACTTAAATTTTTCTACTTTACATTGGGTTTATTAGGGTATTAAATGTTTTTTGACTTTCACTATTTTTTACTTATCTGGATCTAACCCCATCATTAAGTCAAAGAGCATCTGTAATTTGAAATTATTTCCAAATAGTTTCAGAAAGTAAAATGATCGTGTACCACTTTGGGATACAAGAAGCTAACTGCTTATGTAACTAAACAGGATGCCTGTACCACAGCTAACAAATGCATGATATGTATCAGAAATATATGCGCTTAATGACAGGAAGTTCACTATCAATCAACAGTGTGATGGTACCAGAGCACATCAACAGAAGTTCTCAGTCATCAGCCTGCTGAAGACTCTGCAATATGTGATATACATGATACACAGGAACAGTGAAAATAACTAAAGATACCAAATTAAAATGAAGAAGATATACAGGGACCTGACTAAGGTTTACCATATAGAAATAAAGTCTGCACCATTCTGTGGTCCTCTCAGCACTGAACCACAACAACTAGGCTCCTCAGATGATTCCATTCTTAGGTCTGGAGTGGAGCCGGGGGATCCCAATTGCTCTCAAGTGCCCTAGAAGATAGCTGCAGATGCCCGAAGGACCACACCATGGCTACAGGTTCTAGCTGACCCTTTGAACGCTGGGAAGCCCCAGCTCCCATTAATGTACATGGTTTTTTCTTTTGAGGAAGTCTGCAGATTTCTTTACAGGCTATAAATAACATCAAGAAGGGTGGTTTCCAACTTAAATCAAATGATCTGATGACTCAGTACAGAGAAAAAGATGCTAGGGTTAAAGGACACTTTGTATCTCCTCTGAGTCTGCCCAGAAAATTCCTACACATCCTCCAAGAATTCTGCTCAAGCATCATTTTTGGGAGGATTCCTACATTCCCTTCCTCTGGGCTGGATGAGAGCACCTCATTTTGCTCCACAAGACCATCTGTCTCAGGACCCTTCTCAACCTCGTGCTGAAACTGTTAATTTTCCTTCCTTGTCTCTCCCTCTAGGCTGCTTTATGAAGGGAGAAGGGCCGGACTGGTGACTTGGAGACAGACTATCCGAACTCAGCTGGGGACATCAGGAATTCAGGGTGCTGGTGGGATATGCCGTGAAGATGGTCGGAAGTGTGCATCTCAGAGGAGTGGTTTGAGCTAAGGGTACAAATTTGGAAGTTAGCAGTTTGGATAAAAGTTCGCCACTTAGACCAGAAGCAACTACACAGATGAAAGAGAATGAGAACAGAAAAATATGGACGGCTAGAGAATGTCAATAATTAAGGCATGGAAAAGGAGACTATGAAGAAACAGCCAGAGGTGTATGATAAAGCTACCAGAGCTTATTGTTGCAGTATAGAAGTAAGGCAAAGGAAATGAGTTTCAACGATACTTTGACAGTCAAAATGTCACATGATGAAAAGTCAAGTAACAGCTAGTATACAGAATCCAACACTAAATACTAAAATAAGAGTTAAAATGTGATCTGAATTACAGTGAGATGGACGATAACACTGAGACTGAAAAACACAACCAGGACTTCAAAGGAAGAAAAATGAGGTGACCATATCTACAGAAAGAACTGAAGCTGCCCAAATGCACTAAGCTAGTCCGCACCCAGGTAGCATCCTCATTCCAGCTTTAGGTCGTGACTCAAATTAGGACACACATGAATTTTCCAAGATGATAGGTAAGAGTTTTATTTCACTTTGCTGCAAATACATATGATAAAAGTCAAACATTATACATTACGTGATGGTATTTTGTTGTTGTTGAGGCAGAATTTTGCTCTTGTCACCCAGGCTGAAGTGCAATGGCATTATCTCAGCTCACTGCAACCTCCACCTCCCAGGTTCAAGTGATTATCCTGCCTCAACTTCCGAAGTAGCTGGGATTACAGGCATCCGCCACCAAGTCCAGCTAATTTTTTAGTAAAGACAGTGTTTCACCATGTCACCCAGGCTGATCTCAAACTCCTGACCTCAGGTTATCCACCTACCTTGGCTTCCCAAAGTGCTGGGATTATAGGTATGAGCCACCACACCCAGCCTTTAATTTTAATTTAATCTATTTCCTACTGTCAGGACCATTATTCCTTTATTTATACCCATCCTATAGTCTTGGCATAAGGTTGGCTATTCACATGTTTTATAAAGTTAGAAAACACATATGATGATACAAGGAGTCCAGTCTGCAAGTTTTTATCATATATGAGATTTTGGTTCTGCAGGCTTTTCATCAATTTTGTGGGACATTTTTCCAATAGATTCCTTTCATGCATAAGCGAGCCTCGTTGATTTCTGTTTCTTGTACCCAAGAATCCTAAGTAACAAACATTTTATTTTGCTAATAAATTTTTTACATTAACTATCATTAATTTCATTAACCATTCTATTTTAAATTTTAGTAAATAAGAAAAAAAGGCCAGACCCTCAAAGTAAAGGTTATCCCTTTAGAGTGAATATTAGCTCTTTGAAAACAACACCCTATTTTCCTCTTTTCTCTGTGGATGACTGGAACCTTCACCAGAGCCTGGATTCCAATCCAAGAATTGGTACTTGGTAACCACAAAGCACATTTAAAGCCCAGTACATAGTAAGAAGTCTCAATATATGTTTGCGAGTTGAAAATATACAACTCTTTATTAAAACATTTAAGGACAGGCCGGGCGCAGTGGCTCAAGCCTGTAATCCCAGCACTTTGGGAGGCTGAGGCAAGTGGATCACGAGGTCAAGATATCGAGACCATCCTGGTCCACATGGTGAAACCCCGTCTCTACTAAAAATACAAAAAATTAGCTGGGCACGGTGGCACGTGCCTGTAATCCCAGCTACTCAGGAGGCGGAGGCAGGAGAATTGCCTGAACCCAGGAGGCAGAGGTTGCGGTGAGCCGAGATCGTGCCATTGCACTCCAGCCTGGGTAACAAGAGCGAAACTCCGTCTCAAAAAAAAAAAAAAAAAAAAAAATTTAAAGATCAACATTAATATTTCTATTTACCATTTATTTTAAGAACTTAAACATTCTTTTAAGAAAAATATTTAAAGTATCAGCTTGAATGAGATATTTGCCTACTGGAAGAGAAGAATTTCATTTTCCCTGGGGGACTTGACTACATGATCATGTTCGTAATGTTAAAGTATCTGTCCCTGCACAGTGGCTCACACCCATAATCCCAGCACTTTGGGAGGCCAAGGCAGGACCCTGTTTCAACAAAAATACATGAAAGTACCAACTGAGCATTCTGTTTCCACGGGTTTTAATTCTTTCCTTTGTCCACCTTCCACCCTAATTTTCACTCCCTCTCTTATCCCAGACTTCTCTATGTAACTCCATCAGGTTCTTGCCTCCCTTTCTCATTTTCAGCTAACACATTCCTAGGCTGACGTGATTCAAGTTCCATTTATTTTTTTGACACAGGGTCTTACTGTGTCACCCAGGCTATAGTGCAGTGGTGCCGTCTCAGCTCACTACAGTCTCAACCTTTCTGGCTGAAGGGATCCTCCCAACCCCAGCCTCCCAGGGAGCTGTGACTACAGGCATGTGCCACCACAACCAACTAATTTTTTAAAATATTTTTAAAGACACAGGGGTCTCATCATGTTGTCCCAGTTGGTCTTGAACTCCCGGGCTCAAGCAATTTGGCTGCACTGTCCTCCCAGAGTGCGGGATTACAGATGTGAGACACCATGCCCAGCTCCATTTTCAATTCTTCAAGGAAAGGTATTACATTGTGGGTCAGAAACTTGGAGTGAAAAGAGAGCTAGTTCCTACATGTCAGCTGAACGTTCTGAAACTGCATTCTTTCAAAGACCAGTGTGATATTTACAGTTTTAGAGTCATGATTTTTCACAAGAAAGGACTGTTGATGTGATGAGGAGGAAAATGTAAAAGCTTAAAATAGTTGGTTTCTTATGAACAATCAAATGAAACCCTGGAAAGTGCCATGTCCCCTGCCTATGACAGAACAAACATTTCTGCTCTTAATCATAAAAGTAATTTTTAAGTATTACACAAGTATTTCTGATGAGCAATACGATCCCATTATCTTTGCTGAAGGAAAACAAGTGAGAAAGTAATTCTGAATCAGATTTTAACTGCAAATACACGCAATAACTCGAAAAAAGGAAAAGGAAAAAAGGATAGCAAGGTCTAAAATTAAGTTCCAAAGATCTTACCAATGTAAATACAGTTTGTTTTCATACATAACACATTTCAAAATCAAAAGCGATTTAAAAAATCTGAGCAAAGGAAAAATAAGCTCAGACAATGAAAAGTCTAGGAAAACATCAAAGAAATTACTTTCCATTATTTTTACTTTTAAAGGATAATCTTTATACAAACAGGTACTTTGCCTTACTTACTTTTTATTTTAATTAATTGTAAAATTTAAATTTTTACTTTAAATTTACCTAATATTTACCATCTTAACCATTTTTAAGTGTACACTCCAGTAGCAGTAAATACAGTTCTCTAGTGCTAAATTCATTCACTGTTGTGCAACCAACTCCAAATCTTTTTCATCCTGCAAAACTGTAACTCTGTACCCATTAAACAAGTGCCCATTCTTGCCTCCCACAGCCCCTGTCATCTCTCATTCTACTCTGTCTCTATAAATGTGACTACTCTAGCTAGGGACCACATATTAATGGAATCACACAGTATTTGTCATTTTGTGACTGGCTAATTTCACATAGCATAATGTCTCAAAGTACATCCATATTTTAGAACGTGTCAGAATTTCCCTCCTTTTTAAGGCTGAAGAATATTCCATTACATAGATACACATACTGCATCTTGTTCATCCATTCATCTGTTAATGGATATTAGGGCTGCCTCTACCTCCTTTCACTTACTTTTTTGTTTTTGTTGAGAGGAGGTCTTACTGCCACCCAAGCTGAAATATATGATGTGATCCTAGCTCACTCCAGCCTCAGCCTCCTGGGCTCAAGCAATCCTTCCACCTTCCCTCCCAAGTAGCTGGGACTACAGGCATAAGCCACCACACCAGGCTAGTTTTATTTATTTATTTATTTTTGTAGAGATGGGGTCTTCTAACTATGTTGCCCTTGCTGGTCTTGAACTCCTGAGCTCAAGTGATCCTCCCATCTCAGCCTCCCAAAGTGTTCAGATTACAGATATGAGCTGGAGCATTTAGCCTTCACTTCTTTTTAAACAATTAATTTAACTAAGCAGGTACAGTCCTGGAGTCTGATCCCTTGCCTCCAAGGCAGCAAAGAAAATACAAATGTTAGAAAGAAGAAAGTAAGGGAAAGGTTGGTATACCGTAAAGAGTGCAGCAAATGATAACATTGCTAGATTCTGATGAGGGTTTTCAGACACCAGCGACTTCTTCAAACCTTTGTTTGCGAATATGAATAGGAACATACATATGCTAAACGCTAAAAATGCAGGAACCATACCTACTTTGAGGGCCATCATGGCCAAAGGACAAACATCTAACCTGTAAAAAATTATAAGCAATAGGGAAAATAAGGCAACAGAGAGGCGCAGAATGGCCCAGCCCCATCCTAGACAGGGGCTCAGCAAAGGTTTCCCCTTTGCGCACCTCCCAAGCTGAGTCTCAAGAAGGAGCAAGAGTCTGGAGGGTCAAGAGGAAGGGCAAGACACTGCAGATAGGGGACAGCGGAATAAGACAGAGGAGAGAAGGTGCAACACAGGCTTGGAGGTAGAATCCAACTCCATGAAAAGGGAATCCCAATAAGCAGAGCTCAAAACAGAAAGGGAAAGGCAAGCAACAAGACCTGATTAACGATCAATCAACAGGAAGAAACAAAAAACCTGCTGAAAGGCATGCACTGTGGGATACCCATTCCTGTGCCAGGGTGAACCTCCTGGAGTGGCCTTGTCTGCAGAAAACCAGTGTTGGCCCAGGAGTATAAATTTAAATTAAAACTAAAGCAGTGAAAGCTAACACTGATTAAAAGTTCATAGACTTCATGGCACTCCTCATTCCATTCATAACAGTATTTTAAAAGGCAAAAATAAATCCTCAAAAAGACCACTTTATAAAATCCAAACTTACTTATTCTCTGGCTTTTCAAATAGGAGCAACTTCCCAAGTTACTACATTATAGTTTTACATTATCATTTACTTATAACATCTGCTTCCTTCCAAAACGAATGCATCAGCTACTATTTTATGTTATTTGCTACTCATGCTTCACCGACTGATGGAA
This sequence comes from Saimiri boliviensis, assembly GCF_048565385.1. Classification (NCBI taxonomy): domain Eukaryota; kingdom Metazoa; phylum Chordata; class Mammalia; order Primates; family Cebidae; genus Saimiri; species Saimiri boliviensis. The sequence continues at coordinate 94,857,216 of NC_133461.1, forward strand.
CTGCAAAGGGCATCTAAGATTGTGTGTCTACAGAGTTTTTAGCCCCCAGATGCTCCAGGAGGAGCTGCATCACCAAAATGGGAAAGGAAAGGTCTGTGCCCTGCTCAGGGGTGACTTCAGGAGACCACTGTGTGAACAGTCATGACAATGCAGTAACACCTGCCAGCCAAGAAGAATGTGGGTGGTGCTAGAGGAGTCAGTGGAACCATCTTCAGATAGGCGACACCTTTTATGTACTTTTCCATTCATTCACTCACTCATTCATTCTCTTGTTCAGTGTCTTGGAAGAGTCAGGCACTGGTTCTCAGGTTAGAGTTGTTCATACAGCAACACTTCATCATAGGAATTACCACTGAGGTGAGGTTTGAAGCTCCCTGGTTAGTAATGAGAAGAAAGTATACTAGGTAGAAAGAGGGAGGAGAACAATACAGCTTAAAGGAGTGGCAGCTGGGGACTGAGCAGGAGAAGGGTCAGAGGTGGGAGACAGGAACAGGTGGAGCCAAGAGCACAGGTCAGGGGACAGGGAGCATGGAAAGCCAGCAGCAGCTTCTTTTCCTTGATAGGAGGAAAGGAATAAGATGTAGAAATGTGCTTGCATTTCAAGGTAGGGAAAGGCAGGAAATACATCAAAGGGCAGTGACAAGATAGAGTCGATGAGCAGTGACAAGATACAAGGTGGCCGTAAAAATGGCAAGCAAAGGCCAGGTGTGGTGTCTCACACCTATAATCCCAGCACTCTGGGAGGCCAAGGCAGGTGGATCACTCGAGGTCAGGAGTTCAAGACCAGCCCTGCTAATATAGTGAAACCCCGTGTCTACCGAAAATATAAAAATTAGCCAGGTGTGGTCACACACGTCTGTAATCCCAGCTACTCAGGGGGCTGAGGCAGGAGAATTGCTTGAACCCAGGAGGTGGAGGTTGCAGTGAGCCAAGACTGTGCCACTGCTCTCCAGCCTGGGCAACAGAGCAAGAATCCATCTCAAAAAAAACCAAATAAAAAATGGTGAGCAGCAACTGACCAAGAAGGAACCATGGTAGACCAAGCTCTATGAAGGACGTGTTTAACACACAAAGCTACCCCTGTTGCAAAACTTACGTCCTAATGTTACTAAATGTCGAATGAAACAATTAACTCCCCTTGCTGGATCCCATGATCACCAAGCATGGACTGGTGTGGGGTAGGTCTATCTTCCCATAGAGAAAGGAAACAACTCGTTGACTGTTTTCTCAATGTGCATGTTGGTTTCTTGCAAGTCTGGTGAAGTTCCGCTGCTGAAGGAGGTTCAAGCCCTGAGTCTATAAAATTAAGCAGCAGTTCCGGGAAAACAAAGGCTGTCCCAAGCTAGACCCTGGTAGGGCCTCTCAGCAACTTAGCAACATCCCTGATCTCTGTACGGTGACTCAGCAGCATTGCAACCGCTGCATAATCCAGCCTATACCAGGCAGCCCTGCTTATCTGCTCCCCAAGTGGTCCCTGTCCTCCTACTCTGGTAACTTAACTTTGGAGCAGAAACTTTGCACCTGCCCAAGCAGACCTTCATCAGCATTGGATTCCTTCTCTCTCTCTCTCTCTCTCTCTTTTTCTCCCTGAGGCAGAGTCTCACTCTTGTTGCCCAGGCTGGAGTGCAGTGGCACGATCCACCTGCCTCTGCCTCCCAGATGCTGGGATTACAATTGTGAGCTACCACACCTGACCTACTCCTCTATTCTGTAAAGTTTACTTTAACTGTGTTCTGGTATTATCTCAAGGTCTTAATAATTATGGTCTATGTGGTGCTGTAATGACATTGTTCTCTTTTACATCATCCAAGTCATTCTCAAAAACATTAAACATGACAAGGCCCAAGATTAGGACAGTTCCATATGCCCTTCAAATTGGCCCTGAATCGCTTAAGCCTCTTAACCATTTGATTTTTCTACTTAGAAAAGGATTTGGGAGGAATTCTCCTTCAGTTATTTTTGTTCGTATTATTAACTTTTGGCCAAGGTTTTTTATAATTTTTTCTATTGTTAGTAACTGAAATATAGTCCTTTATAAAACTCTACACACACCTTCATTTAAGTACAGGGCAGTTGATAATTATAAAATCAGATCATCATCAACTACGTCGGCTTTCATTATTTTATCTTAATAGTGTAGTAAGGTTTTTGTTTTTGTTTTTGTTTTTTTAAAGCAAAACCATCAAGCAAACCTCTAGAGACATTTGTTAAATGAAGAAGGAAGGTGAAGGGCGCTTTCTGAAGATATGTGTCTGCCGAGTGCAGCTTACCTATTTTCAATTTTATGTCTATTGAATCAGTTCTAGACAGAAAAAAAAAAAAAAGAAGACTTGTCTGCTGCAGATAGGAACCATATACACAGCTTCCTGTTTCAGACCATTGCATGTCAACGTTAATGACAGTTTTGAGGTACTTGTTTCATTTTGTATATTTAAGTTTAGTTTTGTCAGATGTAATAAAATATCTTATTGCATAGAAACTCAAAATTACTGGTTACAAGAGCACAACTAAAACAAGGTTCCAAAGATTTACATTTGTCCCCAGACTAAAACCAAGCTTGCAATCCCTAAGTGTACTATTCTCAAAGAGTTCTACACAGCGTCCTCTCTAAGACATTTTAAGTAAGAAAAAAAGCTCATTCTTCAATTTGCTAAACCATGGTATATAAATAATTATTTTGTAGCAAAGTCAAAATTAGAGTAACTATTTGATGATAGGGTGAGTATTTTAGAAAGCTCAATATCCTGTCCCAATTTCCAATGGGAGAACACATGTTCCTATGTAAGTGAATTCTTTTAAAAAGATGTAACTGTTCCAGCTCTCTGATTGGTTTAAGTTACTTGCCACTCTGAGAAGAGATATATGCTTAGAAAGCTCAGAAAGTTAGATACAGATGGAGCTGTTACAGTCTTTAACAAGTCAATGAAAAGGATTTAATGGAGCCAAGTAATTGTATTATTTTGGGAAAACTACCAGTATGTTGAAGTAATAACTTGTTATTAAGCAAATTATTCAAAGTAAAATGAAGTTTAACACATTTCAAACATAGCCAGAATATTGAATACAAAGTAAGTATACCATGCAAAGGTTTGTTTCTTGAATGGAAACAATCACTTACCTGGGGGTTTATGAAGGGAAGACTAGGGGGTGGCTACATCATTCCTCCTCTGGGTCAAAGTTACCTTGGCTTCTCTCCTTGAAATAGGAAGATACCTAAAATAAAACAAAATAAAATAACCTAAGGCAACCCTTGTAAATTTCCATGTCTTAAATTTATGTGATATTACAAAATGGGAAAATTATAAATCACCTAGTATATAAAACACAATTCATCTGAAAGTATTACCCCAATAAGCAGGATGGTTTTTGTTTTCTATTTCAATGAAGAAAATGCAGACTATTTGTTAAAAGAAAAAAAAAAAGACTTTAAATAGTGATAACCAAGTGAAAATGATAACCATGTCTAATGGTATGTAAAAATCAAGCTCAACATTTTCACGTGAAAAAGAGCAAACCAAAAAAGCTGACCTCACAAGAAGGAAATGTGCCCGATTGCCAGCGAGCCGCTTCTCAACTCTCAGCTCTGCTTCCAATGCTCTGACAGCCCTGTGAAGTCACACTGGGATTTCCAGGTTGGGGTCAGGAGGGAAAGTGCTGCCCCCCTCTGCAAAGACTGCGTTCAGCGCTGCCACTTTAAAAAAAAATGGTTTCATGAAATCAAACGTGAAAAACTAGAAAATCCTCCTCTTTTCCCCAGGGAAGGAAAGAGTGCACACCCTGGGAGGAGGGAGGACCGCCAGCCTCCCCAAGGCACCCCAGGGGCCGCCGCCGAGCAGCGCCACTGGTGAGGATTCAGTGCATCTGCCCAGGGCACCCCGGCCGCGCCTGGAGCCTCCCGCTCCCCGGGGAGAACTGTGGGCGCGTCCCAGGGAGCACGACACCAGAGGAGAGGGCGTGCGCGAGTCCCACCGGGTGCCCCGCTCCCCTAGGGGCCGTGAAAACCCCGGAACTGCCCTGCCCTGCCCCTGCCTTGCAGGGCGCGACAACCGGCCCCAGCGCATCCCTGTCTTTTGGGAATATCAGGGGAGGAAATCAATGTGTCAACTAGATAAAAGCAGAATGGGAAAGAGGTGTGAGCAAAATACTCTGGAATGAAAGGGAAAATATAAAGGGATTAAGCCCTTCCTGTTAAATTCATGTCAGTAATGTTATCTTCAGTTATCCAAGGCATAGTCCTCCTTCCTGAATTGTCATGATTTTTATCGTATCTGTCTTTATAATTCCAGTAATGGCAAATATACATCTACACATATATTTGCTATTATATATACCTACATACACAAATATATACATATATACATATACAAATATACATTTGCTATTACTGTGTACACACACACACACACACACAATTGCTCCCATTTCACATGCAGAAATTAAAAAAAAAAAAAAAAAAAAAAAAAAAAAGGAAAAACAGGTCCAGCAAAGGCCAACTAGCAAGTCTCACGTCTGCAGACAACTGGTCCCCACTTTCTCCATGGGGATGGCCTCCAAATGCCACAATGTCAGGTTTTCTCTGACTCACTGACGTGAACAAAGTCCGCAGAAGTGTGAGATCCATCACTACAGAGGTTTAGAGTCCATTTTGTACCCACCTACTCTCACCCCACGTCATTACGGGTTTAGTGTTGGAGTGGGCTGCCAACCGCCCGGGGCCCCCTGTCTCCACCCCAACTCGGTGCCTCTACCGCCCTGCCTGTGCCGCTCTCACCACCCACTTCCGCCTCTGCGTGGCCAATTAATCTATGTCTAAACCAAATTGCAGTTGGCAGCAAGGCAACAGTGCCTAGTGGAATAATCACTTGGACCCGAATCTGAGTTGTTTTCCGTCCCGGACAAAAAATAATGTTACTTCAGCGCCTGCAGGCCAAGAGTCGAAATGAACTTATAACCTGGCTTCCAATCCATTTCACTTTCTGATTCTCAACCTGTGTTTTAGCTTGCAGGGGGCAGTTCTGAAGGCTCAATCACTGCCATGGTCTTTGTGGATATCCTTCATGAACACTCTTTGCCATCTAAGTAAAAAGGTGGGAAATCTACATAATCCAAAACCACACTTGTTTTAATAATGAAAACAAATAGACTGTCAGCTGGTACCTCTACATAATCATTAATAATCTAATTTGTACTTCTCACTCCAGCAACTTGAAGAACTGTTTACAGTTTTCTCATCTACATACGGTGACCCACATACATCCAACCCTGGAGCGCCTGGTACCAGCAATTCCAAACTGCAGGTTGAGAGCCATGGCATGGTCCGGCTCCTCCCTCTTTTTCTAGAGGGGGAACTCATTAAAAGCCTGCTCTTCAGCTCTGGGAAGTACACGTCTCCTTAGCCATTCCAAGTATGATATTCCTCCAGAGAAAAGTCATCTGAAGCTAGTAAGTGAAAAAGACTAGAAGGCGAACCCCCCAGCAAGATCCCCTTGGTGATCAGGGTGGAAGTGGAATAGCATCCTGAAAAATTCTAGAAGGTGACTGCAGGTATGCTATCAGCTAACGAGAAGTGGGTGTGTTCAACTGGACAGATGGCTTTATGGGAAGAAAAGAGAAGGAACATCAACAGCACATCTACAACGTGTCCATACACCCTGCAAGCTATGTTACACAAGAACTCATTCAAACCACAATGCTATGGATATGTGCATTACTATTTTCACTTTAGAGATGCAGAAATGAGGCTCAAAGGTGTTAAGTAACCTGCTGGGCTCATACATGGTGAAGTAAGGATTTTTCTAACTTTCAAAATCAAACCCTAAAAAGGATAGCAAGCCTTTGCTCTGTTTAATTTGCAACATGCCTTTACCTGCACGACAGCCTTCACATATGATTCTTTAAAACTGAGTGTGGGGCTTACAGAACACAGCTGCATGGAAGTGGTGGCTAGGTAGACGTGCTGCCAGCAACCTAAGGATGCCATGTTGGCTTTAGGAACACAGGCCACCCTGATCCCCTGTCATTCCTTCATAAGAAATCAGCGACAAAAACGCACCCTCCCTATCAAAGAAATAGTAAGCATGTGTGAAAAATAAAAACTAAACACAGGAAAAAAACTGCAGGTAGAGCAGATATAAAACCTTGCTTTGTCCAATTCAGAAAGTTACAATGTCATCCCTCTGTCTAAATTTTCACATCAGCCTGGCCAACATGGTGAAACCCTGCCTCTACTAAAAATATAAAAATGAGTCAGGTGTGGTGGTGGGCACCTGAAGTCCCAGCTACTCAGGAAGACTGAGACATGACAATGACTTGAATCTGGGAGGTGGAGGTTGCAGTGAGCAGAGATCATGCCACTGCACTCCAGTCGGGGGGAAATAGTGAGACTCTGTCTCCAAAAAATAAATAGATTAAATAAATTCTTGTGTCCAGGTTTCAGTCTCCTCCCCTGTCCTCCTATGCCCAGTGTGTTCTCCATAGCTTGGCACAGAGAGTGAGGATTCCAAGTGAGCGTTATAGAAGAGCTCATGTGTCATCACAAGTGTCAGTTACAGTAAGAAGTGAGCAACAGGAGGCAGGATGTGCGTGAGAGTGGCTCAGAAACCATCTACGGAAAAATCATAGACTTGGTTCTGGAAGATTTTCACTTCAGATTCTAAAGATTGGGAAGTCCATCCCACCCCACCCTGACAGAAAGAGTTTGGCAGACATTCATTAGCAGTCTTATATAAATAAATCTGCTTTCAATCATCTTAAAAGAAGTTTACCAAAAATTGTCTACTGAAAACAATTAAAATAATGAAAATGAATATATTGAGATTAATAATTTTTTTTTTTTTTGAAACAGAGTCTCGCTTTTTCACCAGGCTGGAGTGCAATGGCACCATCTCAGCTCACTGCAACCTCCACCTCCTGTGTTCAAGCAATCCTCCTGCCTCAGCCTCCCCAGAAGCTGGGACTACAGGCACGTGCCACCACACCCAGCTAAGTTTTGTATTTTCAGTAGAGGCGGGGTTTCACCATGTTGGCCAGGATGGCCTCAATCTCTTGACCTCATGGATCCTCCCGCCTTGGCCTCCCAAGGTGCTGGGATTACAGATGTGAGCCACCGCACCCGATTGACATCAATAATGTTTTAAACTTCTAGGAACTCATTCTATTTAATGTACAATTAATAAGTGAAAGTTCTCAGCATTTTAATGTCAAAGAGCTTCAAAAACTTAATGGATCCAATGGTATGAAAATATCCATCAAGCTGTACTAAGTTCCAAGGCTTACTCACCTCCATCTATTTAAAACCTTGAATCTTTAGACCCTCCAAATCATGTCTGTGTCAGACACGCTGATTCCTGAAATGTGAAAAATAAAAAGGGAAGACTAAAAACCCTCTTCTCCATCAGCACGCCTAAAATAACACATGAAAAACACCAAGAGATGAGATATGTGTCTGCCAACGAAAGCATCCCAGTGAGATCTTCTTTATGCATATGTGGGTAATTTTATATGTATACAAAATTTATATATATTTAAATCTTGATGGGAACTTCATTTGTTTAAATCCGTGAAGTCCCCTATGTTGTGGCACTGGAGGACAGAGCAGAGATAGGGTCAGGAACTGTGCAGGCAACTTCTAAAATTATCATCTTTCTCTAGAATACGTCTCAGAAAAGAAAGGGCTCTTAGATGTTACACATTATAAATTGGGTGTTACTATACAGTATCCTTAACCACATTCCTTCCACATTAAATAATTTTACTGCAAATGCATGTTTTAGAATACAACTGACTTTAAGAGTCATGAGTTCTTCCCCCAAAAGATTACTTTTCTGCTATTTTGGATCTCTGTGTCCTGGTCTTGAGACTACAGGATGCAGACTCAATCGAGAGACACCTATTTTTAATTCCTTTTTTATTTTAATCCTTTCACTGAAGTGGGTCACCCTGATTTTCTTCAATTTCTTATCCCAACAAATGGGATAATCTCAGACAATGAAATTATGCTACTAAATTATTTAAAGTCTCTTTTAAAAGGTATGCGTTAGCCGGGCATGGTGGCTCACACCTGCAATCCCAGCACTTTGGGAGGCCGAGGCAGGCAGACCATGAGGTCAGGCAAAGGCTGAGGCAGGCAGACCATGAGGTCAAGCATTCAAGATCAGCCTGGCTGACATGGTGAAACCCTTTCTCTACTGAAAATACAAATATTAGCTGGGTGGGGTGGTGGGTGCCTGTAATCCCAGCTGCCTGGAAGGCCAAGGCAGGAGAATTGTTTGAAACCAGAAGGCAGAGGTTGCAGTGAGCTGAGATTGTGCAAGTGCACTGTGGCCTCCGTGAAAAAGTGAAACTCCATCTAAAAAAAAAAAAAGGTGTGAGTCTGTTATTGCCTTAAAGAGTATCAAATAACATTTTCCTTATACCTTAAAAATTTATATTTTCAAATGTCTCCAAAACTCACCAGTGGGGACCCTGCGTGCTCTGGAGTTGAACTATTTTTACATTATCAACATAAGAACCACTAACATAATCGAGAATGAAGTGACTCCCATCACATGCTAACTGGAGATATAAATGATAAGCTATTATAGTATAAAAAAGGACTGACCAATTTAGACTGGAGAAGATCCGCATTATAACTAGTCTCTTGAAAAGAAAGTAAATTGCTTCTGTTTGTCGTTGGCTGTGAGACCAGTAACACAATCTTTCTCCTAAATCAGTGAAGATACAGACGGCCGATGTACCTCCATAAAAGAGAGCTATTTTCCAGCACACAGTCTGCAGTGCCACAGTTAAACTCAACATGCAATTGTTCATTTTATTAGACACTGTCTTCCAATAAATCCTTCTGCGCTAGCCCTGCCCTTATTAGATACTGCAGCTGCTCAGCTGATGCCAGATGCCAACCCAGAGCCTAATGAGGCCTGAACAGTGTTGCAGGGAGATCAGCTGCACTTAATCCTGCCCAAAACACAAAATTTGGCTTTTCACCTTAAATGAGTTACTGTGAGACATTAGACAAGTTCTTAACTCCTATGAGTCTCCATTTCCCAATCTGCAAAATGAAAGGGTTGGACTACATCAGTGATTCTCGGTGAGGGAGGATGATCTTTATCTGTTGTCTTCCCACCCCTAGCTGAGAATCCCTGGGTGTGAGAAGATATGTTACAGATGGTAACAAGCTACACCAACAAATGATGAAAATGCAGACAGCACTGAGACTTCGATGTTATGAGTAGGGAAGAGAAGCTTAAAAAGAGAATAAACTCTTCTAACACTTAGAGTTTTAGACTTCCAAAGTATAAAGATTTCAGCAGGCTAATTGATAAAGAGTAGTTAGACAATCTAAGAGGACAATCCTGGTTAATTCATTAGCCAAATGTCACCTCTCATTGTGGCCTCTTCATCACATAGCTGGCTTAGTTAGCAGACACAACCCTCTATTCAGAAAAGTAGACTCACCCCCAAAGGTGACATAATGGATCACAAAGAAGAGCTCATCTACGATGGATGGTCCCAGGCAACAGGGACACCTATACATGGCAGCCCAAAGAGAACAAATTATACATTCCAACACCTTTTTTTCTTTTTTGAGATGGAGTTGTGCTTTTGTTGCCCGGGCTGGAGTACAACGGAGCAATTTCAGCTCACCACAACATCCACCTCCTGGGTTCAAGTGATTCTCCTGCCTTAGCCTCTCAGGTAGCTGCGATTACAGGTACTCACCACAACGTCCAGCTAATTTTTTGTACTTTTAGTAGAGACGAGGTTTCTCTGTGTTGGCCAGGCTGGTCTCAAACTCCTGACCTCAGGTGACCCGCCTGCCTTGGCCTCCTAAAGTGCTGGGATTACATGTGTGAGCCACCGCACCTGGCCAACATTCCAACACCTTATACACCAACACACCTACTCCAACACAACAATGGAAGTAGCGATATGGGGAGAGCACAGGTGTGTGGTTCAGAAATGCCAAGTTCAGTCCCAGTTCTGCCATAAAATAACTGTGTGACCTTAAGCAAGTCACCTGCAAAATCAAAGTATGGAACAGATCATCTCCAAGTTACCTTCCAGTAGAGAAACTGCACTTACTTTTTATTATTCTAATAAAAATCTATGCGCCACTAGAATCTTCGTAGCATCTTTAAGGTTAGTACATGTATCTCCATTACTGGCTCACTTTTTAAATTACCGAATCCCCACGCTTTTCGGGCAAAGACAACACTTAGGACAACTGCCCAGAACACAAGTTTGAGATGCAGCATGAGTAAAGTTTGTTTTCTCTGGCTTCTTTACAATTCCCTCTGGCTGAATTCTACCCTGTACTCTGCCAAGTCTCTGTATTTTTGGCAATGAGGCTTGATCTATAGTATTCATAGGGCTGGTGACACTGTGATAGATGAAGAAATTAAATCTTTTACCAAACTTGAACAGGCACTTTAAATGGCAATTTTTATCTTCTTCCTTCCCAGATGCAGGAATGCCAACAGTTGAGAGATACTATGATGAAGACAGAGAGTCATTGCAAACATGGACTTGCCTCCCAAATGGTCTCTCATTATCTTTCAAATGTATTACTTTTGCTGTATCAATTTCTGAGTTTATTTCTTGTTACGCTTCAACTCCAAAGGAATTGAGAACATACTCTCCACATTTTCCAAAAAAAGACTCTAATGTTAACAGAATAAATCTTTCACCATGAAAATGAAAACTTTGTGTAAATATTCATATAATTAAATTTATTCAAACAATCCATTGGGTTACGCGGATGAAAGAACTTTTTTTTTTATATTGAGATTGAGGCAGGCAAGATGCAATTTTAATCTCAAAAATCAAGTAAATAAATAGTAATATTGCTTGTAGATGTCATTTAAAAAAATGTATGCATATAGAATGTAAACGGGTGTTGCCCTCAGGGACCCTACAACTGCTGTGTATTATTTGCTATGCATACTAGATAATAAAATTTAAAAATATAAATGGGAAACACAGATATGTTTCCTCAATAAATATTTTTAAATCATTACAATGTGTTTTCATTCCACATCATAGCCAGGTAAGCAAGACAGGGGTAAACAGTGAAGAAAGAAAACATTATTGGAACACTCAGCAATACAAAGGAATGAACTATTGGTACACATATCAGCAGGGATTATAATTATGCCAAGGCAAAGAAACCAAATGAATGGCATACGTACTCTATGATTCCATTTATATACAATTCTGGCAAATCGGTGTTCACCTGGGAATGGGGGATGAGACGGGCACGGAGGAACACTGAGAAGCAGGAGGGTCAGTTTACCAAAGGGCACACGAAAACTTTTCTGGGGAGGTATATATTCATTATCTCGATTTTGGTGATGGTTTCAAATGTGTATACATATATCAAAACAAGTCAAATTGCCTAATTTAAATATGGGAGTTTGTTGTGTATCAATTATACCTTAATAAAGCTATACAGTAGGGGATACTACCTAAATGACATGGAAGGGACATGCTAGGAGGGGAAGAGTGTGGTTCCTTAGATACGGAAGAAGGGAAGGGAAGCGCTGGGTAGAGGAAGGTGTGGTCCCTGGCTAGGGCTCCACCCCCATGGAGCTGGGTGAGGACAGGCATCAGGAAATGCCTGCCCAAATGTTTTATTTCCCAAGACCACTCTGGCCTGCCACACCTCATCCTGTGCCTATAAAAAAACAAAAAAAACCCCGAGACCCTAGCAAGGCAGAGACATGGGCAGCTGGACAAGTGGAAGAGCGTATCAGCAGAGGAACACACAGGCGCTTGATGCTTAGAGGAACACACCGACAGGTGCCACCAGGTCGCAGACCGACAGAAGCAGAAGGAGGCAGAGTTTGGCTGGGGAAGTCAGAGGAGAGCCCAGGCCACCGCGTGGCCCAGCTTCTGGGGAAAGCCTTCCCACTCCATCCCCTCCTGACTTCCCCAAGCCACTTCTCCTCAGTGAAACCTTGCACTCCTTGTCCAAGCCCACATGTGATCCAATTCTTCCAGTACATCAAGGCAAGAAACTGGGGCACAGAAAGCCCTCTGTCCTTGTGACACGGTAGAGGGTCTGAGTGCACATCGTAGCACATGCCCACTGGGGCTCCAAAAGCTGTCAGGGTCCACCCCAAGACACTGCCATGGGGCCGGGGCCCCACAGTCTGCCTGTCTATAAGCTCCCCTAGAGATTTGAGCAGCGGGGCGCTGAAGCAGCAAGCCACTCCCCTGTCACAAGCCCACCCGGTAAAGGGGACGAGAGAGCCTTTCCGGTTTCTTAAAAACAAGGCATAGGTAAAATTGTGAGTAATTAAAACAGCTGTTGTATAAAAAGCTACAGAAAATATAAGCTAACCTAGACAAAGAGAAGACTACCAGAGGCAGATTCCTGATGTGGCGGGGAGTTCAGGAGGTTTCATGATACTGACAAAGTCATTCTGAGCACTGAAAGACTGTGCCTAGTGAACATTCATCTCCTCAAAAATATACAGTTCTCATTTCCTTAAGATTTGTTTAAGGCAGCTGGGATTTAGAGGCATGGACCACCACACCGGGTTTAAGATTTTTGACAGAAATAGTTATAACTACCTTCATAGCGGTAAAACTAGCTAGCTAGCTAGCTAGCATTTATTGAGCACTTGGCTCAATAAACCAGGCCCTAATCTAATACATTATCCTATTTAATTCTCACCTGAGAACCTGACAGATGCTTATAATCCTAACTCTTCACTTTACAGATAAAGATACCTACATTCAGGGACATTAAATAACTTGCTTAGTATCACTCACCACTCCAGGGGTGGGTCTGGGATACAAACCCAGGTGGTCTGAATACGGAGTCCAGCTGTTGAAATTTAACTTCTGGAGTTTTTCATAAACAGGATCTGTATGCTGTATGTCATGATTTGCTGACTCATACGTCTGATGACTTAGAGACTCTTTGTTCATTGCATAGCTACATTTCTAAGTCTGAATGCTGATCTTCTGTGTGGTAGCAGTAGAAAAGGTCAGTAGTAAACCCATGACAGAAGGTAAGAGGAATTACAATAGGAAAAAAAATATGGCTGGAAACCAACAGAATCGGCTTTCATGTCCTGGCTGATGACTGTAAACATGAGCAAGCCATGTCTCCTCCTGGGTCTCTTTCCTTTCTGGTAAAATTAAGGATTTGAACTAATTGATTAATTCTAAGATTCCTTCCAGCTTTGTGATTCTGCTGGTCCTCTTTTGAGGAGCACTTCCTGCATTTTACAACTTGGATTAAAAATGCTCCATGGGACTGGCATGGTGGCTCATGCCTGTAATCCCAGCACTTTGGGAGGCTAAGGCAGGTGGATCACTCGAGGCCGGGAGCTCGAAACCAGCCTGGATAATGTGGCGAAACCCTGTCTCTACTAAAAACACAAAAGTTAGCTGGGCATGATGGTACTTGCCTATAATTCCAGCTACTCAGGTGCCTGAGGCAGGAGAATCACTTGAACCTGGGAGCCGAGACCGCAACACTGCACTCCATTCTGGACAACAGAGTGAGTCCATGTCTCACCAAAAAAAAAAATTGAAAAAAAAAATTGAAAAAAAAAATTCTCCGTGAATGCAATACATTTCTCATATACAACTTTCTTCATCCCCTGAATCACCCAGACACCTCCTCATCCTCGCCCTATCTAGCAAGATTCTTTCTTCACTATTTCCAGAAGGTCCTGTTCACAAGGATCACCCACAAAGACCCAAGAAAAATGAGGAGGGTCCTGCAACCAGTGACATCCCTGTCCTGCTGGGCATTCTAATCTTTTTCACTTGATAAGCATGGAAAAGTTAATTTGGGCTTTCAAGGGGTGAAAAGGAGGCAGCCCCCACCCAGAATCTCATTCCATTATCCTTGTGTAGCTTCTGACATCTGACATGATCAAAAGTCCTAGCAAGTGGTGGCTGAAGTTGCCACATTCCATTTACTTCTATTCCTATTGCTTCTTTCAAGTGGCTATTTTTCTATTTGCACTAAAACCACATCATTTTATCTTTTTAAACAGATAGAGTTTGTGACCCTTTGGGGAGATATAAAAATGGGAGAGCGACTAAATAAGGCAGTCGTAAACCATTTCACCATCTATAAAACCTTCTCCTTTATCACAAAAGAAAAGAGGAAAAGCAGCTGGAAAAAAAAAAGCACAGCTGACAGGGAACTTGATATCTTTAAGAACAACTACTCTCATGAATTTTCATCTCCATGTTTTGGGGTTTTCACTGCATTGAAAATTCTTTCTGGAAAAACACTTCTCATGTGTGTTAACTACTTTCACAATGCATTGGTGAGACAAAACTCTTCAAAACTGCAAAGCATGTAACGTCTATTTTTCTATAATTCTACCTACATGTCACCTCTATATTTTATTCTATATTTTACCCACTCTACCTTTTATCATAAACACCCTATTATATCTCAGAACATATAATGTATGTTATTTAATACTTTGTTTTTATTGAGTCACTTAGCTGTTATTTTATAAAAAACAAAAATTAAAATATAGGTCATCCCTTTCCTACATAACACCAGAGATTTACAAAATTGACTTCTAAGCTTTATCATTGCACAGACAGATTTTATGTGGTTGCACCCACCTTGCACACACTATTCTAATTTTTGCTTGACATCTCCATATATCTCCTTAGTCCATTTATCTGTCATTTTGAATGCAATATTCCACTGTTTTGCTAAAACAGTTCAATTAGCCATCTTTCAGTTAGTTGTTTCCACACATTATTATAACCCAGTCAAGCATTTTTAAACAAGTAAATTGTTTGTTCCTATTTGAGCTCTTTCCTTAAGCTATAATCTGAAAAGTGGGATTAACACATTCAAGAGTGACTCTCCAAAAGAGATATCAGCAATTTGCAATGTCACTAGCTTTTTCTTCAAGTCTCTTTAACACTCAGATTTCTGGGCTGTACTTATTTTCGGGTGCTTTTATTTGGGGAGAACACTTATTTATCAGTGTCCAGTGGTTGAGGACCCCTGAGTTAGGGAAGTCCCAGATGTCAATTAATGAGTTATTCTTGACAGGTGATATTTAGAAAAAAATGAGGTTCCATGATCAAGTGACTCTGAAAAATGCTGTATTAAAGGCAACAAATTTCACTGCTGTGGAAGATCTCAAAGACGCTAATCTGCTACAAGAATGATGCAGAGTCTTTTAGTTCTTGGAAATCTGTCACATTTGTATAATACTCTTACTGCCCCCTTTTAAAAATGTATATTGACCACCTATAATGTGCCAAGTGCTTTATATGCCTCATAACTCATTCAATACTCCTGACTGCCTCAAAGTCAGTATTACAAATATTACTTTTACTGAAAAACAAAAAACCTGAGACTCAAAAGGCTAAATAATGTGTGCAAAATTCCAAGGCTAGTATGTCATGTCAGGATTCAAACTCAGTTGTCTACTTTTGGTGGATTTGCCATTATACCATCCTGCCTCCTTACACAATGTCTCAACATCTTGTCAGCCAGTTTCTATTCTTCTCCTTTTTGGGGGGTTGGAGGGATGTTTGGTTTTCTAGTTTTCCTGTTTACTGACTTATGAATACAGAGGTGAATAAAGTACAATCATCTTAAAGATACAGCTCAATGAGTTTATGCCTATTATGCCCTTCTATAACCATCACATAGATCAAGATACAAATTTTTTTTCAATCAGCTTAGGATCTTTTCTTTTTCAACATAGATTGGTTTTATGCTTCTCATTCTATGTTGGGCCTGGTATGGAAGTTATTCAAACAGGTGTTTAATAAACTCTGATCACAGAAGGTTGAAACTAGAAGTGACATCATAGTTTATTTGTTCCAACCTCTTCAATTTACAGATGTGGAAAGTGAAGGCAAGAAGGAAAGTGACTGAAAACACAATGAATTCAGAAAATTTCTGCAGCAGAGTGCTGCCCTTGCTGGCCACTGGCTGGTTCCTTCCACACCTTGTACTGCAGACAGTGAGGGGTAACAAAGAAGGCAGGAAGTATAACAGAGAAAGAAGGCCAGCTGAAGAGTTTTTCATTTTTATTTTAAATAAGTCTTGAAGTAACCAAACGGTAAAACTAGTCAAGAAATGCTTACACTGACTTCAATGTAAAACACTATTTTTCAACATAAAAATATTAACACGCTTTGGGAGGCCAAGTGGGCGCTTGAGGTCAGGAGTTCAAGACCAGCCTGGCCAACATGGTGAAACCCCATCTCTCCTAAAAATAGAAAAATTAGGCAGACATGGTTGCACGAACCTGTAATCCCAGCTACCCAGAGGTTGCGGCAGGAGAACTGCTTGAACCCAGGAGGCTTGCGGTGAGCCGAGACTGTGCCACTGTACTCCAGCCTGGGAGACAAAATGAGACTCCACCTCAAATAACTAAATGATTTTTTAAAATCAACACTTTCCAACCAAATGAACTTGCTCTTCAAAGTAGTCTTTTTGGGAGGACAGACTCTTATTCTAAGAATGCCCTGTTGCTCGTGACTTCTTTTGAACCCTCTCTTTGAGATTAACTTCAGAGCTACTTTCAGTCAAACCAATTTTATTTCTGAAAACTACAAAATTAGCACCAACACAATAGACACCATATGTGTGTCTTCCAAATCATAAGAAAACAAAAATAAAATCCATATAACAAAAGCAATTGAAAATTGCAAGAAACATTTAAAGTAGAAAAAATTTTTTAACTTAACAGATTAGACCTATGAAACATGATGAACGTGAACAGGTTAAGCATCCCTAACAAAGACAAAGATTCTCAACATCCAATTATATGCTGTCTACAAGACAGACCTAAAACCAGGTGACTCAGAAATCACAAACAAAAGGAGGGGCAAAATGCATCCGGAAAATGCAAATGAGAAGAAAGGATGAATGACAACATTTATATCGAACAATCCAGAATATCAATCAAAAGAACATTTAACAGGACAAAGAACATGTGAAAAATGCCAACCTAATAAAAATTTCATTGGTATGAAGCAGTTTTAATTTATCAAACTGGCATTTTAATTACAATGCTTTTATCATTGAAGGTACAGCCAACTAGGCATATCCACGTCATCAACTCTCAAGACGACAACAGGAAAATGACCAAGACAGTGTGGATATACATGACAGTGAAATGCAACCATTAAAAAAATGTTTTAAAATACACATAATGACATGGCAATGTTTTTATCATACAATATTAGGCAAAAGAGGCAAGACACAAGATATACATAATAGGACCTCAATTCATCTTAAATAAAATATGCATATGAGGTAATTTTAAAACCAGAAAAAAATAATACTCTGGTTCTATTAGGGAAGATCTTTTGTTACTTCTTTATGGTACTTGTTACTATTTTTAAAAAAGAGAGAGCCCTAAGTCCAAGACAAATGAAAAGATGGCATTAGAATATGCAGCTTCTTCACATTAAGGCATCCAGACATTCAGACCCAGACAAATGCCATTCCCAGGCACTGATGAGGGGGTCATAGAAAAAAAAAATTAGATGAGAATTCTGACCCTCTCGTCACCTTCACCTTCGGGCTCCAAAACCCCATGATTTTTATCATTTTCTTCCAGGGACTGGGTAATATTTGATACAGTTTGGACATATGTGTCCCCAAATCTCATAGTGAAATGTAACCTCCAGTGTTGGAAGTGGGGCCTCCTGAAAGGTAACTGGATCATAGCGGCAGATTTCTTATGAATGATTTAGGACCAACCCCTTGGTGCTGTCCTTGCAATATCTGGCGTGTCAAAGTGTGTGTGGCACCTCCCCTCACGCTCAGTCTCTTGTTTCTGCTCTCACCACGTGACGTATCTGTTCCTGCCTCACCTTCCACCGTACGTAAAAGCTCCCTGAGGCCTCCCCAGATGCTGAGCAGAGGCCAGTGCCATACACGTACAGCCTGCAGGACTGGGAGCCAATTAAGCCAGGGGTCCTCAATCTTTTTGGCAGCAGGGACCGGTTTCATGGAAGACAATTTCCACGGGAGTGAGGCAGGGTTAAAGGGGAAGGCTTGGGGATTATTCAAGCTCATTTACTTATTGTGCACTTCATTTCCATTATTATTACATTGTAATATGTAAGGAAATAATTATACAACTTACCATAATGTTGAATCAGTGGGAGCCCTGAGCTTGTTTTCCTGTAACTAGACAGTCCCATTTGGGTTTGGGGAGAGACAGTGACAGATCATCAGGCATTAGATTCTCATAAGGAGCATGCAACCTAGATCCCTCGTATGTACATTTCACAACAGGGTTCGTGCTATGACAATCTAATGTTCCCACTGATCTGACAGGAGGCGGAGCTCAGGCACTGATGCAAGTGATGGGGAGTGGCTGTACATACAGGTGAGGTTTCGCTCACTTGCCGGCTGTTCACCTCGTATGGGGCCCGCTTCCTAGCAGGCCATGGATGAGTACTGGCGCAGTGTTGAGGACTCCTGAATTAAACCCCTTTTCTTTAAAAATAAATACTTAGTCTCAGGAATTCCTTTATAGCAATTCAATAACAGCCTAACACAGTGTTTAACCGGAATATACAGATTTTTCTTTATGCTCTCCAAACATATATTACTTTCATAAGCAGAGTAAATTAATAATACAGTTCAATTACCCATTTTCTTCATAAATCTGTCCTACAGAAATATAGATTTGCCAGCATTAGAAAAAAGAATGTGCCAAGTGCTCTAGGATAATTCTGAACAAGAAGTTCCAAAAATATTTTAAGCGAAGGCAGACTCATGGGAGTAGCTTCCCAAAGTATCTTCATTGAATTACTTTGCATTCATTTTGATTTATATATTTTGACATCTTAGGATACCTTAAAATTGTGCCAAGTTATGTTAACATGTCATTTACTTAATGTCTTGAAGGAAGAATAGATAGGCTTTTAAAAACGGAACTTAATAAAAATCATTATATTCCTATATGCTTTTTTATTTTTTAGAGATAAATTCTCTGTCACCCAAGCTGTGGTGTTATCACAGTTCACTGTAGTCTCAAATTCCTGGGCTCACGCAATCCTCCCACTTTATCCCCCAAATAGCTAGGACCACAGGCCCTCGCCACCCCTTCTAGCTGATTTACTTTTTTTTTTTTTTTTTTGAGATGGGGTCTCATTACATTGCTTAGACTGGTCTCAAAGTCCTGGCCTCCAGTGATCTCACTACATTGTCCAGGCTGGCCTCAGAGTTCTGGCCTCAAGTGACCCTTCTGTGTCAGCCCGTCAAAAGCATTAAGATCACAGGCAGTATTACTGCAACTGGCTATGCTTTTATACTTAAAATGAGATTTCTACTCACTATTATTGCCAAGAAATAATCCGATTCCAGGTTACTCAGAAAGTTCTATGCCTCTGCAAAATACATGCCCTAAAAATTACAGCTCAGTGGGCCATGTACTGTAACTGTAGGGCTGGCATGCATAAAAATAAGAAAACATTAGCAATTGGCTGGGTACAGTGGCTCACACCTATAATACTGGAAATTTGGGAGGCCGAGGCAGGTCAATCACTTGAGGTCAGGAGTTCTAGACCAACCTGGCCAACATGGTGAAACCCCAACTCTACTAAAAATATAAAAAGCCGTGCATGGTGGTGGCCACCTGTAATCCCAGCTACTGGCAAGACGGAGGCAGGAGAATCACTTGAGCCTGGAGGCAGAGGTTGTAGTGAGCTGATATCATGCCACTGAACTCCACCTGGGTGACAGAGCAAGACTCCATCTCAAAAAGAAAAGAAAACTTTAACAATCATGGCATTCAGCTTCTCATTCTCCTATAAACCACAGTCCAGAGCCAGGGACATGACTCAGCCCAAACCCTGGGCTAGCACTTTTTCCAGGCACAGCTGCATTTCTAAGTGCCTTCTAAATTTCTCCTTCCTGCTGGATTTACATAACGTAATTATCACCATCATCTATTTTCTTCCACACTGAATTCTTTACCTCTAAAAGAGCGGAGAAAAATTTAATGGGATGGAGGGCAGGTGACTCAACAGGCAAATCTCTCATGCCCCATTCCCCCAGCATATATGCACTGTGTGCCTCAGAACTGTCAGGCTCTATGATGGGGCTACAAACCCTGCCCTCCTAGAGAACTCACTAATTAATTCCCCCAGGTGTAATTCAGAAGACTATGCGCTATGAAAAGGTGAGTGCAGGGTGTTGCAGAAGCAGAGGGAAGAACCATCTGTCCCACAGAGAAACAGATTTGCCAATGATAGAAAAAAGAATGTGCCAAGTGCTCTAGGACAATTCTGAATAAGAACAAGTCTAATTTAGATTAGAATACTTGCACTCAAATCTCCATCATAAAGGACAGGTAGGAATGCAGGCAAGGTAAGAAATGGGAGACAGGAAAAGAGCATTCTAGACGGGGTGGACGGTGGGGCGGAGGTGGTGGGGCAGGGGAGGCTTGAAAAAAACACAGACCTGTAAAGCCTGGCAGCATTTGGGACCTGCGAGGAGCTTAACACGGCTGGAGTATCAGACACCTATGGGAATGCGGAAGTGAGTGCGTCTACAGAGGAAGCTGGAAACCTCTGCTAAGGGATGGAGCCATGTCCTAAGTGAAATGGAGTTGCTAAAGGAATTTAAGTGAGACATTTGGAATGGTCATATTGGGGACATAGTTTTAAATGTTCATTCTGAGCTGATGGTGTTGCTGGGCTGGAGAGGTGAAGACTGGAGGTGTGGAAACAAGCAGAAGGTTCCAGAAGTTACCCAACTGAGAAGGACAGTGCCAGACTAGGGGCAAGCTCAAGAGACATTCTAGGCATGGAATCAGGGCTCAGTGACTGTCCTAATATAGGGTGAGGAAGAGGGAGGACCGTTTCCAAAATTTAACTTTCTCCTTTTTCAAAAAAATATTTTTGAACTGTTGACCACACTCATGTCACAATAACAAAATGTCCCTGTCCTCAGATTTTGAATTCCAAATACTGAATAAACATTGATAACAAAAAGGCAGGCAGAAGCCAATGAGGTTACTTGAGAGACAAGAAGAACATCCGACTTGCTGACAAGTGGCAGTATAATGCAGTGGTTACAGTGCGAGACGAACCTGGGCCCCAGTCTGCTCACTTGAGACCTTGGGCAAGTTATCCCTTTAAATTTTAGTTCTCTAATCGCTAAAATGAAGAGAATAATGGGACCTACCTGAAGAGGTTAACCAGGACTATTCTGTAAGAGAAAGTAGGCTGGGTGCAGTGGCTCACACCTGTAATCCCAACACTTTGGAAGGCCAAAGCAGGCCAATGACTTGAGGCCAGGAGTTTGAGACCAGCCTGGCCAACATGGGGAAACCCCAACTCTACTAATAATAAAAAAATTAGACAGGAGTTGTAGTACGTGCCTGTAAGCCCAGCTACTTGGGAGGCTGAGACAAGAGAATTGTTCGAACCCAAGAGGCAAAGGGTGCAGTGAGCCAAGATTGCACCACTGCACTCCAGCCTGGGCAACAGAGCAAGACTGTGTCAAAAATAAAAAATAAAAAAAAAAGAAAAAACAAGAAAAGTGCAAAATACAGTGTCTTACCCACGACAAGTACTCATTAAATCACTATGGTCATTCAGTACAGAGGATTTCCAAGGGCTGGAAAATAATTTTATGTTTGGAGAAAGGGTCTCGCTGTTGCCCAGGCTGACTGGAGCGCAGTGGCATGATCGTAGCTCACTGTACCCTACAACTTCCAGGCTCAAGCGAGCCTCCCACCTCAGCCACCCGAGGAGCTGGGACTCTAGCATCCACCACCAGGCCTGGCTGATTATTTTTGTTGTTGTTGTTGAGATGGGGGTCTCATTATATTGTCCAGACAAGTCTTTAACTCCCGGCCTCAAACAATCCTCCCACCTTGGCCTCCCAAAGTGCTGGCGTTACAGGCAGCAGCCACCATGCCCATCCTCTTATATACATGTTAAAATAATAGCATTTATTTTTAAGATATCCTGAATTATGGGTAGTGGGTGAGTAAGAACGTTAACACTCTGCAGGTAGCCATGGACTGAAGTTTCTCATCAGATGCTCCCTCTCAGGTCCAACCAGGAACATCAGATGGAACACGGACGCCTCAAGTGGGGGCTGTGAGATATTCTCATACCCCAAATCTGCTAGGACATTGGGAAGCAAAAGCTTAAAAGGTGATGTTACAGTAACAGAAAAGTCTTTTAGGCAAAAGGAAGAGAATCATCTATTCTGCATTCTGAATAAACAGAAACTTAAGGTGGTAAAACTGTTGTGAAAAGACTGAGGTCTTGGTCATTTTTACAGAAATGAAAAATGGACAACTAGTCTGAGTTCTAGGAAAACCCTAACAAGGAAATTAATACTAGAAG
This sequence comes from Saimiri boliviensis, assembly GCF_048565385.1. Lineage (NCBI taxonomy): Eukaryota > Metazoa > Chordata > Mammalia > Primates > Cebidae > Saimiri > Saimiri boliviensis. The sequence goes on from NC_133461.1 coordinate 94,879,554, forward strand.
TAAAGAAGTAATTGCTCTATTTAAGTCAGTGACATCTGCTTAAGTTTTCTTCTAGGATTCTTAAGAAAGTCAGTCAATACAATGATAAAACTTTTACCTGCAGTTTTGAAGAGGTGAGGTCAGTGTGTGCTGGCAAATGTTTAACAACCAGCTCCATGGGGAAAACAAAAGCCTGCGTATCTCGAATTTCGTATCTAAGTTTATTTTAAATTTTACTGACCTAGGAATGTGTCACATTTCCTAAATTCCATATAACCAATTAATTAATTTTTATAAAATTATTGTACCTATAGAAACCCTATGTTTGCATACGATGAACAAGTATACTTCGAACTTGAATACTTGATGATATTTTCTTCTGATAATATATTGGTAGGAATAATGGCCAGGCACAGTGGCTCATACCTGTAATCCAAGCAATTTGGAAGGCCAAGGTAGGAGGATCGCTTCAGGACAGGAGTTCAAGACCAGCCTGGATAACATGGCAAGACCCAGTCTCTACAAAAATTTTTTAAAAAAATTAGCCAGGTGTGGTAGCAGGCACCTGCAGCCCCAGCTACTCAGGAGGGTGAGGCAGGAGGGTATCCTGAGCCCATGAGGTTGAGGCTGCAGTGAGCCATGATCACACCACAGCACTCCAGCCTGACCAACAGAGCAAGACTGTGTCTCTAAAAAATAAAAATGAGTAAAACACAACATTCACTCATCAATGGCAAGAGTGATTCCTTTGCTGAGTCAGATAATTGTTTCTGAATATGAGAATATTTTCCATAACTTTTTGTGCAATTCATGATATAATGCTACAGACAACAAATACTATTAGGTTTAATCTTAAATTTTCTTCATCTTTTTCTTAAGTCTACCCAACAAGCAGTAACTCAAGTCCTGATAGTAGTCAATATTTCCATCAAGTAAATAGTCCACTGTGGTCAATTTCAGGCTACAGCATGACCACTGGTTAACACAGAGTTTTGAAGAAATGCACAGTATAACACTGTCATATAGTATTTTTATAATACAGGTATGATACACTTCATTGTTCCACATTTACAAAACTTCTCAATTCCTTCCTATAGTTCATCATTAACATTTCTCTGTATTTGTTGAGCTGATTAAACATGGTGGTTGTTTTATTGTTTAGGGATCCTAAATATCCATGTCTTAATGCAGAGATGTTTGTAATTCCAAGGACTATCTTTATTAAACTTGGCTACAATTCTATGTAATGACTTCACTTAGTAGCGTACTTGACCCAGCTCATACTGGTTCATGAGAGACAATTATTAAATTTTCTGGAAATTTACAAGCCAGTTGTTCAATGTAACCATTGTTTAAAAGAAATCACATGAACTTATAATTAAATAGTATTTCAAAACAGATTAAATATTCAAGATTCATCACTTCCCATTCCTATTACTACATTTTATTATTACCTAGAAGTTACTCAGGGTAGTAGTATATAAATTTGAAAGGGGTATAAATGGAGTTAAAGTATTCTAAGGCCCTTGCATTGTCCAGGAAGTGGTAGACATACCAGTATATATTAGCTTTTAATAAGTTAAAGATAAATGCACACTCTCTAAGGTAATCACTAAAAGAACGTAAAACAATGTGCAATTAAGAAGCTAATAAAGAAGAGAAGGGGAAAGTTTAAAAGTAGTATTTAATTGAAAATAAGGCAAGAAAGGAGAGGAAAATAAGAAACGGGTGAGAAAAACAGAATAAATACTAAGATGGTAGACTGAAAGCTAAAGCTGTAATTCCATTAAAGGCCAACAGATACTCCATTTATAAGACAAAAATTGGCAGATTAGATAAAATAAAATTAAACTATGCTGCTTAGATGACACATTGATAGGTACAGCAAACCACCATGGCACATATATACCTATGTAACAAACCTGCATGTTCTGCATATGTATCCCAGAACTTAAAGTACAATAAATAAAAAAAGAACATCACATATGGTGGGGGAGGTGATTGGTGGAGGGTTAGGGGAGAGATAGCAGGGGGTGGGGGCATTGGGGAGGGATAACATTAGGAGAAATACCTAATGTAGATGACGGGGGGATGGATGTAGCAAACCACCACCATGGCACGTGTATACCTATGTAACAAACCTGCATGATCTGCACATGTACCCCAGAACTTAAAGTATAATAAAAAAAAACAAATAAATGTTATAAAGAGGCATACCTTAAACATAAGAATATAGAATGTTTGACAGTAAAAGGATAAAAAAGATAAGCAAACACTAACCACAAGAAAGCTGGGAGAGCTTAATCAAACTAGACTTTAAGGTAAGAGTAATTATCATCAGACTGATGCAGCAATTCTAAATCTGTGTGCATCTAATAACATGTCCTTGAGATATACAAAGAAATAAGTCAACAAATTAAAGGGAGAAATAAACATAATTAATAATCCTTAATCATAGATATTTTAATCCACCTTTCTCTGGGGCTCAGAGTAAATGGGACAAGTTATCTGTGAAGATGTGGATGTTTTGAACAAAATGTTTCTATCCTTTAACTTTTAACCTCTCCATAGCCTAAGTTGAGAAGTAAATCTTAGAAACAGCATAATGTCCTGTCACATGTTTTAAAATTGAACAATACTGTTAACACTCTTGAATACTATATCCAACAGCGGTAGGATGTGAATTATTTCAAGAGCAAATCGAATGGTTACGACAATTAATTATATGCTGGTCCAGAAAGCAGCACTCAAGAAATCTCCAAGAGTTAAAATTATACAGAGTGGGTTCACAGACCTCAGTAAGATTGAGCCACAAATCAATAACAGAAAGATCACTGGAAAATCCCCAGGTATTTGCATATTAACCAATAAGCTTTCAAATAATTCATGAATCAAAAACTACTTAGGACCTATTAATAAAAATATAAATCCTTTCAAACGGGAAATCTCTAAACCAGAATGAGCTTTTTATCCATTCATTGAAAGTGGTGAAATATATGGTCCCTATTAATGATCTAATGACCTAAGATGTCTTTCTCTCATGTATTAAAGGATCATGTACTTAATTTAAGTCTGTGCCTAAGGAGGTGTCTCATCTTATAGGTCTAGAAGACCATTGGAAGCAAATGGCTCAATATTTTAGATGTGGTCCCTGGGCAGCTACTTCATGGAACACAAGAATACTCTATTTTACAATGAGCAAAGGCATAGTAAGTTATGTGCTAAACCTTTTGTCTTTTCTTCTAGTGCCCAGCACCATTCTCCCAGTGGTTGAATGCCCACCCTTGCCCCCTAGACTATTTGGACCACCTCTTCCTCAGTGTAGCCCCTCTGAGATTATCTACAATCTGCTACCTCTGGTTCCCAATAGCCCTTCTCAGGGGATTATTATCTTGACCTTCACCTACCTAAGAGATCTGCCTCTGATGTTTGAGATTATATCATAAAACCCAGAAAAATATTTTGCATTTTAAAAATTTTGTGTTCTCCACCAATGAAGATTTCATCATGCTTTTGTCTCTTACTCAACTGCTTTCATGTATTAAAGTACTACTTCCTGCAGCTTGTATAAATCATAAAGCATTTAGAACATATGACAAAGATAATATGCAAAAGATAATTTTAAGTGTTTAAAATAGCCAACAGTACATTAATTAGAGTAATTAACACTAAGTACTGCACACATTCTTCCAAATCTCAGTAGTTTAAAACAACAAAGCTTCCATTCTGTTTTGAATCACACTCTAACGTAGTTAATGGAGTTTGGAGTGCTCCCCTAGTGGTGACTCAGAGCATCGAGCTGCTTCCATCTTGCACTTTTACCATCTTCCTACTTCACTGTCATCCTGGTATCACCCAGCTAGCAGACGCAGAGGAGCAAAGAGCAGGCTAATCAACTACTGAACCATTTCAGCCAGGAAGGGACATGAGTCAGTTCCACTCACATTCCATCGGCCGGAACAAGTAACACAAATCTACCTGGAGGCAAAGGAACTGGAAAGTGGAGTCTTCCCAACCACCAGGAGGGAAGCCAGATGGTCTGTGACACACATCATACTGTTTCTACCTCAAACAGACATCAAATTTCAGTCTATTAAAAGGAAAGGAAAGAAAGGAAGTAGCATTCCCTGATTCAGGGTACCAATTTAATGCTACAAACTTTATACATACTGTGTTTAAACAGAAAACATAACACAAATGTCATTCTCCCCGTTGATACATGAGGAAACTGAAGCACAGAGATGTCATGTAAGTAAATAAAGTCAGCAGTTGAATCCAGGTCTGTCTGTCTCCAAGGTCTGTGTTTCTCCTCTTTTATCACCCCAGGTTTCTTAAAATGGGGTCCACAGCTCACTTGTATCACAGTAATGAGGTTCACCACCACACCGTGCTTACTGAATCAGAATACCCAGAGCTCAAGTATAGCCATCTGCACTTTTAACAAGTTTCCAAGGTGACTCTATACTATATCAGATCATGCTCTCTCTGCAATACAAGAGTGAAGTTCTAAACAATCGCTTTAAACAAACTAGAAAATATGAAAAACAAGTAAGATTTAGTAGGCTTAAGCAGTTGGGAGAGTCCTTAAGGCAACTGGAAAATCCTATAGAACACGGAGTTTGAGGCTGGGGAATTTGTCCTAAGCTAATTAGTTTCCTGGATAATCTCAGGCAAGTCACCTAACTTCACTCCATCTGTCCCAAAGAAAGTCGACATTTTCTCCATAGTAAAATGTTGCCATCAGGCTAATTAACCACTAAAGCCTATTTTAAAAGTTATCTGTAAAGATTTAAAGAGCCTTAAACTGAGACAATAATACAAATAAAAGATGAAGATAGTAGTAACATTTAAGGTAACAGATAATCCTACTAAGATTCTTTGTAGATATACATAGGCTTCTGCTAAAATTCATAGAGAAAGGCAATAGAACAAAAAAATCTAAAAACAATTTTGACAAAGAATAAAGTCAGAGGAATCACAAATACCCAATTTTAAAACTTACTACATAACTATAGTAATCAAGACAGTGTGGTATTGGCAGAGGAATAGACGCATAGATCAATGGAACTGATTAAAGAACACAGAAATTGTTCTACATAATGGCCAGCACATTTTTTTTCAACGTTTAAAAAAGCAACTGAATGGAGGAAGGAGACTGTTTTCAAGAAATGGAGTTGGTACAACAGGCTATCCAGAGGCCCAAAGGAAAAAAAACACAACTTATCATCTAAACCACCCCTTTAACCAAAATTAAATCAAAATGGATCCTAGACCTCAACGTAAAATGTAAAAATATAAAACCTTTAGAAGAAACATAGAAAATCCTTGTAAGTTAGGGTTAGGCAAAGAAACCTTAGACACAACACTGTAAGCATGATCAGTAACAAACATTTCAAACCATTATAAACTTATGTTCCACACAAGATCTCGTGTAGGATGAAAAAAAAATAATCAACAAAGCGAGAACATGTCTGCAAAATACATACCTGACCAAGGACTTGCTTTCAGTATAAATAACTTGCTCAACTAAATAGTAAGTAAACAATCTAAGTTATTTAATGGGCAAAAGACTTGAACTAACAGATGTTCACCAAAGAGAATATGAGTGGTGAATAACTACATCCTTACCCAGAGAAAAACCAAAATGAGAGACCACTATATACTTATTAGAATAGCAAGAATAAAAAATGATGATAATACTAAATTCTGGCAAGCATGTAGAGGAAGCGGGTCCCTCATACATTGCTGATTGGAATGTAAAATGTACAATCACTAAAGAAAACAATTTGTCAATTTTTTTAAAAAGTTAAACATACATCTAGCATATGACTCAGCAGCCATACTCTTGGGTATATATCGTCAAGAAATGAAAACATTCTCACATAAAACGTGCATTAATTTCCATAGCAGTTTTATTTGTAATAACCAACAAACTGATACCAACCCAAATGTCTTCCAACCAGTAAACAAACTACGATACATCCACGCAATGCCATGCTAACTGGCAATAGAAAGGAATCAACCACTAATACACAAACAGCTTGGATGGATCTCAAGATTATGGAGAGCAAAAAAGATCAACCTTCAAGTTTAAGATTTCACTTAGAGGACATTCTCTAAAAGTGATGGAGAATGAATCAATGGTTGCTGGAGGCAAGCAGGGTTAGGGATGAAAGGAGGGTTTGACTATAAAAAGATTGCACAAGGGAGTTTTTGTAGAAATTGAACAAGTTTGTATCCCTGCTCCGGTGGTAGTTACACAAATCTAGACAGGTAATAAAATTTCATAAATCTACACACACAGACACAGACACAGACACACACACATACACACACACACACACACACACACAAGCATGAAGCCAGGCATGTTGATTCATACCTGTAATCCCAGACTTTAGAGAGCCTAAAGCAGAAGGATCACTTGAGACCAGGAGTTCAAGGACCGCCTGGGCCACAAAATAAGACTGGTCTCTAAAAAAAAAAATTAAAAAATTACCCAGGCATGGTGACATGCACCCATAGTCCCAGTTACTTGGGAGGCTAAGGTGGGAGGATTGCTTGAGCCCAGAAGTTCAAGGGTGCAGTGAGCTATGATTGATTACACCATTATACTCCAGCACCTGGGTGACAGAGCAAAATCTCAAAAAAATAATAAAGCATGATGAAAAAACTAGTGAAATCTGAGTAAGGTCAGTAGTTCAGTTGATAGTATTATACCAATGTCAATGTCTTATGAAAAATGTTATCATTAAAGAAAGCCGGGAGAAGGTACCTGGGAACTCTCTGTACTGTTTTTTCAACTTCTTGTGGTCTAAAATGATTTCAAAAGAAAAAGAAAAAACAGCCAATATTTGTTGAGCACTCTCTGTGTGCTGACAGTGCTCTGAGAACTTCACATACATCAATACAGTAAGTCCTTAAAACTTTGCAATAGATACTGTTGTATTAGCCCATTCTCACACTGCTGTAAAGATATTACCCAAGACTAGGTAACTTACAAAGGAGAGAGGTTAACTGACTCACAGTTCCACAGGGCTGGGGAGGCCTCGGGAAACTTAAAATCATGGCAGAATGCCAATGAAAAGTAAGGTATATCATACATAGTGGCAGGAGAGAGAATGCTCAGGAGAAACTGCCACTTTTAGGACCATTAGATCTCATGAGAACTCCCTCACTATTATGAGAATAGCATGAGGGAAGCCATCCTCATGATCCAATGACCTCCCACTAGGTTCCTCCCTTGACACATGGAAATTACAATTCGAGATGAGATTTGGGTGGGGACACAGAACAAAACCATATCAACAGCCTTCATTGCATTTTACAGATGAGGAAACTAAGTTTCAGAAAATTTAAGTGTATTGAACAAGGACACAGTTGCTAAGTAATAGAGGTAGAATTCAAACTCAAGTAGACCAATTTCAGAGCAAGTCTTAACCAATAAGCATTTTTTTTAAATTTGAGACAGCATCTTTCTTTTTCACCCAGCCTGGAGTGCAATGGCACCCTCAGAGCTCACTGCAGCCTCAACCTCCTAGGCTCAATGTATCCTCCTACCTCAACTTCCTGAGTAGCTGGGACGATAGGCACACACCAACATGCCCAGCTAACTTTTTTTTTTTTGGTATAGATGGGGTCTTGCCATGCTACCCAGGCTGGTCCTGAACTCCTGTCTCAAGCAATCTGTTTGCTTCAGTCTCCCAAAGTGCTGGGACTACATGTATGAGCCACTGTACCCTACACCAGTAAGCAGTAATTTTTAAGGACAAAAAAAGAGGAGCACAGAGTCATGATAGGAGTCAATAACATGGGGGTAGAAAGACAACACAAAAAGACAAAGTAAACTGAACACAGAATGCAAAGGCCCAGGAAGTGTTATTTCTGGCACCCTATGCGTCAGTCAGTCCCACAGGAAGGCACTATATTTCATTTTGATCCATTTATTTCTAAGGGACCAAGAAGAAGCTGGAGAGAGGGAAGGGATATTCTCAAAGGAATATTAAACAGCTCTTATGCTAATAGGTCAGAATAATTGGAGTTATTGAATCTGTAGGAAGTCAAGAGAGTGGTTTAATTGCCACCTTCTATAAAGACTTTTGAGAGCACACCCGGAGGATACAGGACAAATCAGAGACTTAAAAATAATTAAAAAAAAAAAAAAAAACAGTGTTTAGTTTGACATTAAAAAATGTTTTCCTGATCATGTGAGGGCACATAAAACTAGGACAGATTAGACGTTGTTCTGAGACATTCAAGAAGGGAAAAACAAAACTGGCAGTTCATTGTACTCAAAATGAAACCTGTGCAGAAGGTATATCCGGTGCTATGCCAGGACCCATATAAGACATTTGATATGTGTTGTCTGTTTTAATCCTTACAGATAACCATGAAGTAGGTATGGCTCTTCCCATTTCATAGATACAGAAACTGAGCTTTAGAGAGGCTAAACGTTTGCCTAAAGCCACTCAGCTGCCTAGTGGTGGAGATGTGAGATGGTAACCGAGGCATATCCACCTTTACAGCTCAGATTATTTCCACTACGTTACGTATATTGTTAAACTTGGAGATTTGTGCACTTTGAGACCAGTCCCCTACTCCAGCCGTAGTGGCATAAAACTGCATCAAATAATCCATTATGGTTGTTTTCCAGCTGTGTAAGTATCTATGCCTCAAAATGCTACTAACCTGATTTCACATCAACTCTAAATCCTCTTATCTCAATCAAGCCCTTCTTTCAGGAACTCGATTTTGTCCAATAAGGAACCGATGCTTCTAATGTATCATTCTCTCAAAAGCATCCCTGTGGGGTATGGAAACTGAATTAGAAAAAAATGACAGAAGGAATAAGCACTTGAGTACCATTTTACAGAAGAGAAACTGAGATGCTCAGTAAGTCAGGCATAGAATCAAAGCTATGTAAAAGTAAACAAGAGACTCAGGGAGCAGGGGAGTCCAACTTCTTGAAGATTTCAACACAGAGTGTAGCCCATGGATACAATACACAATGAGGGCTCCCCAGCTTTGACTGTACACAGTTGTGGGTAACCACAGTTACGATGCCAGAGGAGGTTAGCCACCCAAGCTCCCCATGTGCGTTTGTGTGTGTGTGTGTGTGTGTGTGTGTGTGTGTGTGTGTCTGTGTGTGCTCTAGTAAAATTTTATTTGTAAAGACTGAAATCTGAGTTTCATATAATTTCTGGCTGATATTTTTTTTCAAAGTTTACTTTTTAGAGCAATTTCAGATTTACAGGAGAAGTGGGAAAAAGTAGAGTTCCCATATATTCCCAACCACCATCTTCAGTTTCCCTTTATATCATGTACATTTGTTACAATGGAGAAACCTATATAGATACATTATTATTAACTTTACATTAGGATTCACTCTTTGTGGTGTACAATTCTGTGGGTTTTGCTGAATGTATAATGACATGTACCCACAAATTACAGTATCAGATAGCATGGTTTTACTGCTCTCAACATCCTGTGTTCAACTATTTTATCCCTACCCACCAAAACCCCCAAAACACTGATCATTTTGCTGTCTCTATAGTTTTGTTTTCTCCAGAAAGTCATATAGTTGGAATTATATAGTAAATTTTTCAGACTGCCTTCTTTCACTTATTAATATGCATTTAAGGTTCCTCCAGGTCTTCTCACAAACTTAATGGCTCTTTTTAAAAAATGAACTTTAAGAGTACTTTTAGAGTTACATAAAAGTGATCAGAAATTATGGAGATTTCCCCTACACCCACCTCCCCACAAGCAGTTTCCCCCTATTAGTTCCATCTTACATCCATTGGGTACATTTGCTACAACTGATGAGCCAGCGTTGATATGTTATTACCTAAAGTCCATTGTTTTCATTAGGGTTTGCTGGGTTTTGACAAAAGTATATTGACATGTATCTACTGTCAGCACATCTCTTCTCATCACCAAGTAACAGACCATTAAATGACCACACCACTGTGGGTCTATCCATGCATGGATTGAAGAACACTGTCTGCTTCCAAATTTTGGCAATTATGAATAAAGTTGCTATAAACATTTCACGAGCAGATTTTTGAAAACTTATGTTGAAATGCCAATGATCTTGATTGCTCGGTTAGATGCTAAGACTGTTTAGCTTTGGGGGAAAAAAAAAAAAAAAACTGCCAAACTGTCTTGTCTTTCCAAGTGGCTGTACCGTTTTGTTACTTCCTCCGGGAATGAATGAAGCTTCTGTTGCTCTACATGCTTGTTGGTGTTATCAGTGTTTTATTAGCTTATTTTTGGCTTTATACAATAAAAGTTTATATCTCACTTTTTTCTTTAATTTTATTATACTTTAAGTTCTGGATACATGTGCAGATCATGCAGGTCTGTTACATAGGTATACATGTGCCATTGTGGTTGGTTTGCTGCATCCATCCCCCCATCACCTACATTAGGTATTTCTCCTAAAGCTATCCCTCACCAATACCCCCATCCCCTACTATCCCTCCCCTAGCCCCCACAATCCCCTGAAAAGCCCTGGTGTGTGATGTTCCCCTCCCTGTGTCCATGTGTTCTCATTGTTCAACACCCACTTATGAGTGAGAACATGCAGTGTTTGATTTTCTGTTCGTCTGTCACTTTGCTGAGAGTGATGGTTTCCAGCTTCATCCACATCCCTACAAAGGATATGAACTCATCATCTCTTATGGCTGCACAGTATTCCATGGTGTATACATGGCACATTTTCTTTATCCAGTCTATCATTGATGGGCATTTGGGTTAGTTCCAAGTCTTTGCTATTACAAACAGTGCTGCAGTAAACATATGTGTACATGTGTCTTTATAATATCATGTTTTATAATCCTTTCTGTATATACCCAGTAATGGGATTGCTGGGTCAAATAGTATTTCTATTTCTCAAACCTTCAGAAATCACCACAGTATCCCACAATGATTGAACTAATTTACACTCCCACCAACAGTGTCAAAGGGTTCCTATTTCTCCACATCCTCTCCTGTATCTATTGTCTCCTGGTTTTTTTTAATGATTGCCATTCTAACTGGCATGAGATGGAATCTCAAAAAGTAGAAGCATTCCCTTTGAAAACTGGCACAAGTCAAGGATGCCCTCTCTCACCACTCCTATTCAACCTAGTATTGGATGATCTGGACAGGTCAATCAGGCAAGAAATAGAAATAAAGCATCTTCAGTTAGGAAAAGAAGGAGTCAAATTGTCTATTTGCAGATAATATGATTATTTAGAAGCTGTTAGTGTTTTAGAATCCAGCCATTCTAACAGATGTATCTCTTGGATGTGTCTAATAGGTATAGCTCACATTTTAACCAAAATATGTATTTTTCTAAAGTACAATGTTCCACTAAAATAAAAAAAATCAGTCTTCATAAGCCTCCAGAATTCAGTATGTAATTGTCATTTTCAGAAACTTCATCCAACCAAATTGGAGGGCTCCACTGAGAGAACAAAATTCTTTAAAACAACTAATTCCTCTTCTTGAAAGGAAGGCTGGTATGACTTACTACCTAAAATACTGTGAAATTGCAAAAGCCAAGTCAAAGTGTGTCCTTTCATCACTAATAGACTAAAATGAACTTTCATTTTAGTATAGCATGAGGACACCTGAAGTATAAGGATAAAAATTGTTTTCTGTTGACTAGCAGCCTTATAAAGGCACTTTCTTTAGCATTACTGGATTTGATTTTGTTTTGCAAAGCTTCACAGGTTTAAACAAATGTGCAGTCCTAAATTACTAGGCACTATTTCTAAGACTCTAAAAGGTGTGGGCTAAGGGAGCAGGGAGGGGGTCTGGTATTTCCTTCTTCTACAGTTTATCCAGATGTTCTCTAACATTTTTTATGGAAATTGGAACAGAAAAATAGGAAAAAAACTTTTTGCTGCAGGTTATTACACCTGCTATGGCCTGAATTTTCAAATAGTGAAAGATATTTTCTTACTGTATTTCAAAGCTACATTTTATACCTGCATGTTTACATAATGGTTTCGATGCCCATCAACTCTCCAAAGCTTTGGCAAACAGAGTGCAAAAAACAAATTCTTGAAGAAAAAGAAATTGCTCAGTTTCACACTTTTTGCAAATGTGAACTTTCCATCATGATGACTTTATGATGAGGTAACTTAACATAATCAAAATCACATAACACATCTACCTTGGAAAATTATTGGCAAGGATCTTAGATTGTTAAATGGCCCGTTTTACATTCCAATCCTTAATGAGCAAGATCAAACCATATAAAACAAGCACTTTCTCCTCAACTATGTATTTGCCTTTTATGACGCCTCCTCAGAAGCCTTGGAAATAGTCCATAATTAGGTGGCAAAGATGCCTGAAAACTTTTCCAAACCAAATGGCAAAGCATTTAAGGGAAGCATCAAAACAGCATTTGCCAGAAATAAGCATAACATTTGGAGTACCTTTTCTTGGTTTTTATCACTGTACTTTAGAGGGTAAGTTTAATTACTTCTGTTCTTAACCCACGGCTATGCACAGCAATCATTCCAGGCATCCCTGCATTTCATATGGCAACATCAGCGAGCATAAGAAACTTCCAGTAAAACACTGAAACACCCACACTTCAGCAGTGCTAAGAAAATTCTCCCCATTAGTGTAATTTCAGCTTCAACAGAGTGACTCTGCAGTCTGCTGAGTCCTTTTTTACTTTTATTTTGATTTATTTTGAGACAATCACATTGTCACCCACACTGGAGCGCAGTGGCACGATCACAGCTTGTGATCACTACAGCCTAAACCACCCGGGTTCATCAATTCTGTGTTAGCCTCTCTGGTAGCTGTGACTACAGGCTTATACTACCGTATCCAGCTAATTATTGTAATTATTTTGGTAAAGACGAGGTTTCCTTAGGTTGCTCAGGCTGGTCTCAAACTCAAGCGATCACTCAAGCCATCTGCCCACCTCGGTCTCCCAAAGTGCTGGGATTACAGATATGAGTCACCAAGTCCAGCTGAGGACTTTTTAAGAGGCAGTTTGGGGGCTGGTAAATGATACTGTAACTTGTAAAACATTTCCAGTGAGGGATCTCTGGCACAGGGAGTACTTGATTATCCCTGCTGAATTGAGGTATCTTCCCCAGGTCATTGGTGTATCTTTAATTTTATCGTGGGGTCTCCAAGACTGGAGAGTTAGTTCCAAGTATCTAATACAGTATGAGCTACTGAATGATTCTGGTAATCCATTCCTTCCCTTTCTCCCCCTGCTTTCTTGATGAACATACTACTCTCACCCCCAATCAAGACATAAAACTTTCTAGCACATCATTATGGGCTGAATGGGGGGTTGGGGGCCCTAAAAAAGATAGGTAAAAGTCTTAACCCCCACAACTTCAGATCTCATTTGGAAACAGGATCGTCGCAGAGGTAATGACTTAGGACAAGGTTAGATTGGGAAAGGGTAGGTCCTTAATCCTCTATGGCCACTGTCCTTTTAAGACAATGTGAAAATGTGATAGCAAAGGGAGACTGTAGAGATGCAGCTGCAAACCAAGGAATCCCACCTCCAGAAGGTGGGGGGATGCAAAGGAGAATTTCCTCCTATGAGTTTCACAGCGAGAATTGCCCTGCCATTGCCTTGAAGACTTTCAGATTTCAGACTTCAGACTTCTAACCTCCAGAACTATGAGACAATAAATTTCAATTGTTTGAAACCATCCAGTTTGCAGGAATGTATTATAGCAACCCTGGGAAACTGATCCACAGGCCTTGGTTCTTGCGTCAAACAGGGGTTCAAACCTCTCTATCTGGACAACTGGTGGCATGCAAAGCTCTTCTCGAATTGGGGCCCAACTGTGCTGCAGTAACCTCCTCCCCAGGGATCAGACTCCTCTCCGATTAGAGAGTCGGTGCCTTTCTACTTTCCCTTCACAAAAACCCAGCCTCCTGGGATGCTGCCTAAAGGTCAATGGAAAAGCCATGAAGTCCCTCCTGGGACTTGGAAGTTTGTTTTGTTTCATTTTTCATAAATGTAAAATAAGCTAGTAAGTTTATAATTTTACCTAAAAAATAAGGTAAACCTAGGATACTTTATGTCTTATTTGTTCGTTTTTTTAATGTATTACTTTTCTATACATAAAATGTCTTTGGCTTAAAAACTGTTGCTATGGACTAATCGTTTTCTCTCAAAATTCCTGTATTGAAGTCCTAACCCCCCAGGGTGATGGTATTTCAAAGCGGGGTCTCTGGGAGGTGACTAGGTTTAGATGAGGCCATGGGGTAGGATGTTCATGATGCAACTGGTGCCCTTACAAGAAGAAATACAAGAGGCCAGGTGTGGTGACTCATACCTGTAATCCCAGCACCGAGAGAGGCCAAGGCAGCAGGATCACTTCAGCCCAGGAGTTCAAGACCAGCCTGGGAAACACAATCAAGACTCTGTCTCTCTAAACATTAAAAAATGAACTTGATATAGTGAGGCACACCTGTAGTCTAAGCTACTTATGAGGCTGATGTGGGAGGATCACTTGAGCCCAGAGGTCAAGGCTGCATTGAATCAAGATAATGCCACTGCACTTCAGCCTGGGCAACAGAGTGAGACCCTGTCTCAAGATACTTTTTAAAAAGATGAGACATGAGAGAGCTTGCTTTCTCTTTCAGCCATATGAAGACATGCAGAGAAGGCAGTCATCTGCAAGCCTTTAAGGGAGCCCTCAACCAGAATCCTAAGGGGCCCACATCTTGATCTGGGACTTCCCAGTCTCCAGAATGGGAAAAATTCTCTTGCATAACCACTCAGCCTGTGGTACTTTGTGATAGATGCCCAGGCTAAGACAGCTGTGATTTAAGTGAGAACACAATGTAACATAATGATGAAAACATCTTAAATGCAGTAGTGGCAATCAGACACCATCTGAGTCAGGACTCTATCACATCAGTTTTGGAAAGACAGGTCTTGCTACGTGTTTTAAGTAAATGCTGTATGTTTTAAGTACAGCAAATTTCTCAATGATTTGTTAATTAAGTTGCTATGGTCCTTTGCTTTCAAAAATAATAAGTAGATTTGTTCACCTCCTGCTTCACTTCACTGCCCTGGGCCCAGCTGTCAGGGCAGAGCAGACCAGGAGGAGAGGCAGGGAAAAGGGAGCTGCTCGTCCTCTCCTGAGCCCACACTAGTAAAAACACCTCTGGGCACTTGTCTGAGCCCTGTGGTGAGTAAGCCCGTCCAAGACCAAGGTTAGGGATGGGTTCCAGCTGCTTTTCTGTCCAGCTTCCTCGATGTCTATTCTTGCCTACAACATCTCCTGATGTCTGCTGCCCTTACTTTAGATGCCAAGTCCTACCTGCCTGCTGCTATTTTTCCTCAACACTTTGATCTAGGCCTGTTGCCCTAAATGGCAGATCTGAACCCCCATATGATGTGCCATCTGCCTGCTGGGGTCACAGGCTTGGGGGTGAACCTCAGCTGCTTCTGAATCCAACTTCCCTATTGCCTCCCCCTTGTCTATAAGCCTCACCAGATACTTATTGCTCCACCCCTCACCATTCCCAGGCATCGCAAAATCAGCTCCACTTCCTCTGCACATTGGAGTTGCTTCATAAAGGAGGGATGTGCAGAGGGACACAGTTGTAAGGCATCCAAAGTGGGCATTCAGGAAGTCTTTCCACTTCCATCTTCATCTTTTTTTTTTTTTTTTTTTTTTTGAGACAGAGTCTCACTGCAGTGCAGTGGCACCATCTTGGCTCACTACAACTTCTGTCTCCCAGATTCAAGCAATTCTCATGCCTCACCTTCTCAAGTAGCTGGGATTACAGGCATGTGCCACCACATCTGGCTATTTTTTTTTTTTTTGTATTTTTAGTAGATATGGGGTTTCACCACGTTGGCCAGGCTGGTCTCAAACTCCTGACCTCAGGTGATACGCCTACTTTGGCCTCCCAAAGTGCTGGGGTTACAGGCATGAGCCACTGCACCTCACCTTTTTATTCATTTTTACAAGGCTTCGCACGCCATTCCTCAGATTTAATGGTAGTGTTCCCATTAAATACATGCAATAGTCCCCCTTCTCAGCTGTCCACTTTCTGTAGTCTCAGTTACCTGAGGTTAACCATGGTTAGTAAATAGGAGAGTACAGCACAATAAAGTATGTGAGAGAGAGAGGCAGGTATCACTTTCATTTAACTTTTATTATACCATATTGTTTTAATTATTCTATCTATTATTGTTGTTGGTATCTCTTACTGTGCCTAAATGATAGACTTTATCACAGATATGTGTGTATAGAAAAAAAGCGTAATATATATAGAATTTGAGACTGTCTGTGGGTTCAGCCATCCACTGATGGTCTTAAATATATCCTTTGTGCTTAAGAGGAAACAACTGTGTAAGATAATAAAATCCAAAAGAAAATAGTACCTCTATCATCAGCTCCGCTTTTCAAAATTGGAGTCACTTCATAGAGAACAGCAGACAGTTTTTATATTCTATGCTGCTGTCTCTGAAAAGTATTGACAAGTTCCACAGAGACATCATTATTTTTTGTACACTTTAACAAGACCTGTCTTTCCAAATCGATGTTCACACCAGCAAAGGTACTCTAGTGTCACATATTCACAGAGCCAAGAGTGCCATCCCCAAACTGAGTGAGAACTTGTTAACATTCTTCTAGAATTCCCGATTCAATCGACAGGAATAACTTGAGAGGGCTCCTTCTTCCAAGTTTTGTCAGGTTTTTTACCTTGATTATGTAATACCATTCAAACCTGGATGCTTTCACAGGTTGAGACAAATGTTTCACACTTGAGACAAATGTTTCACACTGAAGAAAGCAATGACATGCTACATCATCTATTTTCATTAAAAAGTCTTAAGGAAGCTTGGCATGGTGGCTCAAGCCTATAATCCCAGCACTTTGGGCAGCCAAGATAGGGGCATCACCTGATGTCAGGAGTTCCAGACCAGCCTGGCCAACATGGAGAAAAACCCATCTCTACTAAACAACACAACAATTAGCCAGGCATGATGCTGTGCACCTGTAATACCTTGCTTTACTACTTGGGAGGCTGAGGCAGGAGAATCACTTGAACCCAGGAGGCAGAGGTTGCAGTGAGCCAAGATCCCACCACTGTACTCCATGCTGGGCAACAGAGCAAGACTCCATCTCAGAAATCAAGTCTTTAGGAAATTGTTCTGTTTTAAAAGACTTTCCCTTTTCTAGTTGGTAGGAAATCAAACCACTCCCTTCTTTTCCACCAAAAGCCTTTATTTTCTCAATTTGGAGTTGGTTATTTTAGTAATTGCAGCAATCATTCTTTTTTATTTACCATATGCACTTGGTAAGATTTTTACTGTTTTTCTTTCTGGTTTATGATAATGTCCTTTTTCTTATGATAATGTCATAAGCCTAATTTTCCCTTCTGTTAGGTCTTAATTATTCCCCCCGAAGGCTGATATTTAAAATAAAAGCACTTAAAGCTTAATGTTAGCAGAACAGTTATGTGGTCACATGCATATAAGGGAAAATAAGACTCCAGATACCGTTAATATTATTCCATGCAAATTAAGTCTAATGCAGCACTTTTGGTAAGGAGTTTCCCTTCAGGGTTAATCTAATTGTAAAACTGAGCTCAAGTTTGAAAAAGATAACGGCAAATAACTAGGAATCAGTTTGTCACTGCTGTTGCAGGACCGACATCTACAGATCATTTGTAACTGACAAGGAAAATTACAATCTGAGAGTTATACCTATTCTAAGAGAATGGACTTTAACCTGACCAGATTCTTTTTTCTTTTTTTTAAACAAATAAACAAGTGAGCACCAGTGCAGATATTGTTGAGATTAGCTAGAGGATGGGTTAAACAGTTTCCTTCAAAGTTAGCTGGAGCAGATCTCGGGTTGAAACAGCTGGTTAAACCAAAGGAAGTGGCAGTGGTTCTGTGGAGCAGTTCACTGGCTTTTGTCAAGCCATAAGAGGAAGTTTTGATGAAGGTATAGAAAAACCTTGACAACCAATCTAAACTGTTAGTCTCTTGAGACCAAGGACTGTCTAAAGAAGCTGGAAGACTCAATTCTAGCTTCCCAGGCCCTACCATGTATTGAAACTCCCTTCTCTGCCTCTCAGCACAGCCACATCCACCTCACCCTTCAGTTCTCAGCTCAAATGGCAGCTCCTGAGAAAGGCTGACCTTGAAAGGTTGCCACTGCCTCAACTGTGTCTGCTGCTCCAAAAAGCAGAGCAGAAAAAGGACAACAGCCAAGGTCACCCAGAAGGAAAGAAAATCTCTGCCCCAAGTGGTAATCACACCCATCAGTGCCTGCTTGTCTTTGGGTTCAACCTGATCTTGGATTTCGGCTTCTTTTTCCTGCCCTGTCTGATTATGCTTATGTAGTTCATTGTTCTAGTGTGTTTCTGGTTCTCAGTAGCATTAAAATAAGCTAAAATAAGGTAAAAGAAACTAGAGGAATAAGAAACAGAACTAGAGAAAAAGCAAGTAAAAAGGGGGGAGAAATATTGGAAATATATTACTGAATAAAATCTAAATACACAAAAGACCGACCCATCTGGAATTTAAACAGTTCTATGAGATTTTGCAAGAAGTGATTACGTCAGTGAACTGAGAACGGAAATTAAATCCTGGTCTATAGTCACTGGGTGGTTACTTCTTTAAGGCTAGAGACAGAGTGTCAATTCACTTGCTCTCCACCATGAAGGAGCTGAACTAGGCCCGTAGGAAGGTATTTTGTAAATTCAATAGATGATCATTGTTCTTACAGGCCACATTCTGATACGAAAGCGTACACCAAGACTTACTTTGCAAATCAAAGTTACAACTTCCAAGGTCAGTTAAAACCACCACGCACATAATTTGCAAAAGGTTTTTACTACTATAAATGCCTACTTTCTGTGTTATTTTTCTGCTTCTTTATGACTCATCAATAAAGAGGTATGTCATAATCATCTATTCTCTAATGAATCCTCCCTGCCTCTTCAGGACTCTGGAAGGGGAAAACTGAGAGTAAATACAAACATTTTCCTAGCCCCTATAAAAATACAAATTAAAGAGGCCTGTTATCCGGTAATGAAAATTTTCTCCTTAAGTGAAATCTCATTTTCAAGTGACCCAGCCCAAGAACAACCAACAATAACAGGCTTTATGACCAAATAGGGGAGGAGGAGAAAGGCAAGCATGCTTGCCCTTGGTTAAAAAGGGTTGTATTTAAACAATGAGGGACAAAAAAAAAATGTCTATATGATGGGGTATGGGGAAAATATGCTGAGTATTGTTTTTGAATTAATGAGAATTTTGCTCCCAATTTTCCATAGAATGCTTTTTATTTTCTAATCTTTTCATTGCACCATTAACCACTGCCAGGAAGAAGTCAAAGAGTTGCTAAAATCTACTGTATCACATCTGAAGCAATGTGGAAGCAAGATTGTCAGGAAACTAGGGTACCCCAAACTCTCCTTGCCAGGGCACATAGTTCCCTCGTTCTGGCAGGATAGAGGGCTGCAAGGCAGGACTAGGGAGGAGATGCTCAAAATGCGTAAAGAATATTGAAAACTACACATCATAGCACGTCGTGGGAGTCAGGAAGATGAGGCAGGTAATTTAACATATTGGACAAAGTTTCTCTCTTTTCTTCCACCTCCAGGGGAAGAGCGCTGCTTTTCTTTCAGGCCATCCACAACATGCAGCTGCTTTGAACTGCTCCATGTCATCATAAACACATGGCAAAACATTAAGGAGTTTTCTGAATTTATGATGACATATCCATTTGTATTATCTAAAATGCTCTTTAGAACACTCGCTTTTAAGAATGGTTTTTTTTTTTTTTTTAAATCAGACAGTTTTCATTCTGTCACTCAGGCTGGAATGCAGTGGTGCCGTCACTGTTCACTGCAGTTTCAACCTCCCTGGACTCAAGTGATCCTCCAACCTCAGCCTCCCCAGGGAGTACAGGCACACCACCATGCACAGTCGACCATGCCCAGTAAACCATCCCCCATGCTGATGAGAGCTTTAAATGTTCAAAGCATCTGGGAGGAAATAACAAAGATACACAAGATATTTAATATCCATCAATGATACTTTAGAGACCAAATAGCTTATTAGCATTAACATCTCCCATCTCAACCTATAGCACTTGCCAGCCACACAGGAGTGTAATATTTGTATATCTTGCTCAATTTATGAAATATGTTTTATACATATGTACATTTATATATATTACACATGTATGGAAAATGACTAAAGATGCAAGAAATTTAAAGCACATGATCCTAAACATGTACATCTCCCAGCTATCAAATCTTACTGTTTCCTCCTTGATTCCTGAAATTCTCCAAAGACTCCTTGGAATTCAGCTGCTAGAATATTCTTGAATGAACATCAAACTGCTGCTAAACACATTCTCAATATGCTAACTTTGAGTCCCTAACACAGCCATATTTTCATTTACTTAGGTAAAATAATTACGTCTGGAAAATTCACATACTTGGACTCAAAGTCAAAAATCAGTCCCCTACTCCATCAGAAAAAAACAACATTAATTCTAAGCAGATTCTTGCAACAGGGAAGCACTATATAGCATTTCTCGGTAGTTAATCTGGCACACTCGAATCTCATCTGAATTTCTAACAACTTTGCTTCGGAAAGTTTTCCATGAAATTTGGTTTTTGCCTGACTCGCCTGCTATAAATTCTATTAACGAAACTCTGCAGGCCCTTACGCTATTCTTGAACAATTCTACACTTGAAAAAATACTGTGAAATCTTTAGCAAACACCTTCATTTCAGAAAATAAATTTCTGAGCTTAAGGTTTTTATTTTTCCTTTCAGATTATCCAAAAGGCTGGATTCAATACCTGAACGATCATTTTCCAAGACACAGGAGAGAAAGCGTAGAGAAACCCATTAGAGTTCAGACTCATCCTGTGAGACTCAGGCTGCTGTAACATGAAGCAGGATCATTTTCTAATCCATTTCTCTTAAGTCTCCCCTCCCGTGGAGTTTTCAAGTCTCCCAAGGATGTGGAATCTACCTGTAATACCAGTAATGGTGACCTTACTGTCTTTTTTTACCAACCCTCTTCCCTCTCCTTCACTTCTCCTCCCAACAGACCTTCAAGTCTTCCGGCTTTTTTCCGGGTACCACAATGCCAGCCAGCCTCACCCAATCCCTCTGTGCCCACATTCCATATCTGTCCTGGGGAGTCTAGGCGTTCTCTAGTGTTAATGGAAGGAAGTTAGTTGGATAATAAACCAAATCACATCAAGTTTACAAGATGCCTTAATCTAGTTTAGAAGATGTCTCCAAAAAGATGCTGCCACTGAGACTTGGAACAGAGGATGAACCTGGGAGAACTCTAATTTTGGAACTCTTCAAATGTTTCTCTCTGGACCGTTGTGACCATACCAGTCCTACTGCAAGGGAAGGGTCATTAAAGCAAGAGTGTCCACAGGAGTGGACACGAGCCTTCAAAAAGTACATTTAAAAAAATGTTTCACAACACACTCCAGGTACGTTTTCAAATGTATGAAACATATTCAAAACAGTAGGGAGAAAACAAAGATGGAAAAGAAACACAACCTGTAGGCATTCACTGACACCCTCCTAGAAGACTGCCTTAAATGCATTTACAAAACAAACACCTTCCTAATGTGCAGAAGAGGCAGAGAGAGACTGAAAGCAAAGTGATGACTCATAATTACCATGTGACCCCAAATGCCTTCTGGTGGTTGGCCAGAGCTTTGCTGCACAGTGTCCTTACCAATGTTTTTTCTGCAAAGGGCCAGATAGTTAAATATTTTAGGCTTTGTGGGCTGCATGAGGTTTCTGTCTCATATTCCTTTCTGATGTATTTTAAAATCCTTTACAAGTGTAAAAACTATTCTTAGCTTAAGCGCCATTTCCTCTAGTCCAACCACCTCTTTCTTAGAAGATACTTGGGCAACGCCTGATGTCTATGTCTAACCAGATAAAATTATCAGTTAGGAAGAATACTGAAAACTAAGAGGTATCTGTTTGGAAGAAAAATGGCTTGCTAGATAGGCATTCAAAGAGTTCAATTCACCTGAATCATTTTGTTAGTTTTACACAATTTCAAGGGAAATCCTAGAGACCTCTGTGTTTCTATTTAGTTTTTATTTTGTTTTTGCTTTAGGAAAGGTAGAGATCAGAGGAGACAGAAGAGAAAGAATTTTGCAAATTGACTCTGCCTCATATAAAGTAAAAAGGTTAAAATGACTCAAGTTCTGGAAAATAATTGTAAGGAAGAAGAATACAACTTCAAGACATAAAACATAAAGCTACAGTAATGAAGAGTGTGGTTCTAGGGTAAAGATGAAACAGATCAATAAAACAAAATAGCAAAGAAACAAACCATAAGCTACAAAAGCCATTAATACATGATGAAGCGATGACAAAAGGCTATGGGGAAGCCAAGGATAGTGGCTCACACCTGTAATCCCAGCACTTTGGGAGACTGAGGTGGGCTGCTCATTTGAGCTCAGGTGTTCAAGATCAGCCTGGGCAACAAGGTGAAAGGCCATCTCTACAGAAACAAACAATTAGCTGGGCATGGTGCCACACGCACACCTGTAGTCCCAGCTACTCTGGAGGCTAAAGTGAGAGGATCGCTTGGGCCCAGGAGGGAGAGGCTGCAATGAGCCATGATTGCACCACTGCACTGCGGCCTGCGTGACAGAGTGAGACCCTGTCACAAACAAAAAATGGCTGTGGGGATGCAAAGGCTTATTCCACAAAAACAAATTGTTAGGTCAGTCAACTGATTACATACGACAGGAAAATCAAGTTATATTTTTCTCCTTTTCAAAATATAATTCAAAATAAATTCAGTGTAAATAATACAGTTAAAGTTTTAAAATCCCGTTAGAGGAGCTGGAAGAAAATACAGTTACATGGTTATCATCTTTCGGGAGGGGAGACTTTCTAAAATGATGGCAGGAATCACACACATAAAAGGTATATACTTGATGAATTAAAAATTATAATTAGTAAACCAAATTCATATGTTTACCTTTTATAGTAAATTATATGTTATATAGTACATCATGAATTATTACAGTAAATTCAAATACTGAATTAGCAAATTAAACATTAAAAAGTCATTTTAAAAAGCCAACAATAACCAATTAGAAAAACGCTTTCAACAAATATAATAAAGTGTCAATATCCCTAATCTATGAAGATCTTTTACAAGCTGTAAGAAGCATACTAGACTTCAATAGATTAAAAACTAGGAACTTTTCACCAGGCATGGCAGCTCCTGCCTGTAATCTCATCACTTTGGGAGGCTGAGGCAGGAAGATCACTTGAGGTCAAAAGTCTAAGACCAGCCTGGCTAACATGGTGAAATCTTATTTTTACTAAAAATGCAAGAAATTAGCCAGCTGTGGTGGTGTGCACCTGTAATCCCAGCTACTCAGGAGGCCACGGTATGAGAATTGCTTGAGCCAGGGAGGCAAAGGTTGCAGTAAGCTGAGATTGTGCCACTGCACTTCAGTCTGGGCAAGAGATTGAGAATCCATCTCAAAAAAAAAAAAAAAAAAAAAAGTAGGGAAGTTTTTTTCTAAAGCAGTGAAAAGGTCAATATACAGATTTTTTTAAGTTTAACAAATTCACTGATAAAGAACTACGAGTTGAGAAAACATTAGTTTTCCTGATCAAATTAACTATGCTAGCACGAAATGTCTGTTAGGGAGTGTTGAGTCCAGGCTTCCACCCACCGCTGGCTGCAGTGGAAACTGGCTTAGTCCCTCAGGTAAAATATTTAGTAGTCATTTGGCAAGTATCAAGTATATTTAAAGTGGTTTTACTTTTTGACCTAGTAATTTTACTTTGAGGAATGACTCTGAATGAAACATCATAAACGTGGAGAAAGATGTATGTGCACTCAGGTGTACCTAGGGGCACTGTTCATAAAATAATTTACGTGATAACACTGGAGAATGGTAAGTTATGGCATATAGATTTTATAAAATATTAATTTCTAATATAAAGTTATGTTCATGAGTTTTTAATAGAAAATTTATTCTATGTTAAATGTGTTACAATCTGAAGTTTGCAAAATATGTGTGCACACGGTACACACACGGATTAAAAGCAAATATACCAAATAATTAATAGTGATTATAATATCACTAGTAAGTAAAATTATAGGTAACTTATTTTAGTATTTGTATGTTTCTGAATTTTCTACATTTTCCATAATTAGTATATATTAATTTCTTTTTTAAAAATAGATATTAATTTCTTTATCAGAAAAAAACACCTGAAAGACAGTTCTTAACTCCTCCAGAAAAAAAATAATAAACCGTAAGAAGGGCCCGGCACAGTTGCTCAGGCCTGTAATCCCAACACTTTGGGAGGCTGATGCGGGTGGATCATCTGAGGTCAGGAGTTCAAGACCAGCCTGCCCAACATGGTGAAAACCCATCTCTACTAAAAATTAGGTAGGAGTGATGGTGCATGCCTGTAATCCCAGCTACTTGGGAGCCCGAGATGGGAAAATTGCTTGAACTTCAGAGGCAGAGGTTGTAGTGAACCGAGATCATACCACCGTACTCCAGCCTGAGAGACAAGGGCGCAACTTGGTCTAAAAAAAAAAAAAAGGAAACGTTGCTAGTCATCAAGCCAAAACTTATTCTAAACCAGAATTATAGAACTGAAAAATGACCTCAGGTACCTAATCTAAGACTTTGCATTGCAGATAAAAAATAATTATTATTATTATCTTAGGAAACTGAGGCATATCCTCTATCCATAGAGGTCTTATCCCAACACCCTGTCAGCCAAGTAATAATATTCCTGAGTGACACCAGCAGCAGCCTCTGTCTGGGCAATATACAAATATAAGAGTAAAAATCCAGTTTTGATTAAAAAAAAAAGGATCTATGTAAAAGTCTTTTTAGCCTCAAACTTTAATTCATTAACAAGAACATCATCAATAACCTTGATTTTGATATGATTAGACTGTCAGAGCCAAACATTATAATTAATTCAGGCCTTCTCTTACCGAGGCAGGAGGCCGGCAAACAGGATTCACTAGTTATTTGATTCTAATACAACCAAGGAAGCAAAAAACATACTGGATGATTAGTAAGTCATATAGGGGAAAATGAGTAACTTGAGGGAACATGATGCAATAGTATTGAGATACAACAGCCATAGCTAAGACATCCTCTACTGAAGACATGAAGGATAGGATCCAACTGAAGATAACAAAAGGTATAAAACAACACTCAAGCACCAGATTCCCTTTGTCAGAGAAGCTGCTGCTGTAGTGAAAATAGTCTGTATTTTGAAGTCATACAGACAGAAGGTAGAATCCCAGTGCAGCCACTTACAAACTATACACTCCTTGGCAAAGTTCTTAACCTCCCAGAGCACCAATTTCCACAGCTGTCAGACACAGATAACAAGGAATCGTCAAGGGTGGGTGTAAGGTTGAGAGAGTGGATATTAAATTCCTGGTTCAAAGCCCAGCTTGCCTACCAATGAATGGAAACTGTAAGTCCATCAGAAAAGACTGGACGCCGGAGTCTACTCCTGGGTCACGGCTGCTGTGGGCACTGCCTGACTTGCAAGCACAGGGGAAAAGCTTTAACTGGTGTTGGCAGCAGTGGCTGGGACAGGTAAGAAGAGAATGATATGGCAGCAACCTGAGTGATCGAATGTGACCCAGGCCCTGACAGTTACTACTGGTTCTCCCCCACCACCACCCCTCAGCAGTGCTGTCCTGGACTCTGTCTACCCGACACCAACCCCAAACTCCACACAGATGAGATTTTTAAAATGAGGATAAAAGGAGTGGGAAAACGATAAAAAGAATCCCACCAGAGAAATAACAATACAACCTCCAAAGAGAGGGAAAAGCCTGTTATAGAAAATACAATAAGCCTTGTAATTAAAGGAAAAATAACAAGAAATAAGTGAGAAATCAACAAATATAGAGTAAGCCTATTGAACAACACTTTAAAAGAGATGTTGAATACGAAGAGGGAAGAAAATTGATGGAGAGGGGTAGAATTAATTAAGACAAAAATCAATATTACTCAGTAAAAATACAAGAGAAAAATACTAGAAACACAAGGTAAGTGTGTGTGAAGTAAGAGCAGTGCCTGGCATGCATATGGATCCTAAGAGAATTACACAATTACCTTGCTGAGAGAGAGAGAGAGACAGAGAGAGAGAGAGAGAGAGAGAGAGAGACAAAGCTTCTGCCATCTCCAGAGGCTGAAGAAAGATCCCGTGTGATTTTGCTGATCACTGAAAAGTTAAAGGGCAATTCTGACAACATGTCAATAAATTAAGCCTCAATTTTCAGAGAAGTAATAAAGAGAATTTGAAGAGATACTGAAAATCATTTGCAACATGAAAATTGATCGTAATTACATTAAGGGTAGTGGAACTACGGGTAATAATGAGTCCTTATTAGAAGAAACAATTATGTCAAATGGATGTGACAGCCCCTTATACTGTCATAGGCACTTCTACTTTTAGCTGACAGAAAAGCTCAGTGGATAAGGAGACACCACCTTCGGTGCAAGAAAGCCCTGGGCATGAATCTCAGTGGCACCCCTTACGAGTTGCCACGTGTTATTAATACTTTAAATGTTCTCAGTCTCAATTTCATCTATAAATGGGGTCTATACATTTCCTGTTTGTTACAGATAACAATGGACAAAAAGACCTAGCCCTTCCTAAGAGCTACTTAAATGCTGCCTACTGTGATGATTAAGAGCATCTACTGTGTTGACCTAGATTCCAAAGAGGGGATAAGAGACCCACTTCCTCAGTGTCCAGATCTTGTCAAGTTGCTAAGAAAGAACAACAAATACTTTTTGTGCTGAGCTGCGCCTCGAATACATTCATGACCTCCTCTGGCCTGTGAAACCTGGTGAGCACTACATGGCTGAGTAACTCAGTTTACCACCAAGCACCTGTGAGCCAATAGGTCCCCTAAATAAGAAGCCGGCTTGGGCTAAGAGGGTATCCCACAGTGGCTGAGTGCAGCATCACAGGCCACCTGGAAGGTCAGCTCACAGCTAATATCCAAAAAGTATTCGCTGATTGATGCCCCAGTGACTAAAAACGGTCACATGAGGCTACACAGTGGCTCATGCCTTTGGGAGGTCAAAGCAAGAAGATCGCTTCAGGCTAGGAATTCAAGGCTCTGGTAAGTTGAGATCATGCCACTGCACTCCAGCCTGGGTGACAGAGCAAGACCCTGTCTCAAAAAATATTTAAGAAAAAATAAAAATGACCACGTGTGTATCCGTATCTTGGAATGTTATCTTTGTTTCCCCTCTTTCAATTCCTCAGCTTATCTGAATACTGAAAAAGAGTCCAGTGATCATCTGCTAAATGGATTAAGAATGTGTACCTCAGTGCTAATCCTAATTCTTACCAGAGAGGAGAGTTCTGTTTAAAGAGAGCAGTGTACTAGGAATCCTGTAAAATTCAATGGCTGCATAATTTACCAAATGTAAAAACAGATAAAGGAACTGCAAACATCTTGAATTACTCGAAAATTACCAAGAGCAGGTCATATGGTTCAGGATATTGGATGCTGATACAAGCTTTGGGACTGGTTTACTTAGGAGATCATATTAATATTTGAAAGTATTCAGATTAAACTTTCACCTACATCCTAAACAAAAGCTATATAAGCAGCTTGGTTGGCAGCAAGATTTTGCATAATGAGACATTTGAATAAAAGAAAGAGGCACTCTGTGTTGTGCCAATCTCAGACACTGGACACAAGAGACAGTATTGCTAAGCCAAGGCCCTTGGAGGAGCATCTGAAAGGTTAAACTCTGCTGCAAGTGTAAAGGAAATAAATACACTGTTGCTTAGGGTTTCTATCCAAGCTCTTTGTTTTGTTTCAGTATCTCCAGAATACTTTGGGAGTTAGTGAATATAATGACAATGTGTTACATATTGTATAGTTCCTCTAAAAACAGCTAGACCACTTTGTTGCTCCTTCCAACACTTAAGAATAAAGCATTAAGTGTTATCTTCCTACCAATCAATCTGTTGCAAAGAATCTAGCAACCTTAATCAAATTTCCAAATATGGATCGGTATTTTTATTATTCCTAAACACAACTGCATTTTAAAAATTAAAGTTAGAAGCGAACTGTCAAAAACAGGCACTGTCATTCTCTGCTAGTAGGAAGATATGCTATGAAGAACAATTCAATGTCTAAAACTAAAGCGTATAATGACCAGTTCTACATTCAATTTCTAGAAAGTTCCTTTACAGATCCATCTCCATATGTACACATCCATGTCACCAAGGCTTTTAATAAAATTCTAAGAACAGGAAAAACCTGGCCCAGCACAATGGCTCACACCTGGAACTCCAGCATTCTGGTAGGCCAAAGCAAAAGACTCGCGTGAGCTCAGGAGTTCCAGACCAAGATTTATTTCCCCTGATTCTTGGGTATTCTGTACCCGAGCATGACATGTGCAAAAAATAAATCCAGAATTTTTTTACTCTACTTTCTGGAATTAATTAGGAAGAAGGACAACATGAACAGTGCTACATAGTATGTGTTTTTAAAGAAATGCAGTTTTAGGCCTATGTTTACTTGCATAATTAATCCCTTAGTTTTTCTTAAAAAGATGGAAAATACAACTTTCATGCTACACAGGATCCAGTTATGAATACACAGACTTTTCAAAATAATCAAAGGGGAATGATCAAATACGCATACACCCAAAAAACCAGCATCATGCCTATTGCCATGGGTGACAGTTGAGGTTGTTTTTACTACAGATTAGCCAAGAATCTTGTTAAAAAATAAAAGTTTTAGGCTTTTTAATTAAAAGAAATTAAATATATTCAAAGTAGCAAAAATAATAATAAAGGCATTATGTATCTCTTAATTGTAACCTCTAATAACTGAAAAACAGCAAAATTTTTCTGCTAGGGAAAACATTCACTATAACATATAAAACCACATCATCATAATATAGAAAACATAAAAGGTCTGTGAGGTAGGGCCCTATATTTTTTTAAATGTTTTTCTGAAATACAAGATCAGTAGCCCAGAACAGTGCTTCCCAAGCTTTCATCTGTATGATGGGTATCACCAAGGATCTTGTTAAAATGATTCAGTTGCTCTGGGGTGAGACCTAAGATTCTTCATTTCTAACAAGGATACTCCCACTGGGTAGATGACATTGGGTAGATGGCAAGGCATTAGGCAATACATAAAACTAAATGCAACTATAATCCAATCATTAACGTTGTAGAATCAAATTTTAATGATTACAATCTTAGCCTCCTCAGAAGCATTTGAAAGCTAGACAAAGAAACAAATTTAGATTTTTCTCTTGAAAACAGAGCAGTGTGAAATAGAGAGATGTACTTACAAATACTGTGCTTTCAAATTTGGTGAATAATTCAAAGTGGATTTCAAAAGATTCGGGGGGTGGGGGTCTGGTTTCAAGAATGGTTGAGAAGAGCTAGTAATAATTAGCACATTATTTTATGCTTAAGTGCACTTAAACTTTTTCAGCTACATCAAAAGCCATCCAATGAGCACCAACAACACACTCAGCAATGGTGGAACACAAGATGCTGATGACAGGGTCAACATGGTCCATGTCCCCAAGACCATCAGGTGTGGGGACAGCATGCTGGAGTCCAGCACAATGGGGTACTCTCCCAGAGACCAACTATACCAGACAGTGTAAGACTAAAAAATGCACTCAAGTGCTGAGGAAATGCAAAGCAAAGAAACAAAACCAGTCTATTTATTTTGTTTGGAATATGTAATAAATGGGGATTTGGGTAATGATTTCAGCCAGGAAGTGATTCTTGGCTCCTTACAAAAGGTGACTGAAAACTCAACTAAAGTAGCTTAAACCTGCACATCCAGAACTCAAGTGAAGGGTCATGAGTTGCACCCATGAACTTAGCAATTGTCACTATTGAAAATGCTCAACAGAGACATAACCAGAAAATTCTAAGAGAGTTTGCAGCATCAGGAGAATGCCAAGGAACAAAGAAAAAGTGTGCTCAGAGATGAGCATGGGACCAGGGTCTTTAAAAGTCAACATTTCCTCTGGGCCTTCATGTTATCAACTGTATAGGAGTAAGGAAACTTCTGAAAAGGTTCAGATGGTGGACAGTTCAGGTTTTGCCATTGTAGTGCCAAACTAGCCATAGATTATGTTCCAATAAAACTTTATGAAAATCTACATTTTGTTAATGCCACTGCATTGTAAAGTCAGGTTAATAAATAGAAAATTAAAGAGGAAAGGCATTATTACCCTGATTTGGAGATAAACAGAAAGTTACCCTGAGTTGGAGATAAATAGAAAATTAAAGAGGAAAGGCATTATCTCCAACTTTTAAATTCAGGGGTACATGTACATGCATGTTACATAGGTAATTGCCTGTTGCAGACATTTTGCAGATTATCTCATCACAGAGAAGCCTTGTGCCCAATAGTTTTTTGATTCTCATCCTCCTCCCATCATCCACCTTCAATTAGGCCCTGGTATCTATTGTTCCTATCTTTGTGTCCACAGGTACTCAATGTTTAGCTCTCACTTGTAAGTGAGAACATGCAGTACTTGTTTTTATGTTCCTGCATTAATTTACTTAGGATAATGGCTTCATCCATGTTGTTGCACTGGACATAATTTTGCTTTTTTATGGTTGCATATTATTCCATGGTGGGTATGCACCACATTTCTTTACCCAGCCCACTGTCGATGGGTGTCTAAGTTAACCACGTATCTTTGCTATTGTGAATAGTGCTGCAATGAACACATATACATGTGTCTTTATGGTACAATGATTTATGTTTTTGGGGTATATACCCAGTAACAAGATTACTGGAGTGGTTAAGTACGTTCAGAAATCTCCAGACTGCTTTCCATGGTGAATAACTATTATTACATTTTCACCAGCAGTAAATGTGTTCCCTTTTCTCTGCAACCTCACAAGTATCTGCTGTTTCACTGACTTTTCTTAGATGGGGTCTTACTCTGTCATCCAGACTAGAGTACAGTGGCATGATCTCTGCTCACTACAACCTTCACCACCTGGGCTCAAGCAATCCCCTACCTGTCTCCTGAGCAGCTGGGGCTACAGGTGCACACCATCACAACCAGCTAATTTTATTAATTTATTTATTGTGGAGACGGGGTTTTGCCATGTTGCCCAGGCAGCTCTTAAACTTTTAGGCTCCAGCAATCCACCTGCCTAGGCCTCCCAAAGTACTGCAAGTACAGGCATAAGCCATTATATCAGGACTCTCTTTTACTTTTTAAATAACAGCCATTCTGACTGATATGAGGTAAATTAGTAATAACCTTCCTAATGGTAAATATTTTGGAATCAAGATCAAAGAGGAGGAGCTGATACAACTTTATGTGACACTATGTGCTAATTCAAATATTCAGGGACCATGACCATCTATGCCTATCTACTAATAGATGCATCCCCACCTCTCTTTACCTGTATCACTTCTAATTCACTAGATGAACTGTCTCTCTTTCCACCTACCTCCTACCTCCCCCTAAGAGGTCACTCCTTCAATTCCTCCTCTCCAGTACTGTCAGCCTGCCTCTCTTTATTGCCGCTGTCCATCAGCATATAGACACCACACAACGTAACAAGCCTCATCACTTTGACCATCTCCTCCACCCACTGCTCTGCTTATTCACAGTCGATTTCCAGAACGTCTGCACTTGCTTTACCGACCTCCCAGTGTTCCACTTAAAACGCTGTGTTAATTGAATTTTGACCCCACTACTCTTCTGTAATCAACTTTGCCAAAATCAATAGATACTCCTTGACAATTAGCATACTTGACTCCTCTGGAGCCATGGAAACTGTGGACTTTCCTCCCAACTCCCTCCCATCCTGGGTTTACCAGATGATCCCAGCTTCTACTCTGTGTGGCCTTACAGCTTTCCTTACATGCTATTTCCCTCTGCCCTCAAATTCTCCTCTACCCACGTATCTGCTTTGCCCTCCTCTCTTTATATGTAGCTACTTATGCCTTATGCCATATACATTTAGGAGGCATCAGCATCCAATTTTAATGAAAAGCATGAAAATGAATTATGAACTGATGAAAACAGAACCCACTGCCACACTTCAAACCGATTTCTCCCTCCAATATTCACTGTCCCTCTTGATGGAACCAGTGTCCACCCAGTTACAAAAACCAGAAGACTTCTGTTCCCTCGATTTTGCTTCCCTTCAACCCACATTCCCGATGGATGGTCCCCTCCTGTCCTTTCAACTTTCTCATTCTATCCTGCTAAGTGAGGCTGAGCTCACAGTGCTGTTGACATCACTAAATAAACCCAAGGGCAGGAATCCTCCCCTCTTTGGATTTCAGACGCCCCATCATCCCCTGCAGATTCCTTTCTCACAGCCTGTTGTATGCCTCAGGGTCCTGCCCTGCACCCTCAATCCAATCCCATAGCTGTAAGTCCCATCTATGTGTGTTGAGAACTCAATCAGAATCTTCAGCTGTGGCCAGGTGCAGTGGCTCATGCCTGTAAGCCCAGCACTTTGGGAGGCCAAGGAGTATGGGTAACTTGAGCCCAGGAGTTCAAGACCAGCCTGGGCAACATGGCGAAACTGCATCTTCACAAAAAGTTAAAAACTTCATGGGTGTGGTTGCACCCGTCTGTAGTCCCAGCTATTTGAGAGACTGAGGCAGAAGGATTGCTTGAGCCCAGGAGGGGGTCGAGGCTGCAGTGAACCATGATTGTGCCACTGCCTGGGTGAAAGAATGAGACCCTGTGTCAAAAAAAAAAAAAAATTCAGCTTTACATTTCTGTACATTTCACCTGAACATCAAATCCTTCTATCCAATAGCTACCCACAACTACCCTTAGTTATCAAGTACAGGAGGACAACTACTGGTGTTCACTGTCTGACATGGCTCCATTCTCCTCTCCCCTTACTCTTAAGGAAGCCACTCTAGGTTCACAGAAAGCAACCCCAACAGGGACCCTGAAGGTCCAAACGTGATCCTGTAATGCCCAAGGTGTGCCCACTGCATGAAAAGCTGCCTTATTCAGTGATCACTGAAAACACCCAAACTAACTGCTTCCAGAGTTCTTGAGGACCTCCACACTATGACATAAATGTGAGTCATTAAGTCAGTAACGGTCATTGAACATAATATTTTCCAGCTGTTTCTCCAAATTCAGAATAAACAACGGAAACTGGAACCCTTCAATCACTTTCCTACAAGGTCATGTCCAGTTAGCATAGTAACAAGCTTTGAATTTCAAATGGGAAGGGAAGGAGTTCAAACAGACTATGTTTAACCTTTAATATCTGCCCAAATCCTAACATCAGGTCAAGTCTGAAGGTGTATGATGCACTGGAAAGAGAGCAAAGCTTTCAAATCATGTGAACCTAAATCCAGATCACAACGGTTCTACTCCTTAATGAGTGAGTGACAAAGACAAATTATATTTTCCTTGGTTTCCCCATCTTTATAATAAGGATGTTACAGGGTATTTAAACATTTAAATGTAGTAATTATTTATTTTCGAGAGGTGTTGCTCTGTAACCCAGGCTGGAGTACAATAGCGTAATCTCAGCTCAGGGAAACCTCTCCCTCCTGGACTAGCGATCCTCCCACCTCAGCCTCCCAAGTAGCTGGGAGTACAGGCAGGCACGAACATGCCTAGTTCATTTTTTGTATTTTTGTTAGAGACAGGGTTTTGTATGTCTCCCCAGCTGGTCTTGAACTCCTGAGCTCAAGCAATCCTCTCACCTTGGTCTCTCAAAGTGCTAGGATTATGGGCATGAGCCACTGCACCCAGTCTAAGTCAAGTACTTTTTTAAATGTCTAGTACAAAGCAAAATATTAGTAATCAAGATTCTGAAGCATTTCTCTAGTTCTACTGAAAAACAAAAAAATCTAAAATCACCTGGTGGTAGATAAGAATTGGAAAGGAAGAAAGACTGACATGCATCCCTTTATTTAACAAATGGCATAATAATATACTGAGTATTAAGCCAGTAAATGTTAGGGAAGTCTTTTTTTTTTTTTTTTTTTTAAGAATAGCATGGGCTACTCTCACTTTGGAAAAACAGTGATTGGTAGAAGTCATTTTTCTGGAACGGTGCAAAGATTTTCCTCTACAGAAGACATCTCTGACTCCATTATGACAGGACAAAAGTTCTGCGATATCACTCTACTCTTCAGGCACTTAGGCAATGCAAAAAAAATCCAAGCCCTTTATGACATGATATGCCATCACCCAGAGAAGGCTTTCACCCACTGACAGTCTTTCTGAACTATACGTAGTCATTATATACCTTCCTATTTGCTAGTTGGGTTTTATTTTTCTTTTGAGACAAGGTCACACTCTGTTGCCCAGGCTGGAGTGCAGGGGCACTAGCATGGCTCACTGTAGCCACTCACTCTATCTCCCTGGCTCAATTGGTCCTCCCATCCCTGCCTCCCAAGTAGCTGGAATGACAGGCACAGGCTCACATGTCCCGCTAGTTTTTATAATTTTTGCAGAGACAGGGTTTTGCCATGTTGGCCATGCTATCGTCTCAAACTCCTGGGCTCAAGGGACCTGCCCTTGGCCTCCCAAAGTTCTGGGATTACAAGCATGGACCACCACTTCCAGCTCCCAGTAGATGTTAGGGCAGTTTTTAATGCTTTGCTTAGTAGATTCTCATCCTGTCAATTTTTTTCATTTAATTATTACAAAAAATACTCCAACTATCTCTTCAAGGCTATGGAACATAAAAGTATGAATACAACAGGCAGTTCTCAGTCTGGTAATGGAGAAAAGACTTAAAAATAGTAGCAGGAGGTAGACATTTGTGATGAATGCACCACTACCACTATGCTAATTCAAAGGAGGGGGATCATTTGGGGTTAGCACTGGGGAATTCAGGGGTGTCTTCTCAGAGGATAGAGTATTTGCATTAAACTTTAAGGTTGAGCAGGATTTGATACGGCAAAATGGAAGGGGGCACATTTCAGGCCTAGGCAAGGGCAACACGTGCTTCACACAACTCTGAGAACTCCATTCACTTCACAGTCATCATGGGTTTTAACGTTATGAAAAGTTTCTGACCACTACCAACAAAGTGTCTTAACATAGGAATGCCTTTTGCTAATTTGCACAATGTTCAATCAACAAGCAGCATGGCTGCCTCTCAGAAACTACAAGAAAATTTGACTTTCTTAAAACCTGTGAGCCAACAGAGGGAAAAAGATCTATCCTCTAAGTGTGGAATCAAAATTCACCTCCTACAGGGACCTCTAGTCCATTTCACAATTTTTATATGGACCAAAAAAACTTCAAGCCAAAAGAATAATTTTAAGGTGGTCCCAGGTTGCTAGCGCCTCAAGAAACTTGGCAGTTGCAAACAAATCCTCTACAGAGGATCCAGTCTTCAATCTAGACCTCAAAGAGGCCACACATGGAAATATTCAGGATACTGAATTTACACCTAAAACTTGTGTGTTTATATGCACGCGCGCGCGCGCACACACACACACACACACACACACACACGGTGACCAAGAACCATTAGAAAGCCCCCCCCACACACACAACAGATTAGCAAAGACTTCAAACATTAGAATTGCCAAACACAAAATATAAAACAAGTATGTCTAAAGAAATAAAAGTAGTGATTTATAAAATGAGTATGAAATAAACTATTAAAAATAAGTAGCTTTTAAAAATAGCTAAGTAGAACTGTTAGAAATAAAACCATGCAGGCTTGCCTTATTGGCTCACACTTATAATCCCAGCATTTGGGGAGGCTGAGACGGGTAGATGATGAGGTCAGGAGTTCCAGACCAGCCTCTACCAACATAGTGAAACCTTGTCTCTGTTAAAAATACAAAAATTAGCTGGGCATGGTGGCACATACCTCTAGTCCCAGCTACTCTGGACACTGAGGCAGGAGAATTGCTTGAACCCAGGAGGTGGAGGTTGCAATGAACTGAGATCACACCACTGCACTCCAGCCTGGGTGACAGAGTGAGACCCCATCTCAAATGATATAAAATCACGTAAAATAAGTAAAGCTTAAATAATTTATTAGTAGACTAAATACAGCTGAAGAGACAACTGGTAAACTTGAAGATAGAGCCATAAAAACCATCCAGAATAAAGCAGAGAAAGACACAGATGAGAAACTGAAAGACAGGTTAGAAGACATGAGGATGTTAAACATGTCTAACAGATCCAACTGAATTTCTGTGAGAAAAGGGAAAAAATGGATCGGGGCAATTATGAAGAAATAATGGCTGGATATTTTCTAGAATTGACAAAAGGCATCAATCTAAAGTTGCAGAAGATCCAATAAATTCAAAACTGAAACATAAACGTAATATCCCAAATGTATCAGAGATACTACAGAACACCGAAGACAAATATACAAATAGTCAGAATGAAAAGATAGATCTTTAAAGGAACAGCCTCATTTCTCAAGAGCCACAATGGAAGTCCAAATCCAGCAGAAAATACCTTCAAAGTGAAGCACTGGTACTGACAAAATGTCTTTAGAAAAAGGGCAAAACACATCTAAAGAACAAGTGTTCTACACAGTGTTCTAGACCCTGGGGCAAAAAGAGACGTGCTAGGAGATGACAGAGGTAGCACGCGGGTAAATTATATGGGCTTTTTTAAACGCCATCCTAAGGACCTCCACTTTTCGACTGGGAAAGTCAGTGGAGGTTCCAACAGAGCACCTTGGGAATCCCCTGCTGGGGTCTCCAGGCCATGATTAGATGGCCTGGGGCAC
The DNA here is from genome assembly GCF_048565385.1 of Saimiri boliviensis. Classification (NCBI taxonomy): domain Eukaryota; kingdom Metazoa; phylum Chordata; class Mammalia; order Primates; family Cebidae; genus Saimiri; species Saimiri boliviensis. The sequence continues at coordinate 94,916,295 of NC_133461.1, forward strand.
AGAAGACTTCGACATCAGCTTCGTGGTCTAACTAGCTGATCTTTAAGGTCTCTTTCAACCTTGAAATCATCTTTCAGGAAGAATAGTGATAGAATAATTATAGGTAATTACTGCTCTAGACTGAGTATTTGTGCTTCCTGCCCTCCCCCCAAAATTTTCTATGTTAAAGCCCTAACCCCCAATGTAATGGATTTGGAGATGGGGCTTTTGGAAGGTGATTAAGGCTAGATGAGGTCATGAGGGTGCTCCTTCATAATAGAGTTAGTGCCCTTACAAAGGAAAGGCCATGTGCACACACAGGCAGGAGGCAGCTATCTGCAAGCCCCCAACAGGAACCAAATAATCCAGCACCTTGATCTTGGACTTTCCAACCCCTAAACTGAGAAAATCCATCTGTGGTGGCATTTTGTTAGCCCAATGTGATTAATATATTATTTCACCAACCAGACTTTAGTTTGTTTCAAGACAGTAGTTACCAAGAAAAGTCAAAGAGAACAATCTCAAAAATCAAGCAAGAGGCCGCAGATGGTGGCTCACACCTGTAATCCGAGCACTCTGGGAGGCCAAGCAGGTGGATCCCCTGAGGTCCGGAGTTTGAGATCAGCCTGGCCAATGTGAAGAAACTCCATCTCTTATTGAAATTACAAAAGTTAGCTGTGCATGGTGGTGCACACTGCAGTACCAGCTACTTGGGAGGCTGAGGCCCAAGAATCACTTAAAGTCAGGAGGCAGAGATTGCAGGGAGCAGAGATCACGTACTGCACTCCAGCCTGAGTGACAAAGCAAGACCCTGTCTCAAAATAAAAAAAAACAAACAAACAAACAAAAAAAAACACAACACTACCATAAGCAAGAGCTATGCTTCTCCAAATTTTTATCAGCTGTGGCATTTAGCAAGCTTTGACTCCTTTAAGGGAATTTTAGGCTAAAAAGTGAGTGTCCACCTTCAAACACTTATCTGATAAATCTTTCTAAACTAAATAGGTCTTCAGGGCATGATATTCAAAAGTTAACACCTGATGGCTAGTTACATTTGTTGAAGCTATGAACAGTAGCTTCATAAATGTGTGTGTGTTTTTTCCAGTTATCTAAGTAATAGAATCTCTTGTTAAATTTTCACTTTGAAGGCCAGGTGTGGTGGCTCACGCCCGTAATCCTAGCACTTAGAGATGCTGAGGCAGGCAGATCAGGAGGTCACGAGATTGAAGCCATCATGGCTAACATGGTGAAACCCCCTTCTCTACCAAAAATTACAAAATATTAGCTGGGTGTGGTGGCACATGCCTATAGACCCAGTTACAAGAAGGTTGAGGCAGGAGAATCACTTCAACTCAGGAGGCAGAGGTTGCAGTGAGCCGAGATCGTGCCACTGGACTCCAGCCTGGGCAACAGAGCGAGACTCCATCTTAAAAACAACTCACTGAAAAGACGGGGTTCTCCCCACCACCCACCACCTTACATGTCTTTGGTATATACATTTTCTGCAGGTTGCTATTGACATTTCAAAGTCTAATGTACCATTTGAGGGATACATGTTATTTCCAGAAAATTTAATCAGGTATCTCAAATAAGATTGTATATAGCATTTCTTTGCCCACCAGATAACTCAGCTCCACTTTGCTGTGTCTCGCTTAATTTCCCAATGGTCACTCTCAATTTCAAGCAACACTTTCTTTGCCCCAGTTATGTCAGACTCTTCCTTGGGTTCCTCCCCTTATCCTAGATGCTGTCCACACCCTCTCTGCATCAACCCAAGACATGAATTCTCACTGCCAATTCAAACTCTTCTACGAAGGCTTTTGTGACAAACTGTGTGTTTCTGACGGAACTGATTATTCTCCAGGCATAGACAATTAGTCATAGGAATCCCCTAGAGTTTGCATCTCCAGACTGGGAGTGACTCTAAAAATATTCGAATTGATTCTACCTGGATCACGTAAGCTACCACGAAAGCGTTTTTTAACAAAATCAGTTATCAGCTTAAATTCTCATTTTCTCTTTTGTAAATGAGTATAGAATGCACATCCCATGAATCCCTGCCTACACTACTGGCTAAAGGCTGGCAGGTCATCCAGCTTTTCCTGTTTTTTTTTTTTCATAGCTTTAGACTATCTGCTTGGCATGCAGCTTAGAGTACCATCTGCCCAGACTCAGACCAAAGCACATAACCCTCCAGCAATGCATCTCAAAGGGGAGATCGCTGCTTCCTGCCAATCCCAGATTGTCTACTTATTCTATTGCCTGAAGACATGGCAGCAAATCATGGTAAAAATAACACCTCACATTTATCGAATGCTTATTATATGCTAGACTCTAGCTGGTTTCTTTGTAGTAGTTCATTTGCTACTCTAACAACTACAAGACAGGTACTATTATTGTCCCAGCCTTATAAATAGGGAAACTGAGGCACAGGGAAGTAAATTGCCCAGTCTCACAGCTAGAATGTGTCCAGGTCAGGACCTAATGGTCCATCTGTTGGGCTTCAGAGTTCACACTCTTGCCCATAATTCCATACCCATATCAATACAGGGCATTTAATGTTATCCCATGTATACTGCCATGGGATCAGAGAAAATTCAAGAAATATCTGCCTCACCAAAAAAGGTAGGAGAGTGGAGCAGATGCAAGAGTGCAGTCTGGAGACCAGATAGACTTGAGTGTTACAGTCCATGATCTTAACTGCACAACCTCAGGCACATTACTTTATCTCCCTAAGCCTTAATTTCCTTGTCTGTAAATTGGGGATGATTACACCTTCTGTCACTGCTGCTCAATAGCAGAAATAAGACTCAACCCCATAATCTTTCTGTAACACTGTGACGCCAAAGCCTCAAGAAGATTATCATCTTCCAAAATAGGGCAGAATACCAATACTTTGGCTGTTGCCAGGTGATTTGGGGGTAACGGCAGCAACAAACAGAAACTTCTGGTCCTGCAGCATCTAAAGAGTCTGGGGTTCTGAGTTACTTTGCATGCCATCACGTACGACCTACTCGGTAGCAAGGAAAGTCTCCCCTCGCACATTCTCAGACCTACCTCCTCGAGATCCCCAGTATTAAAAACAATGACATAGTAGATGAGAATCACCAGCCCCAAGAACATCAGTGGCTCCTTTGTCCAGAATGACACACTCCTACAAACAGGAATACACAAGTTTCTTCACATGGGTGTGCATTCCCGAAACCTCCAGAATGACTTCATTCTATGGCACAATGACCATTCAATTTTACCACCCAGGAGCCACAGGGCCTCTTCCAGAGCCTCATCTCTTCAGCCCTGCAAGGGCCTGGAAACCAGGCTCTGTCCAGGGCGTGTGAAGATGAGTCACCTCCTGCCATCACCTGGCCCAGTTCCTGAGTGGAATGCTACAGAGTCCTTGTAAGTGCTTCTGTGCAGCATTGAGAAAAGGGATGTGTAAAATGAAGCTAAAAACTCTAAATGAAAAAACTATCTTGAATGTAAGGAATGCGCCAAACCAACAGTGCTCGTATGAGGATCTGGTAACCTGGCCCATAGCTGTCCTAAGACCTTTCAAATGTTCTGTAATAGAGTGTTATTCCTACCACATGCAGTTGAAATAATACAAGTGACAAGTGGCCTGGAATGCTTGAGACATAGGATAGCCATCCCAGATCTACATTCATGATCATCTATGCCATACTCCCAATGACAATGGGACAAGCAGCACATGGAATATTCTGTTCGCATGGGAGGAAGTGGCCATTCCTTTCCATGAATCTAAAAGGTCACTTCCAGTAGAAGCTGCTTACAGATGTGTCACTCATTTAAAGTTCTGGATGTGCCTTGCCTTTCTATTTCTCCCAGAAACTTCACCTGTGTCTGGGCCTTTATGTGAACAGTTTCCCCTCATATGTAACCTAAACTTAATTTGACCATAGACTGCTCCTTCATCCTCATATTTCATCATTTGGTGAAGCCCATTTCCATGGCAATCATTCCCCTCACTGCTGTTTGCTATCCTAGGATAGGAGCTAAGGCATTTTTAACCATCCCTACTAGCAGCAGCCCCTGTTCCACTATTACTTCAAGTTGTCTCTCCCTGCGTCTTCAGCATCTCCAGCTCTTTTCTGAAATCCAGCAATCAAGGCTAGGTGCAGTGGCTCACACCTATAATCCCAGCACTTTGCGAGGCTGAGGTGGGCACATCATTTGTGGTCTAGAGTTTGAGACCAGCCTGGTCCACATGGTGAAACCCCATGTCGACTAAAAATACAAAACTTAGCCAGATAGGGTTCCACACATCTGTAGTGCCAGCTCCTCAGGAGGCTGAGGCAGGAGAATCATTTGAATCTGGGAGGCAGAGGTTGCAGTGAGCTGAGATCATTCCACTGCACTCTAGCCTGGGCAACAGAGCAAGACTCAATTAAAAAAAAAAAAAAAAAAAAAAAAAAAAAAAAAGGCAAGCAAAGAAAAAAAATCTGAAATCCAGCAACCAAAACAATTACGGTTTTATGTTCTCAACACTCCTACCATTTAATAATCAAAGTTAAAATGTTAGGCTGATGTTTGGGTGAAAAAGGTTCACATCATCCAATAATTGGATGTAACCTAAATAGTTAACAACTATGCATTACTAAGAAGCCGTGTTCTCCTTTCCCAGGAAGGCCTCCTATTCTATTATTTTCTCTTTGCTGATAGGAAACCTTTAAATTCTACAATGAAACATGTGTGCCTGCTAAGTGGATGCTAGGGTATGTGTGGTAAACATATCTGAAAGAGGTATCTGTCTAGTTTCCATCCTTGGGGAACAGTGGCCCACACTGCTAATACCCACCTTTGGCTCTGTCTTCACCATCTACTGTGAATGGCAGGAAAATGGCACATCCATCAGCTGGGCCAAGAGCACAGCTGCCCTACTCTCCCCCCATTCAGGAGGTCATGCCACACATCCAGCTCCTCTGAGCCTTCAACCACTCCCAAGAGAGAATGGGGCTATGCCAAAGGCCGAAACCCAAGCATCGGCTTGCAGAGTCAGGCACATCTGTCATGATGAAAGGAAAAACGGGGGAAAAAAAAAGTGCTCGCACTACAAACACCTGGAAGGGGCTGCAGAGAACAATGCAGGATGCTATCTGTGAATTTATTGTGTTCCTCATTAGTCATCATCACTCTGCCTGTACAATGCCACAGATTCCCCAGACGGGTGGAGAAACATTTCAGTGTATTGAAGAAGATAACTGCACTTGCGAAGATGGATTTTTCCATCTTCCATGACCTAGGGTCAGGCTTGCACTTAATCGTATTTGAGGTTTTTTCGCTCCTTCCTATGATTAAAAAATAAAGTACTACAAAAACCCTGTTTTCTTTGGGTGCTTGTTTTCAAGTCCTCTTCTCACCAAAACTTAAAAACAAAACAGGAGATCACTCACGGCAAGTAAATATATTCAAAGCAAATCTTAAGTTTAAAGCAATCAATGACTAACACCCCAATTTTCCTTTCCACCTAGGATGAGAGATTCCTACAACCAACTCTGTTCCCAACAGCATAGCATTCACGCTCCGACAGGGAAGAAATAGGCAATTCCAGAGGCTGCAAAGGCCCAGCCTGGGAACAAAAGTACCTCTTTAAGCCTCAAACTCAAATCCTGCGCAAAGATTTGAGGAATGATTACCAGCTGGGGAGGAAGAAAGAAGGGACTAGGGGAAAGCAGACACAAGATACCTTAAGAGACAAATGTAGGGCCAGGCGTGTTGGCTCACGCCTATAATTCCAGCACTTTGGGAGGCCAACGCAAGTGGATCACAAGGTCAAGAGATTGAGACCAGTCCGGCCAACATGGTGAAAACCTGTCTCTACTAAAAATACAAAAATTAGCTGGGCGTGGTGGAACACACCTGTAATCCCAGCTACTCAGGAGGCTGAGGCAGGAGAATCACTCAAGTCCGGGAGGCAGAGGTTGCCTCCACCCTGGTGACAGAGTGAGACTCCATCTCAAATAAATAAGTAAATAAATAAATAAAAGTTTGGGGAGAGACAGACAAATGCATTACCTGCAACAACTTGGGCAAAGTGCAATACCGCATTTCTTTTGGGCAAAACATTTCGATTCATCAAGAAGGAATCTTAGGCATGAGAACAGACAGATAATCCAGGCCTCCTCCTCCATTCCACACTTGTCTCCTCTTCATGTTTGACATGGTCCCAACATGACCTCAGATGTGGGTTTAAGCAGACCCTGGCAGTTTTAAAACCAACAAATGTCACTTTTTATGCAAGAGTGGAAATGACACCATCTTCACAAAGAAACCCTTTGCAAATATCAGCAGACAGGCTGACTCCCAGCTGGCACAGGCGTGGGCCAGCAGTGGGCCAGGACACCCTCCACACCTTGCCAGGTGCCTGCCTGCACAGTGGCCCCGCCCAGGCTCCTGGAAAGAGTTTACATCCCATTACTTCTTGATGTTGTTAACTTCTCCCAAACGTTCCTTTAGACCCACATTTTATGTTGGCAACGTTTCTCAAAGCTGTAAATCTAGGAGTGGAATTGAGACATTACTGGTTTTACAGGATTGCTGGATGAAGAAAGGGCATTTTGCAAATTAAAACCACAATGAGATCATCTTAGAGCAGTCAAAATGGCTATAAGAGTCAAAAAATAACCGACATTGGTGAGGAGGCAAAAAAAAAAAAAAAAAAAAAAGCGATGCTTCTACACTGCTATTGGGAATGTAAATTAGTGCAACCTCCAAGGAAAACAGTGTGGAGACATCTCAAGAAACTAAAAATAGAACTACCATTTGGACCAGCAATCCCACTACTGGGTATCTACCCAAAGGAAAGGAAGTCATTATATTAAAAAGACACCTGCCTCCTGTGTTTATCACACCACTGTTCACAATAGCAAAGGCATGCAAGCAATCCAAGTATTCACCAATGTATGCTGGGATAAAGAAAATGCAATACACACACACACACACAGACACACACACACACACACACAATATAATACTACTCCACCATAAAAAAAAAAGAATGAAGTAATGTCTTCTGCAGCAACATAGATGGAACTGGAGGTAATTATCTTAAGTGAAATAACTCAGACACAGTAAGACCGCATCTTCTCACTTGTAAGTGGGAGCTAAATAATATGTACACATGGCTACAGAGTGTACAACAATAGAGATAAATAATTGGAAGTAAAAAATGGGAGGGGGCGTGAGGGAAAGTAAGTTACTTAATGAGCGCAATGTACATTATTTGGGTGATGGCTACAGTCCACGGCAATGTAATCATGTAACAAAAATGCTTGTTGCTCAGACTGGAGTGCAATGGCCTGACCTTGGCTCACTGCAACCTCAGCTCACTGCAACCTCTGCCTCCTGGGTTCAAGCAATTCTTCAGCCTTCTGAGTGGGTGGGATTACAGGTGCATGCTACCACGCCCTGCTAACTTTTGTATTCTTAGTACAGATGGGGTTGTACCCCTTAAATTTATACAAATAAAAGAAAGAAATGGAATGTTTATGAGCTTCAAACTATACTGATAGGTAAATCCAGGGATTTATTAAAAATAAAAGACAAACTTCTTTGGAAAAGCATTCACAGCCAAGTTGCATTAAATGCCATGCTTCTTTGGGGCTTCTAACACAGTATTTTAAATGGTTACAAAACGTCTATTTATGAACAGCTTGCCACCTAAGATAGTCTGGGCCAAAACTCAGGAGTAACAAAAGGCAACTGCCTCAGAGGAACTGAGGCTATGGGTAAACACTCGACGGAATAAATGCTCTTTATTCATGGCCTGTGTTGAAATCTCCCTACCTAAAGATGACTCACCACGTGTCTTCCCAACATCAAGCCCAGGAAGCCATGGACTTTCTCATGTCATCACTGACTTGCAAGCCTGGGGCAAAAACCGCAGTCTACCCAGCACAGAACCTGGTTCTGCCATCAGAACCAAAGATGAACTTGTACCCTAGGAAGATGTACTCTTCAAACCCAACAAAATACATCAATTTTCCCCAATCCTCTCTCTTAATTCATTATAGAAGGGTGTGGTCAGTTACATTTGGGATAATGAACAACTAAAAATAATGTTCTCCACTAAGTGAAAGAAACACATTCTCTATTCATTTAAAGTTAACATTTTAACTTCCTCTCCATCTCACCTCCCCGGACGAGGTCAATGGACCCATATTCATCTAACCACATTCTCCATTTTCCAGGCTTCTTATTTCTCCATCTCTTTCCAGTTGAAGATTCCTCATTATTTTAGACTTTCTTCATCACAGCTCTCACACTGCAGTCCAGATTTGGGTTATTTTTATTCCTTTTGGAGTTATTTCAAATTGTTTGCCTAGTTTAAATCCAGACAGCCTTCAAACTATTTCCCTTAGTTCCCATGAAACTCTGGTGAAAGGAGGGTGCTCTGTGGAACCTGGATTTGCATACTCGAAAAGGAACAAGGTATTCCAACAGTGTTCTTCCCACAGCTTTCACTCTCAGACCTTAAAATGGGAGTGCTGTAGGGAAATTAAAAGCATCTATTGTCCTCACTTTATTACTATGGAAACAGAAGCCTAAACAAATTAAATAACTCATCGCAGCTCCCATGAAGAAAACCCCATGTCTTCTACTTCTTCCTGTTCTATTTAGCATTCATCTGTTAACATTTTCTGGGCCAGGCGCTCTCACGCCTGTAATCCCAGTACTTTCGGAGGCTGAGGTCGGCAGATGAATTGAGGTCAGGAGTTCCAGACCAGCCTGGCCAGTGTGATGAAACCCTGTCTCTACTAAAAGTATAAAAATCAGCCAGGTGTGGTGGTGGGTGCCTGTAGTCCCAGCTACTTGGGAGGCTGAGGTGGGAGAATAGCTTCAACTCAGGAGGCAGAGGTTGCAGTGAGCCGAGATTGTGCCACTATAGTCCAGCCTGGGTGACAGCCTGAGACTGTCTCAAGGGAACAAAAAAAATAAGAAGAAAGAAATCACATCAAAAGACCTAATTTCAGCCAGGTGCAGAGAGGCTCATTCCTGTAATCCCAGCAAGTTGGGAGGCAGAGGTTGGTGAATCACTTGAGCTCAGGAGTTTGAGACCAGCCTGCCAAACATGGCAAATTCCTATCTTTAAAAAAAAAAAAAAAAATTTAGCCGGGTATAGTGACACCTGCCCATCAACCCAGCTACTTAGGAGGCTGAGGTGGGAGGATTGCTTGAGCCCAGGACATCCAGACTGCAGTGAGCAGAGATCACATCACTGCATTCCAACCTGAGCAACAGAGCAAGACCCTGTCTCAAAAAAGAAAACTAAAGACATAATTTCTACTGTACCTTAGTGCTTAAAGAGTGAAGTGATTTAACTATTACTTCTCACAACTATAAAAGAACAATGAACTGCAATGAGAGTCAGTCATATTCCATGCCCCATGAACCGAGGCTGATGAATTATGAACAAGTCAAGATCCTTAATGCGACATGACCACAAAACAGCAGTAAGGAAAAGGTACTTGAAACCCGAAGGCTAACATCCCGCCCTCAAATCAGGAGAGCTTTCAAAAAGCCGCTAAGATCATTTGCTGCTTCGTAAGCAACCATGTAGAAATCATAGGCCATCAATCACTCTAACTTACACCACAGAGAATGGAATGGCAGATTATACCATCCATTTATTTTCATTATAAGGGTATTAAATACTGGTAAGAATTCGAAAATCTGCTAAAGCATATGAAAAAGTATTAAACTCAATGAACGATCATGAAATTTCCTCCAAGTATTTTTAAAAGAAATATAATTAAAGCACATCACAACTCCTGAGAAAATGAGCAAGGTGAAGTTGAACTGAACGAACTCTAACCATTCAAATATTAGAAGCAGCTAGATAGTCAGAACATAAAAACCTGACCAGCATGTATTACAGTCTTTAACTTTTCCAGAGGGAGAAATAAAACCGGTTCCCAAACGTAAAACATGGTCATCTACACAATGAAAAATCGTTTTGATGAGTATTTTTTCCTTTATTTTGGTCAAAAATGCCAAAAAAGGAATAGCACAAACCACACAGAATCTCACCATCTCTTTCCTATATTCCTTTAATTGCACCCTCATCCCTGGAGCCACCTCAGGGGCACAGGTTACAGACACTCCTCAGCTTCCTCAGCTACCTTCCTAGCCCCATCTCTCTTGCACACACGCACCCACGCACAGTTTACACAGACAATTTAATAAAAATAGGCAAACATTACGCATGAGCCTTCAGCTTGTTTTCTAAATATATTTTAGAACTTAAAAACTAAGAAATCAGTAAGATGTTGAATCCTTCAGTAACATAAGAAAAAGTATTCTTAAATAATTGATCAGCTACTTCATAAGTAAACTGAAATCCAAAGATTCTTAGCTGTATACACCTAAACTGCCAATCTATTTTATTTTTGAGTCAGAGTCTCGCTCTGTTTCCAGGCTGGAGTGCAGTGGCTCAATCTCAGCTTACTGCAACCTGTACCTCCTGGGTTCAAGCAATTCTCCTGCCCCAGCCTCCTGAGTAGCTGCTATTACAGGTTCCCCCTTGCCTGGCTGATTTTTATATTTTTAGTAGAGACAGGGTTTCACCATGCTGCCGAGGCTGGTCTCGAATTCCTGACCTCAGGTGATCCATCAACCTTTGCCTCCCAAAGTGCTGGGATTACGGGCATCAACCACCATGCTGGGCCTGCAAATCCATTTTAAATGGGAAAATGAGATCAATCACGTGGGATTAGCAACACCATCCTTGAAATACTAGGAAACCTTTTGTAATACTGTAGTAATCTATGAATTTCCAGTGATCAAAGTTTTAATTTCTTACCAAAATGCTTCGGCAGAAAAGCAACTTTACAGATGAGTATTTATATTCTCTGAAACAAATTGTACACAAAACCAAAGGTCTCAGATGTAACAGGTTTCTTGGAGTTCAGACCTGTGGATTTCATTCAAAAGCATTTTGATAATTTGCTGTATGGCTTTAAGAAAATAATTTAATCATTGAAAACTTATCTCCATTTCTCCAATAGGAATTTGAGTAGATTTGCAAATATGAGCCCTAGTTCAACCTAGCAGACATGTAACCACAGAAGAGAAAAACCACCACCACCTATTTCCAGAAGCAAACAACTTTCTCTTCAATTTTATTGGTATGTATGCTTGCTTAATAAATTTCATCCTGAGATGAAGGACACTATCATAAAACTACAAACATTAAAACCACATGGTTACTCTATCTAACCAGATAAAAACTGTAAACCATTTCTTACTTTTTTCCCCCGCCTTGGGATACGGTATCTTGCTTTGCCTCCCGGGCTGAGGTGAAATGGCATGATCTCAGCTCACTGCAATGTCTGCCTCACAGGTTCAAGCAATTCTCCTGCTTCAGCCTCCCAAGCAGCTGGGAATACAGGCGCCTGCCACTACACCCAGGTAATTTTTTTAGTAGAGATGAGAATTTCACCATGTTGGCCAGGGTGGTCTCAAACTCCCAACCTCAAATGATCTGCTAGCTGTGGCTGCCCCAAGTGCTGGGATTATAGGAATGAGCCACCATGCCCAGCTATAAACCTTTACTTTCGAAAGCCATTTCTAATGTTGTGTAACACTTACTCATTTGCATGCTGAAAACAACTTACTGCAGCTTGAAGATCTTCTGGATGTTATTCAAACTTAGCTTTCAGATTAGTCTCCCAGCCCCTCACCTGCATGTCCTCTGCAGTCCTGAAGACAAACAACTCACTGTCCCCCAAGATGCCTCCTTTCCCATTTCTCTTCAAGTTTATTATTTCTTCCTGGAATCCTTTATCCCATGTCTGCCTGCTCTTAGCTACCAAAATTCCTAATTATGAATGTTCATTGCCATGTCCCTTACTCCCTGCACATTTGTCTGTCCCCAGATCACATGCAATTTCTTCATTTTCTTTTTTTTTTCTTTTTTTTCTTTTTTTATTTTATTTTTTTTGAGACAGACTCTCATACTGTCACCCAGGCTGGAATGCAATGGTGTGATCTCAGCTCATTGCAACCTCTGCCTCCTAGGTTCAAGTGATTCTCCTGCCTCAACCTTCCAATTAGCTGGGATTACAGGTACCCACCACCACACCTGGCTAATTTTTTGTATTTTTAGTAGAGACGATGTTTCACTATGTTGATCAGGCTGGTCTGGAACTCCTGACCTCATGATCCACCCACCTGGGCCTCCCAAAGTGATAGGATTACAGGCATGATCCACCAAGCCCAGCCTCTTCCTTCTTTAAATCTGTAATAATATGGCTTTCCTACTTGTCTTGGGCACTGTTTTTGCACTTATAATCCCACTTCAGAGAGTTCAGGGACTATTTTTAAATGACCTCCACAATCTCCTTCAGTGCTCACTGCAGTACGTTCTAACTAGTAGAATCTCAGTCAGCATTTATGAAATTGAATAATCTGTTGCATAAAATCCTGCTTCCTAAAAATCAATCTGTATTCCCTGAATAAAAATTGTACAATTTTAACAGCAGAAGATTACTGCAGCCAAGTTATATCCTGAACATTTCACTTCGTTTATTAGCTTTTTAAATATTAATAAGAAAATGTCATTAAATATATATGTGCATACATATATAATGCCTTCTAAGGTGCTGGAATCACTGCCCTTATATTATTTTTATGCCATCTCTGAAGGATCAGAGATGGCATTTATTTTATATACAGGAAACCAAGGATCAACCAACTAGTAAGTATGCCTTCAAATCAGAACTGTTTATGCACTATTGAAGATTAAAAAAAAAAAGGGGGAGAAAATAGAATCCTTTCTCTCAAGCAGCTTGTCATTTGCTTGTAGAGAAAAAGATAACACATGAGACAAGTAGAGCATATGTGCTTAAAGCATTTCTATGGTTTCTGTCCTAAAATAGATTGAGCCAGATTCTACTTGGCTTCCAGCAGAAGTAGATTTTGGCCCCTTTGGTTAATGTCCATTGCAAGTATGGCTGCCATGAAGCCCAACTCCAAGAACTGCACTGTAAGCTTGGCCCACTCCACAAGGGCCATGGGAATTCAAGGAAGGACAAGGCCAGAGTGGTCACAGAAGACCATAAAAGGAAGTCAAGAATCAAACTGGCATTTGACAAAAAGAAAATGTGAAATGGTGACCAGGAAAAGAACAGCCTTGAAAAGAGACAGTAGAAGCCAGGCTTGGAGATGGTTATTACCAGGATTAGGCCAGAATAGAGGGCAGGAGGAGTTAAGTCAACAGACTGGCCTGAAGGGTGTTGGAAAGGGCCAAGGGAGGGAATGGTGAATAGCAAAGGCAAGGACAGGCTCAAAACCTAGCAGTCAGCCAAGCACAGAACCCATACCAGAGCCTTAAGGTTCTGAGATGGCCTTAGACAATATTCTCTACCTGCAACTGGAAGGCTTTGATTCTGCTCTCTTAAATCCTCTGTTCAGCCATTGCCTACAGATAAACTAGTTACGTCTACAGGACAAATTCACAGGCAACAACGGTTGTCCCCCCACACACACACCCCCACAAGCTTTTTCTAATTACAGAGGTAATCTGTGTTTATTATGAAAACTGTGGAAAACCCACAAGTAAAATTTAAGAAGTTAATGCCCACCAATATCATAATCCAACCACATTTCTTTCACTCATTTATTCACCAAGTACAGTAGTTATTAGAATCTGCTACACGTCAAACATTGTTCTAGGCTTTTGGGACACATCAGTCAACAAAACAGACAAAAATCCCTGCCCTCCAGTAACTTATTTCCTATCAGGAGAAAAAGCCAAAAATCAATGATATTGAGCAGGAAATGTGAAGTATGTAAGAGGGTGGTAGGGACTAAGGAAAGAGAGTTAAGCAGAGTAAAAGGATTTTGAGTGCAGGGGTCAGGGAGAGCTACAAACTCAGGGGAGCTAACTTCCTCTAAATTGAGAATGTAACATTACCAAGTCGAGACTCGACTGTCTTACTGGCTTTTTTTCCACTTATTATATGATGAGTATATCCCCAAACCATTAAATATTCTTTTGCAATATAGCTTTTAATGACTGCAGAGAATTTCATCTCATGAATATACCATAATTAACTGTTCTACTCATTGGGGCAATTAGACGTTCTTTTTTAACTATTATAAATAATGCTTCCATTTCCCTAAGGGAAACAGAGGTAGATTTACAGGGAATTGGGTACAAATAGTATTAAGGCTCATGATATACTTGAGCTGCACAGGGCATCAGTATCCCAAAGCAATGTGCTCAGATTCTTTTTGTCCCTCTCTTTCTGTCAAGGTTCCTACCTCCCCGACATGGCAATTTTTTCCATCAAGCTCACAGAACTTCTTTGGCTTTCCCATCTCTCTATCATTAGCTTTTCTGTCTATCAGAAAAACTCTACACATCAGAGAAGAACTCTTCCTTAGACACCTAACAGTAGCAGGTAAAGAACATGCAATAAACACCCATTAGATTAATAAATGAACAAAAAAATGAATCAATATTCATAAAACACTCTGGCTTTATACAGCCAGGGAGACGCTTGGAAATGTTTCTCTCCCACCTTTCACCGCAAGGAAAGAGTCACATCTGAGACATATTCAGCAACTCTTTAACGGGGCTGCAAAGTATTTTCCTTAATGCCTTTAGAATACTGTTCAACCTGGACAGTTGAAGAATACTATTATCTGTCTAATGTCAATGTTTAATAGAATACAGACAGTGCAGAAAACACTTGTGTCATTTTCCTTCTTTCTAGTCACTTACAGGTGACACTTACATAATGCCTTACACTCGAAACATAAATGAGAAGTATTTTTAATAGTTCACAAACCACCATTCCTAATTCCAACCATAGCATTATTTAGCTGCTGCTCTTATTTAAAAAACAACAACAACAAAAACAACTCATTTTTTATATTGTCACTTCAAGAGGAAAATGCCTGAAAATTTGTAGAAAAGTTGGCCAACAAGAAAATACTGCACTCCACAAAAAGCAAAACCAAACAAACAGAATAGGATAGATCAGTTATTTATCACTTGTAGCTGGTTCAGTATGGAGTCATGCTACTGAATGTTAACAGCTTCATTGTTTAGCCAGCCAACGGAAACCTCTGAGTTGTAAGCACTGTATCTCACTGCTTCTCAACATCCTCCTTCCTAAGGCCCACTTATCAGAGTTCGAAGTGAAATCAAAGAGCCATCTCAAAAGATTTCCTAATTTATAAGGTAGCCTTAGAACAAGGGGCAAATGTCCCCTTACATATACCAGCAACAAGAACACACATCCTAGGGTGGTAATTGTCCTTCCTGTGAATAACCCCACACGTCCATTCATCCACTGCACTAAAAATGGACTCCAATGCAAGGAACAAAGTGGATATGGGATTCAGAGCCCTCACTGGGTTTCCAGGTTGAAGTATTGGTGTGATGTGACTACTGCATAGTCACAACCAACCTGGCTGTGCTTCAAAGGCACTCAAAGTGGAGGTCAAGATTCTAGGAACAACAATAGTTGCTTCAAATTGCTCATACCTGGGGTTGTAGATGCATGCAACAGCTCTTTACGCTGTCATTCACAAGCATGAGATCTTTTCACAGCAAGCTAAGATGGCAGGAATAACAAGGCCAAAGTTGCTATGCACAACATGGTCTTGGCTAGCTTCCACACTGTTGTATAAATACCACTCCTGCCCATCTTCAAGATGCACCATGGGAGACAAGAGTGAAAGCTACATATATTTCCATCTTTGATTCCTGTAGCTCTCCTGACAGTCCAAAGGGAACCAAGCAACCCAGTCCCAACATGTAAGAGTTAGAAATGAATTAATCTGCTTCCACCATGCACTAATGTTCCATACCCCAAAGGTGGGCGTGTGGATGTCAACATCTTAGAACACTTTTTACCATACTAATTTCTGTATCCTTGTTTTGAAATAGAGTTTAAAAAATAATTAGAAAGTAACCGTATCAAATTCCTTTTTGTGAAGAAGTACTCTGCAAATACTGTCTTTTGGTGCATTCAACCCACAAATATTTATTGAGTGCCTATCCTGTGCCAGGAACTTTCCTAGGCTACCAAAACACATTACTGAAAAGATAAATGCAGAGAGCTCTTCATCTAAGTGTTTAGGTTAAGTGCAGAAGGTGCACAGATATCTAAGATGTCAAGTCTGGCTGGGCATGGTCGCTCATGCTTATAATCCCAACACTTTGGGAGGCCAAGACGGGTAGATCACTTAAGGTCAGGAGTTCCGGAACAGCCTGGCCAACAAAACCCTGTCTCTGCTAAAAATACAACTAAAAAAAAATTAGCCAGGTATGGTGGCAGGCACCTATAGTTCCAGCTATTCAGGAGGCTGACGCAGGACAATTGTTTGAACCTAAGAGGCAGAGGTTGCAGTGAACCAAAACAGTGCCACTGCACTCCAGCCTGGGTGAAAAAGTGAGATTCCATCTCAAAAAATATTTTTAAGTCAGGTCTGATGAGTGCAGTGAATAACGTGCAGAACGAGGGGATTGAGAGGAATGGAGGTGGTATCTGAGCAGAGAACAGAAGGTGAGAGATAACCCTGAAGGTATCTAGGAGAGGAGGAGGAGGAAGGACAAAGACCCTGAGGCAGGAGAACATCAGATTCAAAGGTGAAGGACTGAAGGAGCTGGGTGGCTATGGCCAGAGAACGGAGAAGAGCAGTGGGCGATGGGGAGAGATGACCCTACCACCTTAGAAGTCACTGCCTTTATCCACCGTGGAATAGCTAAGCAGTGATTGGTGGAGGGCAGCAGGGTGAAACAAAGGTTGACAGAATCGAACTTACCCACAAGGAGAAGAGCAGACCAAAGAGGAAAAAAAAAAATGGAGGCAGGGAGGGTGGTTAGGAGGCGGCGATGGCTCTGTCTATGAGAAACAATCTCCTGGAAATGGGAAGAACTTGTCTGGTTACAGATGTATTTTGAAAAAATAAACATCATAAGTAGCTAATGGCTTGGATCTGGGTATGAGAGAATGAGAGGGGTCATGGATGAATCCAGAGTTTCTGGCCTGGACAATGGGAGGAGGGTGCTGCCCATCCTGAGGTAGCGAAAGATCAAGGGAGGAGGTCAAAAATCCAGCTCTCGTCTCTAAGTTGAGATGCCCAATTGATACCTAGACAAAGATATTGAGTCCCAGGGAGAGATACAGGCAAAAAATAGAACTCTGGTGAGAGATCCAGGCCACAGAGGCAAATCTGGGAGTTGCTAGGGAGTTGCTAGCAGGGTATTGAAAGTCATGGAACTATCATGGTAAGTGCCCAGGACAGCTATCCTTCCTCTGATTACAACTAGAAATTCTTGACAAAATATAAACAGCAACTACCTGAGAACTAGGAAAAGAAAATAAAAGCAAGCAGATGGTAGAGATCAGTCAAACGTTGGGAAAGTGACCCGTAAAGGGGTTAATTTCAATCCCCAACTTTCCCTGCCCCCACTTCTCTAAAGGCTTTGCCCCAGAGGTGGGCATCAGTCACAGAGGTCCACAGTCAGATACATCTTACAGGAACTCCATGCGACTGTGCAAGATGAAAAGAGATTCCTATGAATCAGAAAATGAGTGGAACCACAGAGTAGAGAGCTAGAGAGACAGAACCGCTAATTCTATATATGAACCCCTGCCCTCACTCTTCCTAGAGTCTCAGGTTCTTCCAAGTTGCATACAGGCAGGACACACTCAAAGCGACGCAACAGAGGCCTGAGGACTGAACCATGATTTCCACCAGGGACTGACTCTCAGAGTAATCCCTAGTGATCCACGTTTAGGACAGACCCAAAGTGGAAAACCAGGGCTTTAAAAATCTCAACTCACACCTGAATCTAGCTAGAACACAAAAAGGGCAGGCCTTTGGTGTGCATAGGGATAGAGTATAGACATTTTAGCTTGAAGGAAATCAATCAGATGTGGATATGTTAGCAAATTTAATACCGAATGCAATTATTGTCTTCAGAATGTTTTTACTTCAGTGAAGAAGCAAGGTCATCAGCTGTTAGTAGATAACTGAAACACCACCCATAGAGAGCGACACAGAACAACTTGCAACCTGAGCCTAACCATAGTGGATGCTGGTTGTCTGGGAAAAAAGAAAAAAAAAAAAACAAAACTCCCAGATTATGGAAGGACCCAGAGTTTACACAAGGTAACACTAACAATGTTCAAGGCAATGGAAAATTACTAAAGATACAAAGAACTAGAGAAATGGGACCAGTTTCCAAGGGAAAAGACAATCAACAGATGACAACTCCAATATGACCCAGATGTTAGAATTATCAAGCGAAAGCTTCAGAGCAGCTATTTTAGTTATGTTCCATAAGGCAAATGCTCTTGAAATAAATGGAAAGCTGGGCATTCCCGGCAGGGAAATAGAAACTGTAAAAAAGAACCCAGTGGAAATTATAGAACTGAAAACCAGAATATCTGAAATCCAAAATTCATGAAATTGTCTTTTAGCAAAATGGATATAACAGTCAAGAAAAGTCAGTACTTGAGCATCAACAGAAATTATTCCATCTGAAGATTGAAGAGGATAAAGACTGAAAGTTTGTAATAACTTCAGCCTCCGTAACTTGAGGAACAATATCAAAAGATACAATACATGCTGCGTAGTATAAGAAGGAGCAGAGGAAGAATTTAAGATCAAAAATAAACACTTGCAGAAACAGTTGTGGAACCTGGTAAGAACACCTGTAAATTAAGCAGGAGGAGGAAAGAAAAGCCCCAGCAGCTGAGCAAGCCTTGTCCCTTGTTTAGACATTGGCATGAGGAAGGGAAACTACCAATCCAGACAGGATTCAAAGGATCTTCCAGGAAGACAACTGGGAGGCTGAGTACTAGAACACAAAGGAAGAAAAATCAAGAAGAAAGGCATGAACCATCATGTCAAACACTACTGATAAATCAATTCCAATTCGAACTGAGAGCAACTAACCATTGGATTTGACACTGAAAGAGTTATTAGTAGAATTGACAAGACCAGTCTGGTAGAGAACTAGAGACAAAAGTCAAACTAAAGAGGATCAAGGAAAGGAAAGAGAGGGAGTGCTGAAAATGCTTTCAAACGGTTTTGCAGAAAAAGGGAGGAGAGAATGGAGAAGATTCAAGAATGCTTTTTCCTTCTTCTTCCTGAGACAGGGTCTCACTCTGTTGCACAGGACGAAATACACTGGTGTGATCTCTGCTCATCGCAGCCTTGACTTTCTGGGTTCAAGTGATCCTCCCACCTTAGTCTCCCAAGTATCTAGGACCACAGGCGTGCACCAACACACCTGGATAGTTTTGTAGAGAGGGGGTTTTGCCATGTTGGCCAAGCTGGTCTCAAACTCCTAACCTCAAGTCATCCTCCCACCTTGACCTCCCAAAGTGCTGGGATTACAGGTGTGAGCCACCACACCCAGCTAAGAGTACATTTTGTAAAATAAAAGATATTTGTGTATTCTGATAAGATGACCCAGTAGAGAAGAAAAACTAATATTACCAGGACAGATGGACTAACATTAGGGCAATGACCTTGAGTACTTGAGAAGGACAGGAGCTAGCGCACAAGAAGGGCAGGCCTTTAGTGTGTGTCAGGATAGAGTATGGACATTTTAGCTTGAAGGAAATCAGTACAGATATGGGTATGTTTGTAAATTTAGTATTGAATGCAAATGCTGTCTTCAGAATGTTTTTACTTCAGTGAAGAAGCAAGGTCACCAGCTAATAGTGGGAAAGGGCAAGATGTTGAGCGTTTGAAGAGAAAGAAAAGTCATTGTGAAAAGTGAGAGAGTTTCTGGACTAGTGGAATGAGTAATACAGAAATTCAGCAGGGGCATAGGTAGGATTCCTTTGACGGAATGTTAAGGGTCACAGATGACTGGAATTTTCAAATTGTCTGAACAACAATTAGAAGATTGTTTTTCGCACCGGGCGTGGTGGCTCACACCTGTAATCCCAGCACTCTGGGAGGCCGAGGCGGGTGGATCACGAGGTCAAGAGATCGAGACTATCCTCGTCAACATGGTGAAACCCTGTCTCTACTAAAAACACAAAAATTAGCTGGGCATGGTGGCACACGCCTGTAGTCCCAGCTACTCGGGCGGCTGAGGCAGGAGAATTGCTTGAACCCAGGAGGCGGAGGTTGTGGTGAGCCAAGATCATCGCACCATTGCACTCCAGCCTGGGGAACAAGAGTGAAACTCAGTCTCAAAAAAAAAAAAAAAAAAAAAAGATTGTTTTTCAATAAAACAATTACTGGCCAACATGGTAAAATCCCAACTCTACTAAAATTAACTGGCTGTGGTTGGGGGGTGGGCACCTTTAATCCCAGTTACTTGGGAGGCTGAGGCAGGACAATCACTTGAGCCCAGGAGGCAGAAGTTGCAGAGATGTTGACACTGTACTCCAGCCTAGGCCACAGTGAGTGAGACTCTTAGCTACAAAGGAAAAAAGTAAAATATGTGATACAACAATTACCCCACTAAATGCTACTTAGTCATACTATAAACTCATTTCCTAAACGTTTCCTCAGGGACTAATGCCAAGTTTTAGGGAATCACTATTAACCTTAAAACCCAGCATTCCAGGGCAAAAAGGCCTAAAGAGGTCTGTGCGTAGCTCTTTAGCATTACTGTGGAATACTGAAAGCTAACAAACAGGCAACATTTTCAGATTGGGACACTGGACCAAGAATTCTTCCAATAACCAATGACAGAGTACAAAAACGATTCCAGGAGAAGTCATGAGGAAGGGTAACTACTGTAGAAAGCTAGGGTTCATTTTGTCCTCATAGCTGAGCAGTTACTGATTACGTTTGACGTAAATCCAAGTCAGGCACACGATAGAAAAAGTAAACAGGCTCCAGGAATGTCCTGTGTCCCCAGCTCATTAAACAGAGAAAAAAGTCCAAGACAAATGGTGCAAAGGAAAATGTCAAGAATGAAGTCCTAACTGGTGGGACCTCAAAGCAGCAGAGAGGGATCGCCACTAGATCCTGCAATGCAACAAATCAAAATCTTAGGCACATTTTCTAAAAAGCAGAAATTCTATACCTTTTGACTCATGAAGGAGAGTTTCAGCACAGGAAACAGTTTCCTCTGGAGTAATAGGAAGTATCTCCAAATTAGGGAGAAGCTACCCAAAAGGACAAGAAAACCTGGTAAGAGATCCCAAGCAGGGAAGACCAGAAGCCCTCATTATAATGAGAATAACCACAGCAATAATAGAAACCAGAGCAATTAGTGATGGCTCACTGAAGGCCAGCCCCTGTGCTGGGAGGTTTACTCTCTACTGTCGCATCACATAATCCTGACATAAAGATTATGTGGGAGGTATCATTATCTCTATTCTACAGATAAGGAAACAGTCTTACAAATGTCATGCAATTGATAGTGCAGAAAAATGTCAGAAAGTCTTGGACAAAATTTCATAGTTATTCTCTGTATCGGAACTCTTCTTAAAGGTAAAGAAATTCAAGACAGCAGCAAAGCCTTAAGAATCTTCCTCCGAGGCACAGCAATTCACACCTGTAACCTGAGCACTTTGGGAGGCCGAGGCACATGGATTGCTTGAGCTCAGGAGTTTGAGACCAGCCTGGGCAACATGGCAAAACCCCATCTCTACAAAAAATATGTATCTACAAAAATTAGTGGGGTGTGGTGATATGTACCTGTAGTCCTAGCTACTTGGAAGGCTGAAGTTGGAGAATTGGCTTCAAATTGGGGAGGTAGAGGCTGCAATGAGCCATGATTGTGCCACTGTACTCCTGCCTGAGCAACAGAGGGAGATCCTGCCTCAAAAAGAAAAAAAGTCCAAGAAGAAATTCCAATTTAACCCCATTACAGATCAATCTCATTTTAACATACTCATGGGGGATGCTGAGAATGCTCATAAAATACCCCTGTAGTCACCTTTAAAAAGCTAGGATACTCATTGGCTGGGCATGGTGGCTCACACCTGTAATTCCAACACTTTGGGAGGCCAAGGAGGGTGGATCATGAGGTTGGGAGTTCAATACCAGCCTGGCCGATATGGTGAAACCCCGTTACTACTAAAAATACAAAAAATTAGCTGGGCTTGGTGGTGTATACCTATAGTCCCAGCTGCTTGGGAGGCTGAGTCAAGAGAATTGCTTGAATCTGGGAGGTTGAGGTTGCAGTGAGCCAAGACTGTGCCACTGCACTCCAGACTAGTCAACAGAACAAGACTCCATCTCCAAAAAACAATAAAACAGAAAAGGCTAGGATACTTGCTGCTCTTCTTCATTCAAATAGTCTTCCTTCCTGTACACAAAGGAAGGCCGGGCACCACGTGCTGAGTCTCGATGTAGGCACACGCCATCATTATGTGCCAGCTAACCACAAACAGGTGCTGGTCCCCATACAACGAGGGTCAAGAAAACATCCAGCAAGACTTTTCACTTGGCTTTATATAAATGACTTCGCACTGATCTCAGTTTTCTACCCTATATAAATGAGGGATGAAGACTAAATTCATGGGCCCTCTGAGCTGGAAGGGGGCCCTACACACTGGCTTAGAGTAGATTTAATTCATTTACAAGGTCTAATGGACACAGCAGCCTTCCAGTGACAAATTTCTAAAAACAGCTACAACAAATTTTAGTTCTGAAAGTTTACTTATAAACTAGTTGTTTAAAATTGGGAATACACTGTCCCACAGGAATGTTATTAGAGACAGATTTCTGTGTCAACCTCCAAAAGCCTATTTCACTTGTGAACTACCTAAATATAGTATAGTTGGCCCCCTGTATCCATGGGCTCTGCACCCATGGACTCAACCAACCACAGATCAAAAATATTTGGAAAATTTAAAATTTAAAATAGTATGAATTTAGGCCTGGCATGGTGGCTCACATCCGTAATCCCAGCACTTTGGGAGACCAAGGCAAGTCAATCACCTGAGGTCAGGAGTTCAAAACCAGTCTGGCCAACATGACAAAACCCTGTCTGCACTAAAAATATAAAAATTAGCCAGTGTGGTGGCATGTACCTGTAATCCTAGCTAAAGGGATGCTGAGGCAGGAGAATAACTTGAACCCAGGAGGTTGCAGTGAGCTGAGATCACACCACTATACTCCAGCCTGAGTGACAGAGCAAGACACTGCACACTCTCCCCAAAGAAAGATGGTACAAACTTAAAATATAGTACAACAACTATTTACATCACTCTTACATTATATTAGTTATTGTAAGTAATCTGAGATGATTTAAACTAGTCAAATGTCACAAAATAACTGCGGTACATTCTGAGAAATGTATCATTAGGCAATTTCATCATTGTGTGAACATCAGAGTGTACACACAGAAACCTACATGGTATTAGATTTTATTATTTTTTCAAGTGGAAAAACAAATATTCCAACACCATCTGCAATGCCAATATCTAGTGCCATATATCAGGTTTCTATGTATGTCCCATTATCTTACGGGACCACAGTAGTATGTATGGTCCATTGTTGAGGAAAACTGCTATGCAGCATATGACTGTGTAGACTGTATACAAAGGATGTGTGTAGGTTACATGCAAATACTACTCATGTTATGTAAGGAACTTGAGCATCCACAGATTTCAGTATCCACAGAACTCCTGGAATCAATCCCCTGAAGACAGGAAGGGATGACCTTACCACTATAACAAGGTCATAGAAGGTCACTGGGATGCAAGGAAAGTATCTCCCGCCTCCCTGGAGAGCCCCCACTGCCCCTGCCAAGCCACCAAGGAAAGGAACAGAAAATAACGGAAACAGGAGAAGGGCAGGAATTGGATGGGTACAAGAGGTTGAGGCAAAGAATGAGAACCATACCAGCAGATCCACAAAAGCAGAAGGGGAGAGGCAAAGGGAGGCAATGCATCTGTCCTTTGCCTCCCCATCCCCATCGCTGGCTCCTTCATCACAGACTTCTGTTGTCATCAGCGCCAGCACCACATTAAAAAGAAGAACTGGGGACCTGGAAGGAGAGAGGTCAGAGCAGGTGCAAGACACATCTCCCAGGTCTGCATCAGACAAGTGGTAAATCTGTAAGCATACTGCCCAAATCCGGAAGTAGCAAAGGGACATTTCTAAAACCCTAATTTGGCATGCCCCAGGGTTCCCACGCTTGGGGTACCTGACCTCACCCCTTCCAGCACCTCATCTGTCCTGGATGTGGTTTCAAGTTCCCACTTGCTCCCTCAACTCCTCCCATCTCTGTCCCCTGCCCTGGAAATGTCAGGCTGGGCCAGAGTCTGGGCCCGTGCCCTGGGCACTATGCTCAGAAGGCACTGCTCACACTTTCTCTAACCACACCATGTCATGGGTCAAAGAATTCACAGGGCCCCCAAAATATGCCCCCCTAGATACATCCCCCCTTCTGGGTCACATTCCAGGTCTCCCTGGGGTCTGCTGCAGTACCTGCCAGGGTCCATTTTCTCAAGGGTGAAGAATTTCCCCAGTTTGCATAAGAGAGGTTGTTTGCAGAGGTGTAAACAGACTTGGGACCTGTGGCCAGGGATGTCTGTCTGTACCATAGAAAGACTTTGGACAAGAAATGAGTAGTCTGGGAATTTTAAATTGGAACCTGGCTTCCAGGTTGTTGTGAAGGTGTGTATTTACCAAGATAGCAGCTTAAGACCTGATTTTTAGAGAGCTTGACTTAAAACTTGGAAAAAGCTACTTAGACACATGGAATGTGAGCCTCTGTTTGTACTCCTACTCCAGGCCCAGGAAATGTTAGGAGTGGGCCTGTCTCTCCTCCCTCTGCTTTGGGCCACTAGGCAATGTGCCCAGAAGGGCTCATCAGAGTGTTTGCTAATGAGTTGGCAAGCTCATTTACTTTCCTTCCTAGGGCTCTTCTTAATTAGAAATAAAACAGCTTCCAGCACTCCCCAAACAGAATGTTCCCCCAAATTTCACACCTAGTAAACTTCTCTCTCCCGCTCACCCATACACGAGATCAAAAAGGTGACTCCTGTTGTCACCCCTGCCCGGTCTTTCGCCATCTCTGTTGTCAGTGCTCTGCTCCCCCAGTTTCCACCCAACAAGAGCACTCACTGATGAACACTGGGACTTTAGAGCCCATAGACTGTGTAAAAAAATACTCAGGAAACAACAGTTGAAACCACAAGGAAGCCATCGACACAGGTCTTGGGTTACTCACCTCCGTGCCACACCACCATACAGCGTGAACAAGGCTATGGATTCCGGGACACACCCGGCCTCCCAAGTTTGAGGTCTGGTTTTAAGCAGCCCTTCCAGCTAGCACAGGTAAGGGATAACACTATCCTGTTCTCCGTTCAGGGCCAGGACACCGCAGTCAGCAGCCTTTATCGGTCCGACGACAGACCACTGTCAAGCACACCCAAGACCATTGATGAAATACCAATCATCTGTGCTTATCCATGGCTAGTTCAGTTTGGTGCAGTCCTTCATTCAGCGAAGAGCAGGTAGAACAAGTTCACCCTGAATAAAGCATCCCTTTAAATGACCCTGGGACTTTCACTTACCACTGCCAGACAGGATGGACAGGGAAACAGATAGGCAGCTCCGTGCGATCACAGGACTCTAATGGAGTGAAATGTCAGATCGGGAGATAGGATTTGATCTGTGCTACAGCTGAATCTGTGCTATGGAATTCACACTTTGTCAGGCTTTTCCACGATGTGCAACAAGTTCTACAAGGTCTGGGCAGCCTCACCTTTACTCAACTTTGCTCAACCACAATCACTATGATTAGGAAGGCTGCCCACAGCCTCATGACCCTTGCCACTCCCACAGCCTAGGGGCCAGCTATCATGGCATTTTATCAGGATTTTGGTCGTCAGAAACCACTCTAAAAATGGGTTTTAGAAGGTAGAAGCAAGGCAAAAAAGCTCTGACAATTGAAAAACCATTAGAATTACTGAGAGTTTGGTAAGGTGTCAAGATTTTTTTTAAAATAGCCTTTCTATATACCAACGGCAGCCAGTTAGAAAAGACTGTGGAAGAGGGCTATACAAACCCCTTCATAACAGATTTTAAAAATAGCTACCTAGGACTGAACATTATAAATCTGCCAAAAACTCACAAAAAATTACCAAGCACATGAAAGGAAAATGGAATAAAGAGGCAGACCGTATACCTGGAAAGCAATTTATTATATAGAGCTCAGGTCTTTAGAAATTAATCTAAAATGAATACTAATCTCATTAAATCCCGAAAGGACTTTTTTCAGAGCTTAGCAAAAATGATTAAGTTTTCATACAGTAATAAATGTGAGAAAAGTCCAAAAAGTTTTTTTTTTTAAGGAAAAGCTATCGAGGGGGAGAAGACAAGACCACATTCTACCAAATATAAAAATACATAATAAGGCCAGGCATGGTGGTTCATGTCTGTAATCCCAGCACTTTGGGAGACTGAGGAGGACAGCTTATTTGAGGTCAGGAGTTTGAGACCAGACTGGCCCACATGGTGAAACTCTACTCAAATTATAAAAAATTAGCCAGTTGTGGTGGCACACACCTGTAATCCCAGCTACTTGGGAGGCTGAGGCAGGAGAATTCCTTGAGCCTGGGAGGTGAAGGTTGCAGTGAGCAGAGATTGCACCACTGCACGCTAGCCTGGGTGATGGAGTTTGACTCCATCTCAAAACAAACAAAAAATACAAACAAAATTACATAGTGAAACTCGATTCAGTAATAACCTAGCAACAAACAGGCACATTAATGCAAGATAAAATTCTGAAACAGATCTAAGAATAAATAATTTAATATATGGTAAAGGTGGCATCTCAAATCATTGGAAAGAGGTAGATTCATTAACAAAGGTATTTAAGGAATAGGTTAAGATTTGGAAAATAGTAACTAATTGGCTCCCCAAAACATTCACCAAATGAGACTGTAGATCAAATAAAGATTAAACAGAAGATTATGAGAATAAAATACCAGTAAATATTTATAATATTTTGGAGTGGGATAGGAATTATCTCACTTCTGCTGCAGTAACTCCCTATGACCCTAGGATTCTCAGCTCCAAAGAAAAAACAGAAAAAAGGAAGAGATGTCTCCTCCCCATCCTGACTCCCCTGGCATCCAGGGCTTTCTCCATGAAGGTATCCAGCCACCCTGCCTCCCACTCCTCCTGGGAGGCCAAGGTAGTTTAAACAGCAGGGCCTCTCCCTGTGCTGCCCCTGGGAAAGCACAGAGTTCTGGAAAGGGAGGAAAAGCCAGGTTTGGATCTGAAGGTCTTTGCATGTAAGCCTTTCTGGCCAACTGCCCAAAAAGAGCTCAGAAGAAAATTAAGAACCTGAATCTCCAAAGTGTCAGTTTTGTTCAGATTTATTTTCTCATTCTAATACTCACTTTTGCACCTAATTTCATATCCATGTTATATGCTTTACTTCATTTCTTAAAAAAAATTGTGTCAACTTCAACTCCCACAAAACCTGGATCCAACCTTGTTCCCACACTTTCTACTGTAACAGCACTCACAGATTTTGCTCTCAACCTGTATTAGTAAGTTCTCATTAAATAACTATACATTTATAACAGGTACATTTATAATTATAGTAAAGAGCACAAACTTTAAAATTTGGATTTGGAAAAGCATGAGATCAGGTATGTAAAAAAGCTAAGAACAGTACCCAATGATGGCAATAAAAATCTAACAGAAAGGCAGTCTGAAAAATATATGTTAAAGTGCTTATTACCAGTTGGTAAAATAATAGGAGTTTTCTCTTCGCTTTTTTGTTTGTAGTTTCTATCTTATCAGCAATGAGCACATAAGGCAGGTGTATCCCTTCAGCCGAGGAGTTCAAGACGAGCCTGGGTAACATGGCAAAACCCTGCCTCTACAAAAATGAGCTGGGCGTTGTTGTGTGTGTCTAGAGTCCTGGCGAATCAGGAGGCTCAGATGGGAGGGTTTCTAGAGGCTGCAGTGAGTCATGATTGCACCACTGCATTCTAGCTTGGGAGACAGAGCAAGACCCCGCCTCAAAAAAAAAAAAAAAGTCAAGAAAAAATTATTTGAGTATGATCCTAATTAGCATTAACTGGTTCTTAAATTAGTGTTACACGGCTATTTAAAAAGAGCAATTTCAAAGTAAAGTGCCCTGAACTAGCAACTTCCCTATGATTTTGAGAGCTGGGTTCTCATGCTATTATGGATTGGTGGTTCTCCTGATGGATTCAGACAAGATGGAAGGATGGTCCCTCCCTCGGCACAGATCCTACTTCTAGGACATTGTCATTTTCTGAATGTGGCAGGCAGGAATTTCAAGGAAGGACATTTTGCCACCAGGCTAACTTTGACATACCAATGAGAAGGAGTGGAAAGAGGTGGTTTTGGAGTCAGGAGTCTTGAGTCGAAGTTCCCCTTTTGCTAGTTAGTAGCCATACAACCATGAGCAAATGTCTTAACTTCATTGAGGCCATGTGATCCTTGCAAAACTTGCGTAGTGCTATCTACCCGTACTCATGTGTTGAAATAATCACATACACACTCTTGGTGGACTGTGAAGGATTCCTCAAGTATGAAAATTACAGTGATAGCTGCTTTTACAGCAAGCACTACACAGCACAGTCAAGAGCACAATTCTTTTTCTCCAGTGAACCAACCTTGGCTGATGGAGACAGGAAATTTCAGTAGTCTGCTTTGCTCTCCAGCCAGGGGACTGACAGGGATGCCCCAAAATCAGAGCCAATGAGAGAGTTAGAAACACACAGCAATGCAGGGGACACACAGGGTGGCCTCACTATTAGCCAGGACTCTTGGTAACAAGGGATAGAATGAACACTTGCCAGCTTAGGAGAGAAAAAAAAAAAAAACCTGTAAGAAGAGCAAAACATCACTCTCACTTTATCCATA
This sequence comes from Saimiri boliviensis, assembly GCF_048565385.1. Lineage (NCBI taxonomy): Eukaryota > Metazoa > Chordata > Mammalia > Primates > Cebidae > Saimiri > Saimiri boliviensis. Next base: position 94,945,098 of record NC_133461.1, read on the forward strand.
GGAGACAGCATGCAAGAGGCTCAGGCAAGTCCACCAGGTCTCAGGAGCAGCTGCCAATGCATTCTAACCAGATTTCCTCCTTGCACTGCTCACTCCAGATTCAAAGTTCCAGGGAAAGGCACCCACCTGGCTGTCTTGGGAGGTATGTCTGTGCCCAGCCAGAGCTAATGCCTACCTCCCACCAAGACTACACGGAGAAGGCAAGTCCCCGAAATTGCAGTAACAGCAAACACACTGTGCATAAACATTGGCCATGTAGAACTTTAATTCCTCTGCAGACTGGAGCTTTTCACCACCTTTCCCTTGTACCTAGGTAGAATAAAAGAACACAAGATGGACAGGGAGGGAATCAGAAATATAACAACCCCAGAGAATGCTACCATCCATCCCGTAACTGCCCTGGGAAAACAGACAGTACTATTATTACTGTGTCTATTACAACTGCAGATCATGAAGCAAAAAATTTTTGCAATTTTTCAATGGCTGACACTTCTAGGCCAATTTCTTAGAGAAGTCAAAAATGGAAAAGTGACTGAAGCAGATACTATATGATCCTCAGAGGAAAAAAAAAATCAAGTTTCTGAAAATGTAAACACCCACACTGACCTACAGGACAACGAATTACCAGTTTCTTTCATCAGCGTTGTGGTTTGCAAGGTACAATTTGCTATTTATAATGCACTTTACAGGAGTAATCAATCTCACAGCCCTCATATCAAAACATCCCTCTGAGGGAGTGTTCATTTCCCACTTTACACATGGCCAGCTGGCACCCTGAATGTGAACAACTCCGACTATGAGGAATTGGTCCCTGCAGACATTGGTGGGACCCTTCTTAAAGCCCTAGGTCTTCCTATGGGCTTTCTTCAATGGGAAATTTGAAAAAGTAGGTGGAGTTGATTGGTTAAGATCGTTGAGATCAGGGTGAAGAGAACAGTTCATACCTATAAGGACATCACCAGCGTTGCTGCAGCATCCATCCACTTGGGAGACTGAGTTTGTAAAAAAATCTCCTTGGTCTAATGTAAAACTAAATAATAGACAAGATGCCACACCCTGAAGGGAAAGGAAGGAGGTCACACAGGTGGTGGGAAATTGCCCAGTGACATATGTCTACAGGTGGAATTCCTTTGTTCAACAGCAAATGTTTAACAAGTATCCACTGTATATGTGCTGTGCTGGGACCTGTGTGTGTAAAATCTAGAAGAGATATTATGTCACATACATACTAGAAACAACACCAACTTATAATTTGTATTGGCTCCTTGCCTTTGCCCCACAAATTCTCTCATCTTAAAAAAAAAAAAAAAAAAAAAAAACGCAGAACAAATAGGAACAGGAAAGCTCTCTCAGACCACTATGTCCTTCTCCCTCCTTGTTTCAGCTAAGCATTCCGAGAGCATCATCTACACCTGGGGCTTCCGTATCTATTGTTCCCAGCAGCCCCAAGGTCTGACTTCCATCCCTACCATCCCAATAAAACTGGCCTGGCCAAGCTCCTCCACATCCACCATGGTCCAAAGCTGACAAACACTGCTCAGCACTCACCTAACTGTGCCAACATTGATTCCTATATGGATGTACAGCCATGCATTTCCATGTAATTATGGGTAACAGTGCAGTCTCACCTGAGCAACAAGTGATCAAGTCTTTCATTTAGAAGCCATCGTTTGGCTAGGGTAAACACTAACAAGAGGCTTCCAATGGAGTATGGCAATTTTAAAACATATCAAATTCTTTGATACTCCTCTTAATCTATCTCCTATTACCCACCTCCTCTGCAGTCTGAGCCAACCAGTAGAACACAGCAGAAGGGATGTCGTGTGCCTTCCAAGGCGAAGTCATAAAAGACTGTACTGTAGCTCTCCATCAGGTTCTCTTGGAAGAATCACTACTAGAACCCAGATACCATGGTAGAAGAAAGTCCAGACAGCCCATGGAGTGTCCTGCATGAAGAGGGCCATTTGGAGAGGAACCAGGACTCCTGGCCCTGTACCCAGCTGAGCTCCGGTCAACAGCCCTTTGAGCAGCCTTCTTGGAAGTGGATTCTCCAGCCCCTTGAATGGTCCCAGTTGACAATGCATGGAACACAAACCTTCAATGCCAAGCCATGCCCAAGTTGCCTATTTCTTAGCTGTTGTATAGAACTGTTGTTCAATACCTCATGTAGTTTAGAGCCACTGTTATGAAGAGGTTTGCTATACAGCATTAAATAACTGATATACAGGATTATAAAAGATTCTGGTTTCTGCTGAAAAATTATATGAGAAAGATGGTGAGAATTTTCTATGTATTAAACTGTTAAGTAAGATTTATGGGAGGCCATTGATTTAGACTGAGCTCCTGCTCTAAGCCCCAACAAATTTAACCAAAATGGAGTCATTCATACTGAAGTTCCACGTAACCAAACCAAAACCAAACTGTTTATCTGACCTGAGACATCAAGAGAAATGATCGTTAAATCCCCAAACAGGCCAGTTTTAGCATGATAAGGAAGTCCCCTCTGCTTTAACTCTTACAAGGAAAGTGAAGTGGAGTAACCCGATATTAACAATCTGTTGTTGTTTGCATATGCTGTTTTCCTGTTCCTGATCAAGTCACCTTATAAAGCCAACCGCCAACGCCTTATTGACACTTTTCTTAATCTGTAGATTAAATGATGCCCAGTTCATCAATCACTAATCATTAAAGCCAATTAAAGTTTTAAACTAAATGTGTTGAAATTTTGTTTAACAGAACTTATGCATCAAATAACACTATTGTAGAGACCACTGAAAAACTGCAAGTATAAATTTAGTGGAATCTGGATGAAACTGTTTTCAGAAAAGGTTCCAAGCAGTTATATTCTAATATATTTCATAATATTGAGTGAGCAATTAATACATGAATACTTTTGGAATCAATTTCTAAAGTAACAGAAGATACAATTTTACCTCTTTTCCTTCCAGAAGGCAAAAGTAACTGCATTTATAGCCAAGTAATGCTATCTTAAAATCTTTATTATCCAGATTAATTCTCTATACTATTATAAATTCTTCAATATTTCTAGTAAAAATTTAGCTCCTAGGACATAGTTACCATTACTCTGAGCCTTAACACTCTGTTTCTGCGAAGAAAAAAAAAATGATAGAAGCTACTACAAGTATGATGTCTAGAACTATTAAATAGTAAAATAGCTCATGTTTCTCCCAACTCAGAGTTTGACTACAGCTTACTGAAGTGAAAAAATAGAAACCACATATAAAACAGATTTTTCCCTCTATAATCAAAGCCGCTTGTAATAAACTGCATGAGAAGTTCAAATTTGCTTGATCATAATAGAGCTGTTTAAAAATACATGGCTGGAATTTACATTTGCAGTTTGCAGGTGGAGCAATAATGATACTCTCAATTAATAATATGTGATTGAAACCCGGCAGGAAAGGATGGGATGTGTTATATCACCCTTTCTATCCTCCAAGCCCTAGGTATTCCTAAGGACTGTTTTGCTCAATGGGTAATTTGGGAGATTAGGGGTTTTTTAAAGATATCTTAGATCAGGGATAAAGAAAATATTTCACTACTCTGTGAAGGTCACTGGCAATAACCACAGCAACCATGAATAAAGATTGGCTTATTAAAAATCTCCATGACACTGGGCATGGTGGTTCACGCCTATGATGCCAGCACTTTGGAAGGCCGAGAGAGGAAGACTGCATGAATCCAGCAGTTCAAGGCTGCAGTGAGCAGTAGTTGCACCACTACACTCAAACCTGGACAACAGAGACAGACCCCAACTCAAAGAAAAAAAGGGAATCAAAAATAAAAAGTCTCCTTGGCTTATCATAAAACGAAATGCAGGCAACGTAAGAGGCCACACCCAAAGGAGAAAGCAGCTAGGTCTGAGTGTGGGGGTAACGCCCCAGGCCCCAGGTGATAAGCAAGGGGTCAAGCTGGGTTGCTGGGCAGTTTTCCCTGGAGTTCAGCTGACCGTGCACAGGTCTCCTCCCGAATGCCGCTTAGCAGGGCTTCTAGATCTCACTGCTTTTCACAACACAGGCAACCTCAGCTAGCTGTGTCATATGAACCAAAAGGGAAAAGGCCACTAACCAAACAAAAAGGAAAACAGAAACCCAACTATTGCTTTCACATTACAAAAAAAATTTAAGAAAATCACTATGGCTGTTAGACCAAACAACTAATTCCATAGGTAGTTAACAGCCTGGCCCACTAAGTAAGACAGCACCAAGTCCTGCAGCTCCACGGCCCTGACAGTGGCCCAGGCCTGACTTTCAAGCACAGATGGCATAGGGAACACCTACAGCTGACCCAAGCAGTGACATTCCATGACTGCTTCCTAGCCATGTGGCTGTGAACTAGACTTGGCCTCCTTAAGCCTCAGATCCTCTGCTGTAAGTTGGAGTTAACTACATCTGTCTGAAACACTGTAAGAGCCACACACTGAGGTAGTGGTTCTCCAAGTGTGTCCCTGGGCTAGCAGCAACAGCACTATCTAGAAATTTTTCAGAAATGTACATCTCCACCTGCCCCAGCCGCCCCCCTCCCCCCACCCCGATCCCAAGACCTACTGTATTAGTCCGTTTTTACACTGCTACAAAGAAGTGCCCAAGACTGGGTCATTTCTAAAGAAAAGAGGTTTCACTGACTCACAGTTCTGCATAGCTGGGGAGGCCTCAGGAAACTCAGAATCACGGCAAAAGAGGAAGCAAACTCATCCTTCTTCGTAAGGTAGCAGCAGAGAAAGAAAAAGCAAAAATGGGGAAAACCCCTTCATTAAACCATCAGAGAGCCTGAGAACTCACTATCACGAGAACAGCACGGAGGAATCAACTCCCACCTGGTGCCTCCCTCAACACACAGGGATTATAGGGATTGTAATTAGAGATGAGATTTAGGTGGGGACACAGCCAAACCACATCATCTACTAAAGCAGAAATGGAGTGGAGGATTTAAGGGGCTGCAGGGAGCCTCCTGCAATTATTTTATGCTCTTCAGGTGCTTCTGATTCACACTAAAGTTGGAGAACCACTGAGCTACTGTCTTAAACCATAGTTACCTTTGCAACAAATAGCTCCTCCCTTCTCTGCAATGCAGATAACACAACGTTCTACTTGGTGTGTTCAATGTCTACGCTCATGCCAAGGGAGATAGATGGTGATGATGATGATAATGGGGATGATGAAAATGATGATTTTTCTTTACTGAATGACATGAAGAGGAACAAGGAGATGTCCTCATTCCTGGCTGAAAATGTATGTGACTAACTCAGAAGGCTGTTGCTTCTGTGGCCGTCCAGGACATAAAGGCAGAAACTGAGCTTTTTCTTAATACAGAACTTAATTTTATATTCATGGTAATGAAATTTTTCATCATTCATCCAGAATGTTTCAACAATTTAAAGAGGGTTTTGTGGTGCTCTGGACAAAAGTCTAGCTGCTGAGACTTCATGTGGCAATAGAAATCAAAGAGTGCCTAGATCCTTATCCTCCCGCAAATCTGGCTGAGCTTCCAACAGGCTGGAGAATAAGCACTGTCACCTGGCATAGGAAGCACTCTCGGAGGGCACCGGCAGAAGCCCAGGAAAATGCAATGCATCTGGTGCTCTGAGGTCTTCAACATTCCCACAGACCTGCTCTGCTACCCAGTGAAATCCATGAGGCCACCAGCCCCTATTAGCCCCTGAGGAATCTCACTCCCTTCCTGGCCCAGCCTTGTGCCTGTGTGCCAGTCATTTGCCTATTTGCCCTTTGACCCATTCCCTATCCTTCACCTGCAAATTCCTTTTTCCAGGCTCATTTGCCAACTGGCTCCAGCTGGGTTGAAGTGAAAGACTGGAGAATGAGAGGAAAAAGCCAGAGAATTCCTTCCCTTCCTTTCTCTCTTCAGGGTGGTATCTCCAGCAGTGGCTTTTTCTTCTCCATGATTCCAACTCCCAGCAGACAGACCTTCCCTCTACAGTCCCTGGTGCTTCTGGACAGCCCCATGGAGATCCAGTTCTTCACCTCTGGTGAAGAACTCTCTCTATTCTACCAGCCTTTGTCACAGTAACAATTTCCTGATATTGTTAATATCTGTGTGAGTTTATTACCTTCTATTTGGCTTTTCATATCTTCCAAAGATCTTTGTAACTAACTACTTATATTAAAGTGCTCCATTTTTATTGTATGGGTCATGACTAATGCAGCCTCCTCTCATGTCTTTAATCTTGATCACACCTTACCTCAAACCTACCCAACTGACTCAGCTCCCTATCCAAGATTTTTTCCCGACCTGTCTATGGGGAGCCCCTGTTCACATACAGAGCTTTAGTTCTTACCTGTTTGTGATCAACCAGTTTTGATACCAGTTCCTGCAACGGTGCGCTGACAGCAGCCCAAGCCCTGACCACCAGACTCAATACTACTCACCTAACTCCAGTTCTCTTGGGATGAGCCACTCTCCACTGGTATCTGCCACCTCCCCCTTCTTGAACTCGGAAACTATTAGGTTGGTACAAAAATAATCATGGTTTTTGCCATAATAAGTTAACACACACTCTGAGGATCTCAATACATATTTTCTATTTAAAATGTTTCCTGGACCAACCATATAACATTAAGTGAATATTTAAGTCAATCAAGCAAAAGGAAGTTTGTGACTTGAAATAACTGGCCCAAACTCACCTGATATTTTCACAACTTTCCACTTCCTTTTGGCTACAGTGATACAACAGATGTACAAACTAAAGCAAGAACACAGTGTTCCAGAAAATGATTATGCTTTTGGCAGCTGCCCACATAAGTGTAGTAAGTACAGTATAATGACAGTCCTCCCTGGATGCATCTTGTTCTGTAGAGAGATTTGCCCTCATTTCAAGTCTTGCATTCCAAAATAAATTGTTGAATTATCCTTAAGAACCAATCTTAGCTTGACTCCTTTAAGTTTTTGAAAAGTTAAAAAGTTAAAAAAAAAAAAAAAAAAACAGACAATTGCACATAATGAAGATTGCAGCATTACTGACTTAGGATAGGAGCCAGGACTGGCAAACACCATGGCTTTCCTAAGCCCACAAACACTATATTTATACATGTTGCATACTGCGCTACAGCTTTTGGACATACTCAGTTAGTGCTTGCGAGGTTTTCTAGAATAACAAAGGGCATGGGTTCCCTTAAATGTTAAGTAAACTTCTAGAATTGATCAACTACTTTAAAATGGGCTTCTGAGCCCTTCTTTAGTTCCTCAGCCATTCCCAATTTGCCCTTAAGGAAATTCAGGCAGCTACCTGAAGGAAAAGCCTGTTAATAAAAAGAAGGAAAAAAATAGGCCCAGCATTGCAGGTTATTTTCTAAAAGGATCCAATGCACAAATGCATAAGTCCCCAAAAAATGTGTCCCATACTGCCAGTGTAGCAAAGACAGCACACAGAAGCCCCACGTCTGCAAAAGAGCCCAGACCCTTTCCATTCAACAAGACATGGGGGCAGATGTTGAGGAGCCACGGGCCAGCACAGGCCCCCCCTCTATAGCTTGCTCCTCCTCTGCTCACTTTGTATTTGGATGCTGAGACATTCTAGGATTTGAACAGCACCCAACATTGTTTACAATCTTGTTAAGTTCCAACAAAATCTCCCTATATAATTTCATATCAATGCGAAATTCAATGTATTTTCAAAGTGCATGGTTATTATTTTCCTAAAACCACTGACTTAATTTCAAGCTTCTACAGAATTGGAAAGATTTTGAATTTTAAGACCTTAATTTAAAAAACAAAAACTAAAGTTTGGACTTTTCTTAGGTCTTCTCACTCGTTCCTGGATGGTTTCATTTTCAAAAACCTCTGAGGGGAAAATAAATAGTACATTGTAGCCTGTGGGTCTCATCCTGAGTCTTATCTCTGCTCTGCCACTAATTAGCTGTGTGGCCAGAGAGCATTTCATAATCTCTCTCCTGGCCTCAACTTCTTCCTTTTATAACAAGGAAGTTGGACTAAATCATATCAAATATCCCTTCGAAGCCTAAAATGCTCCAATTGACTCCAGGAAAATAACCTTAAAAATGCATATTTTAATTCAAAGTAAAATTAAAGCATGATGAAATAAAAACATGGAGTTTAAATTTCTAACATCGTTTTAGAGGCTGCATTGCAGATTGCGGTAGAGATTGTGAATTTAAGAGAAAAGCAACCATGTCAAGACAAAGGAACGTGGGTAATTTAGAAAAGCCTCCAGAAGTTACTAAGCTTTCACATGATATAATGCACATGTTGTTGAAGAATTTGTGGAGTCAAAAGCTTTATCCTTCAGTGTAGGATATTTTGTAATATTTCTAAATGATCGAGCCCTACAGCATTTGAGGAAGAAAAAAAATCAAACACTACACCACACGAGCTATCATCCTGTCACAACGCCATTAGAGCGCATGAAAAGTGATGGTATTGTTAAGGTTTATTTATAGTTCTTTCTTAATAAAATGAAAAATAAACAGGAAAACACTCTGAATATAAATTTTTAAAGACTTTAAAGACCCAAGACCAGTAGCAAAAACATTTACGTAGACATAGTCCTACGAATTGTCTTTAAAGAAAAAAGAAAGGTAGAGACAGGAATGCTTATGGCTATGGCTGAGTTTTGCCTTTCTCCAGGACATCATGAATAATCAGATATCCAGCAGTCTAGGTCACTGCCATCAGGACTTGGGAACCTGACAATGTGAAAAAGATTCTGTCCCCATTCCAACTTATATCTTATGCAGTTTGCCCAAAACACCACTGTAGTATCTTATAGTAAAGCAAGATAATATGTGTTACATTTTTTTATGTCATCCACACTGAAACCAACCAACTCTTCATTACAGAGATTTAAGCATGAATTAAAGGCAGACCTGCCCTCAGGAGGCTCACTGTTTAGCAGGAGATTATAACATTTAATACATAATTGGAACAGGGCATATGAAACGCCATGACGGAGATGTACATAAAGACAGGTAGGGGCAGGGAAGTGCAAGGAGGAAGCAGCCACCTGTGTCTGAAAAACCACAGTTGCTACAATAGTCATGAACCCAAGCCCTAGAATGGGGCTCCCCAGTTTCAGACCCCAGCCTGCCACTTCCTAGCTGTGTGACTAGACATTTAGCCTTTCCACTGTAGCAGCTGCTGCTGTTGCTGCGACTGCCAGCATTGCTGGAGCCCCAACACAGTACCCACCAGGACGGGGGACTCCACCCCCACCTGTCGGGAGAGCAACCTCACCTCCAGGCATTATGGCTCCACCACCTGGTATGAGACCACCCATGGGCCCACCAATTGGGCTTCCCCCTGCTCGAGGGACGCCAATAGGTATGCCCCCTCTGGGAAAGAGACCCCCTCCACCAGGCTTTAGAGCTCCACCTCCCCCAGGAATGCGTCCACCAAGACCCTAGCACACTGTTGATCCATCTCAGTCTCTCTCTCCCCTGCAATGCGTCTTCTGAAATTGTGTAGAGTGTTTGTGAGCTTTTTGTCCCCTTGTTCAGCCTTTCTATGTCTCTGTTTCCCAACTGTTAAATGAGAGGAATAACAATGGTGCCCACCTACAGGTACCACACCGGGTTGTTGTGAGGATTCAGCACATCAGTTCATGTGTGGCGTCTAGAACGGTGGCCGGGACACAGGAAGCACACACAAGTGTTGGCTATTCTCATTGTTACAGAGAAAGCTCTGACGGTGCTAAATCTTAAATGCTGAGTGGGCATTTCCCAGAAAGACAAATACAGAGCCTCCCAGGCAGAAAACAGTGCATGCCAACAAATACTAGCATGAAAAGCAACCCTATGTAATTTGGTGTGGCTCAAAAGTGAAATGTGAGGGGTTGCAAGGCAGGAGGGCCTGTGTGTGCCATCCACTGGAATTTCTCCTTTATTCTCACAAGAAGGGGAAATGTGAGTTTCAGATAGGTGAGAGCATTGTCAGATCTAGTAGGAGAGTGGAAGACGGCCAGAAAGAGTCAAGGATGGAGACAGAGAGACCAAATAAGAGGCAAATGGCAACGGAGAGAGATGACCACCATGAAAAGGAAAAACGGTAGTGAAGACATGGCAGAGGTGAGCACTTGGAAGCCATAGAAGCAGTTTCATCATTTAGTGACCCTGAACTAAGGGTTGCAAGGTCAAGAAGCAGTCCACAATAACATCCAGGTCTATGGTTTTGACAAACGATGAACAGTGGGACTGATCACCGTGATGGAAATTCAGGCAGAAGAACAGCTTGGAGCTGTTCAGGGAGTATGTCCAGACAGAACCACGAGTAATGTTAGCACCTGGGGAAGGTCTGGCCATTCCCCTTGTAAGATGACTGGGCACCAAATCCCAGGGCTGGGCAGAGCTAAAACAGAAGAAAAGCAAGATAAATGGCTGGGAAAAATCTAGAGAATGGACCAAGTGCTAGCTGGGAAGCGAGGGTGTGAGTAACCCAGAGCTCCCCTGGACAGGGCACCCAGCAAGCTACATGCTGTGGGTCCAGCTGCTTCAGGGCCCTTGCTGGGGCCAGGCAGATTCGGAGGTAACGAGTTCACTGTGGGACATGTGGACTTGAGGGGGCTGAGGAGGCAGTGGTAAAGAGGACTCTGGAGTTCAGAAAAAGAGGCCTAGAAATAGATATTGGAAAGTCATTAGAGTTAAGCGGTGGGTAATGTCCGACCCCGAGAGGGTGAAGTGAAATAGAAGAGATTGAGAAATCGGATAGTGAAAGATATTAAAAGGGGAAGGAGATGGGATCCCAGGAAGCAAGGAGGAAGATCTAGAACAGAGAAGTAAACACTGAAATGCTGCCCAAAAGTCAAGCAAGTGCATCCTCGGATTTGTCAGTGAGAAAGTCATGGTGAGAAGGGTCACACTGGTATTCTTGGAAGCCCCACTGCAGGGGCTGAAGAGTCAATGGGAAGTGAGCAGGCTGCAGAGAGAAGTCATTGGACAAACCAAGCCCACGAGGTGCCCATTGATACACCTTTCATACAGATTTTAAAAAATAAGAAAATCGTTCAAGGTCCCTCAACCAGAAAGTCAGAAAGCTGGATTTCAGTTCCTTGCCTTCTGGCTCCCAAACCCATGCTCTTTCCACCATACACTTTGGAAACTGTTTGGGGTTAGGATATGGGAGGAAACCAACAGGTAGGAACACTGAGAATATTCACTATTAATATTATGCACACTTGTTCATGGTTTCGCTTTTATGGGAAAATAAAATTAATACTTGAATAAGCACATAGCATAAGCTCATTAATACCCATAACAGTCCTGTTTTATAGACATTTGCATTGTACAGAAGATGACATGGAGTCTCCCGGGCTAAGGTAACTTGCCCATGAAGGCACAAGAATTAGCAGAGGAGCAGTGATTCTCAAATAAGTTAATCCGGAGGCACTGCTGATACTGCTTTAAAACTTTGATCAAAGTACTTCACACTTAGTAGGAAGGCTACTAATTTTTAAAAAGCAAAAAGTAACAAATGTTGGCAAAATTGGAACTCTTGTGAATCACTGGTAGGAATGCAAAATGTTGCAGCTGCTATGGAAAGGAAAATGGATACCACACAAAAAATAATCATTGATTTAGCATATGATCCAGCAATTTCATTTCTAAGTAAACAGTCCTCCCTCGTTATCTGCTGGGGACTGGTTCCAGGACTCTCCACAGCTACCAAAATCGTTGGATGTACAAGTGTCTTATATAAAATGCCATAGGTTTTGCATGTGACCTTAGGAACATCCTCTCTCAGTCTTTAAATCATCTCTAGATTACTTATAATAGCTGATGCAATGTAAGGACTATGTAAATATTTGTTGCATTATATTGGGTTTTTTTCTTTCTTTGTTTCTCTTTTTTGTTGTTGTTTTGTTTTGTTTTGTCTTGTTTCGTTTTGAGATGAGGTCTCACTAGATTACCCAGGCTGATCTCAAACTCAAGCAATCTGCCTGCCTTGGCCTGCCATGCTGGGACTACAGGCATGAGCCACCACACCCAGCCTTGATTTTTAGTTTTAGTTTTTTAATGTTGTATTGTTATTTTTCTTGTTTTTATTTTTCAAATATTTTCAATTCAACATTGATTGAATCCACAGATGCAGAACCCACAGAGCCAAATGTATACCCAAAAGAACTGAAAGCAGGATCTCAAAGAAATTTCTGTACACCCATGTTCATAGTAGCATCATTTGCAATAACCAAATGGTAGGAACAATCCAAATGTCCATCAACTAATGAATAGATACACAAAATGCTCTAACCATACAATGGAATATTATTCAGCCCTAAAAAGGAAGGAGATTCAGAAACATGCTATAACACAGACGAACCATGAGGTTATTATGCTGAGTTAAATAAGCCCATCACTAAAGGACAAATATCATATGATGTCACTCACATGAGGTCCCTCAAGTGGTCAGATCCACAGAGCTAGAAAGCAGAATGGCAGTTACCAGGGGATGGTTAACGAGGAAAAGGGATTTTTGTTTAGTAGATACACAGTTTCAGTTTTGCAAGATGAAGAGTTCTAGAAATGGATGGCAGTGATAGTCACCCAAGAATGTGAATGTACCGACGGCCGCTGAATCGTACACTTCAACACTGTTAACACTGTAAATTTTATGTTTGGTGCATTTCCCCACAATTTTTAAAAGAACTCAGGTAGGTATTATTTCCCATTTTAAAATAAGAAGCAAGGCACACAATGTTAAGTCACATTTCTTTAATAATATACATTGTTTACTGGGCCTAGACACGAAACCTCCTACTTCTGGGTATGTGATCTTCTTAGACAGCACTCAGGGGTTTGCTTCCAACTTTGACTCGGAATTGAAGTTAGGAAGTCATTATAACATGTTGTCACGGTGCCCTTCCTTAGGAATAAACCTGGCCCAGTGATCTTCCTTATCTACAGAATCAGGCTAATAACCTTCCTTTTGTGCCTCTCATGATGGTACTAAGGTGTTTTTTATATTATTGTCGAAGTATCTATGGGTGGAAATATGATAGACAGGATGTAGACCATATGATACAGCCTTCCTCACCATTAACTGGGATGGGCTTAGTGCCTGATCCATGGGGGTGTCTGTGAGTGTAGACCAAGACTTTTCCTCCATACCTGCACCTACAATTGATTGAACTCAAAACATCCTATGTTCCTATCTCTTTCTGTACTTGTCCTCTCTTGAACAAAATTCTTAAAAGCAAAAATTTAAGATATGCTAAGAGTGAAACAAATAGACCACCAAAATCTGTCTGCCTAGGAGAAGGCAATCAACTTCTACGCAATTCTTTGAAACCCTTGAGGTCATTTTCCTGCAGGGTGGCAGTGGCCTCTAGTTTCCCATATTACGTCCATCGTTCCCTTTTTCTTAGTAACAGAACACTTGTAGTTTTGAGGGGTGCAAAATTTCTGGAGAAATTACCTTTCTCAACATCCACTGAAAACAGGGATAGCCAATGAAATGTCAGCGGAAGTCCTGAGGTGGAGTTTCCAGGAAGGAATTTAAAGGGAGCTTATTCAGCTTGCGGGTACCTTTCTGACCTTCGGTCCTTCGCTCTATGCCATTGAGACAGAAATGATGGCTGTAGCTGCAGCAGTCATCTTGAGTTCATGAAGGAAGGAGACCAAGAAATTTTGCCACTCAAGATGATAACATCGAGTATAACAAACTAATATACACTGCACAAACTAAGAAACACAGATATACTCATCTTAAAGCAGCTTTGTTGATTCATTAATGAAAATTCTTATTAGTTGGATATACACCTGTAGTCCAAGCTACTTGGGAGGCTGGAGGGTAAATTGAGCCCAAGAGTTCAAGACTACAGTGAATTATAATCACACCACTGTACTCCAGTTTAAGTGACAGGGTCCATGTCTCTAAAACAAATTAATTAAAATTTTTAAATCCAAACTCTGTAACCTGCATCTGCTCCCAGCTCCTCTCCCACCTTTCTAGCACTCCCCTTCCTATGCCAAACCCTCTAGCCAAACTAAGCGCTGGTCGTCCCCTGCATGTACCTGGGATGCTCCATCTCAGCCCTTGTCACAGACCACTCTGTTGGCTAGACACTCATCCTCTCTTCCCCAGCTCCACGTGTCCACACCAGACCTCATCCTCAAAACGAAAGTCACATGCCATGTCAACGACTCCTTCTGGACAAGGGTTGAGCTGCCTTGAGCTAGTTCAGAAGGAAAAGCTCCTTCCTCAGAAGGAAAAACTACCACAGATTCAGCACTCTCACTTCAGGGTCTCCCCCAAGGGAATCAGCATAGCCTAGCACCCGCGCCCCCTCAACTTCCGGCAGCTCACCTCTTTTGGTTTTTAATGCTTCTAAGACCTTCAGGTAACTGGAGGGTTGGTTGCTACTGACTGCACAGCACCTTGCTTAGTAACACAAAGTTTAATCAATACAAGGAATCCTCATATGGTCTGCAGGTCTCAGTGATTGACACAAAGTTATCATTCACTCAAAACAACATATTCTAAACCAGGTAATACATGTGATCAAGTTTAGTTCTCTACAAAGCTAGTTACAGGTAACAGTGTTCTTTAGGAAACTGCCCGTGCACTGGCTTTCCTCCCTCGTCCTCATAGTATACATGGATATCTGGTAGTTACGTCTTTCCTGAGGGCTGTCAGATCCTTGAGGGCCTCATCTATGTCTGATTTGCTTTTCCAGCCCTCAGTGAGACTAACATACTAAACTGCATATGGGAGATCTTACTTCTTAAAGTTTTGAATGAATGAAAGAATGAGTATGCTCTGAATTGACCAAGCTTGATGGTTAATTACGCAATTCCGTTGATCATTCTTACTCTCTTCTCCCTCCCCTGTCCTCTCTTCTACTTCCCCCAGTTCCTGGAAAAACAAGGCACTAAACGAATGTGCTACCAAAGGGGAGGGAAGAAAGGTAGCAGGGCATTTGAATCACATACCCTTCCAGGCCCATATTATATTGTTAGATGGAGAAGAAATTTTGAATTTTTCCGAAGTACCATTAAGACTTTTCAAAAATTTAAACATAAATTTCTTGGAAATCAAAACTACAGTCATGCATCACTTCACACCTTAAGATGGCTGTGATGAAAAAGTCAAAAATAACAAGTGTTGTCGAGGACTTGGAGAACAGGGAACCCATATGCATTGCGGCTAGGAACATAAATTGGTATGGCCATTGTGGAAAACGGTATTGAGGTGCCTCAAAAATTAAAGATGGAGCTATTATAGATCCAGCACTCTCACTTCTGGTGTGTACCCAAAGAAATAAAATCATTTGATCAAAGAGTCATCTGTACTCTGTTCACTACAGCATTATTCACAGTAAGATATGGAAACCATTTAGATGCCTATGGATGGATGAATGGATGGATGGATGGATGGATGGATGGATGGATGGATAAAATGTGATCTATAAATACAATGGAATATTGTTCAGCTTCAAAAAGTAGAAAATCCTGCCACTTGTAACAAGGATGAACTTGGAGGACATTATGCTAAGTGAAACAAGACAGACATAGAAAGAAAAACATTGCATAATCTCATTTCAATATGGAACTTTTAAAAGTTGAACTCAGAAACAGACTAAAAGGGTAGTTACTATGTGAAAACAGAGGGTTGGGAAATGGGGAGGTTTTGCTCAAAGGATGCAAACTTTCAGTTATAAGATGAGTAAGTTCTGGTAACCTACAGTATGGTTACTACAGTTAATAAATGTATTGCCCACTTAAAATGTGCTAAGAGGGTAGATCTTAAGTATCTGCCCCACAAAAAGGTACTATGTGAGGTGATAATTAGCTTGATTATGGTAATCATTTCACAACCTATACCAAAGCATCACCTAAACTGTATATAATGTTTGTCAATTATACTTCAGTCAAGTTGGAGAATAAACAAATAGAAAAATCAGTAATTCTACCTTAAGAATACTAACTCAGGAGTAGTGATTTATGCAGACTTACATCAAGAATTCCATTAACTCAGGAAAAAAATTGTAAACAACTTAAATGTTCAATAATTACTTTCTAATTCATTTTATGTATCCATTCAATGACATGTTTTTGAAAAAGTTTTAGAAGGAAAAAGCTCATCTTTTGAATTTTAAAGTCCAGGGAAGGCTGGGCACAGCGCTCACACCTGTAATCTTAACACTTTGGGAGGCTGAAGCAGGAGGACTGCTTGAGCCCAGAAGTTCAAGACCAGCTTAGGCAATATGATGAAACCCCATCTCTACAAAAAATACAAAAAATTAGCCGGGAATGGTGGTGCATGCCTATAGTCCCAGCTACTCAGGAGCCTGAGATGGGAGGATCGCCTGAGCCTGGGATGGGGAGGCTCCAGTGAGCTAAGATCACACTGCTGCACCCCAGCCTGCGCAACGGAGTGAGACTCAGTCTCCAAAAAAAAAAAAAAAATCCAGAGAAAAAATGTAATGCTAAAGTTTCATGGTGCCACGGCAGCCCAGGAGGTCAAGGAATTGAATAACGCAGGCACTAAAATCAGACACTGGAATACACTGAATCAGGTTTAAAGGAGTGCCTTTCCTAGCCCCAAATCCACAGAACAGCCAGAAGGTCATCTCTTTAGCCTCCAATCACAAAGTAAGAAGAGGAATCATTTTAATAGGGGATGAGTAAAGTTTTCATATATAATGCACATTATATATTATGATTAGATGTTTAACATATAAATACAACCATAAATATAAAAGCAAGGAAACGTTCCAAAATGTTGCTAGTTAAAGCTCAATGACTGAATGACAGGGCATGACTGATTTTCATTTTCTTTCATTTCCTCAATTATCTTCAATTACCTTATATTACTTGGTTATCTGAATCCCCGAACCCCCCCTCCAACATGAGGACAAAGGCAAGAAAATCTGGAGGTTCAGTAACTACAAATAAACCCAGACATGGAAAAATCCTAATCAAATTAAAACAAAAATACATGTATCCAGCTCCCAATCATACAGGGGCCTTACAAAGCAAACAGCATGCAAGATGACAACAGGGGAGAGCTGTGTGTGGCCTTCCATCTTTGTGAACCCACCAGGCCTTCCCCAATGTCATAAGTAATTCATTTAGATTAGGGAGAATTCTGCTTCATGCTCTAAAGGGATTTTACAAAAGGGCAGTCAATGCCCCTGTGGTTTGTGAACTGAAGCCAGGCTCAATGTGTAACTGTATTGTCCCAAAGAGAATTTTCTCCACATCCTCAAAGGAAGTGTTACTTCCTAAAAGGAAAACTGTGGTGGAGGCTGGGAAAACCTAAGAGAGCAGTGGAGCCACGGCAGCCCAGGAGGTCAGGGAATTGAATAACACAGGCACTAAGTTCAGACACTGGAAAACACTGAATCAGGTTTAAAGGAGTGCCTTTTCCTAGCCCCAAGTCCACAAAATGCCCAGAAGGACATCTCTTTAGCCTCCAACCACAAGGGAAGAAGAGGAATCATTTTAATGGGGGACAAGTAAACAGCAATAATAAACATTGGCAGTGGGGTACTTATACTTTAAAAGTTGGAACTCAGAAACAGACTAAAAGGGTAGTTACTATGTAAAAACAGAGGGTTTGGAAATGGGGAGGTTTTGCTCAAAGGATGCAAACTTTCAGTTATAAGATGATTAAGTTCTGGTAACCTACAGCATGGTTACTATAGTTACCAGAGCATCTGCAGGGCAGGGTCCTCCTTGGGTGTGAAGCCCAAGCCCCAGGCATCAGGTGTGGCTACTCCTGGCTCAAGAAATTCTCCCCACCAAGCCTCCCTAGTAGCTGGAACTATAAGCACGTACCACCATGCCTGGCTACATTTTTTTTTTTTAAAGACAGAATCTTGCTATGTTGCCCAGGCTTGTTTTGAATTCCTGTCCTCGAGTGATTCTCCCTGCCTGACCTCCCAAAGTACTGGGATTATAGGTATGAGCAACTGCACCTCCCGGGCATCATATCTGATCAAAATCAACACCAGGACAGTACTGGAGCTAAAAATTATGTCACATAAGGCAAGCTGTAACATTAATAATATGTGAGACAGGGGAAGGAGAGAGGCCAGGAGCTCTTACCAGCACCCAGGGATTCATCTAGTAGGAGGCTACTGCCTTTCTGATCTATTCACCAAGACAATCCAAGTCAGGTAATTCTAGAAGGTAGCTCAAGAGAAAAGCAGCATGAAGTTTAAACAGGATTTGAAAACACCAAAGTGTCCATGGAAATACTGATGCTAAAGCCAGGAAATTCTTGGTTGGTTGACAGATCAAGCCGTTCTACATCCAAAAGCACTGTATAATTAAGCATGACAAATTACAACTTCTAAATCCCAATTAATAGCTCTGTGAAGTAAGGGACCTAATAAAACCACAGTAGCCAACCTCTTTACTAGTTGTTTCTGATATCCTGAATAGAACTGCATGTAAGTAATAAAATATCAGAGATGGGGCCATTTTTATTTAAAGTCATTGATCAAAAGGAAGGAGTTAGGGAGAAGATCATTCTTGAGTAGATGTCCTCTACAATTTATCATTCAAACCAGCACATGTCTAAGAGTAAAAGAATTCACTATTAATAACTGTGCTGGGACCAGTGATACAAACTGAGATTGTCCCAGGCCAATCAGGGTATTAAATCATCCTCTTCAAGGACCACATACAAACATACTCAACAATGGAAGACTAGATTAAACAGTGTATGTTTAACTAACATGCTTTTTTTAATCCACAAAAAATATCCTTAAAACTATATTAGATATAAAGCCGGGTGTGGTGACTCACACCTGTAATTCTAGCACTTTGGGAGGCTGACGCAGGTGGATCACTTGAGGTCAGGAGTTCGAGATCAGCCTGGCCAACATGATGAAACTCTGTCTCTACTAAAAATACAAAAATTAGCCAGGTGTGGTGGCACATACTTGTAGTCCCAGCTACTTGGAAGGCTGAGGAAGGAGAATGGCTTGAACTCAGGAAGCTGAGGTGAGGGTTGCAGTGAGCTGAGATCATGCCACTGCACTCCAGCCTGGATGACAGAGCAAGACTCCATCTCAAAAAAAAAAAAAAAAACTTTATTAGATATAAACAACAAAAATTACACTGCCACTCCACCCCGAGAAAGGATGAGCTGAGCAGAGAAAGGAACATAGACAGGTGCTAAGGAGGGGGAAATTAGATAAAACCAGAGGACAATGGTTTAATTTGGTTTTGAGGTCAAGGTAACTGGTCACATTGCCCTGTTATATTTTGATGTTCTAATGGTGACATTATGCAAATACTTCTTATATGCAAAGAAATGTGCATAGCACGTATGTCTCAATTGTGGGGCATTCCAGCAGCCTCAGAGCCCACTGCATCATCTGGGATGCCCGTCAAGGCAGGGTATTTTCATCTCTGTCATCAGTAGGCATGTTGAAACTGATTCACTGATTAACAGCTACTCTAAATTTTAGCATATTTTCCTGAAACTCACATGGGGTCTGCTATGAGTAGGGTAGTCACAGTGGCATCCTGTGGAGGGGAGGCTGTCTTCATAAGCCAACCATGTGAAATACAGCTGCATAGCTCCAAGTACTCAGCTACAAAACCAGCTGCCTGCTGAGTCACAGTGAGTTAGGGAGGTCACATCCTCAAGGTATGTATGAACCCTTACATTAAAAGAACTCAGCAAGTATGAGCTGAAGACTCAGCACCAGGTTCCAAATGTACAAACCAGGAGATGGGGAAGACTGCCTCCTCATTACTGCTCCATCCTTTTCCCATTCCACTGGCTGTTCTGTCCATTCTCTGGGACTGTTTAAACCAATGGGAGCACAGAGCTTCAAGAGGAAAAAGTGCTATTGTCAGCACTGAGTGGAGGGGCAAGTGAGTGCTCCCTAATCCTGAAAACTGATGCCCTCTGACATCCCTTTCATGGTGTCCCGAAGAGGTACAAATTCTGTTTCCATCACATACCACATATGTGGACTTGCATGTGTTATTTAACTGCTCAGAGCCTATCTCACCACCTGTATGATGATCCCCATCTCACAGAAAAGATCAAATTAGATAAAGTACATGAATGTACCTTAAAGCTATTATCATATACATATTCATGTCTGTATTTTTATTTTTGTTATTATTATTACTCATTTAGAGATGCTGAGGGCAAGATCAGGAAACAGGGACAGGGATTCAAGAACGTGCTGCCTACCTGTGTTCTGATTAAATACTTGCCAAGAGGTAGATACAGCTATGCTGCAAAGAAGTTAACTCTTCTCCAGGTCTTAGAAAAAGGACTCGAGCCTATGCTCAGTATCTCTTTAATGCATCTTGATATCATAATTCATGTTCATTTAACAAATATGTTATGTCTATGTATTATACCAGGCTCTATGCTAGGCACCAGGCCTGCCTTCAAGGAGCTTATATTCTAGTGAAGGGAGGAAGAGACAATAGAAAGCAAACTAATTAACAGATGATTTCAGATCACTCTAGGGCTAGAAAGGAAGTAAATAGGATGTCATGTTTTGGGTTAGCTGGTGAAGGGTGGAAGTCTGTTTTAGATAGGATGATCAAGAAAGGCTTCTCTCAGGAAGAATGAACTGAGAGAATGAAGTGGTTCCTACAGAGAAAACAGAAAATGCTCCTGAGGCTGGAAAGTACTTGCTGACTTCTAGAACCTAGAGGAAGGCCAAGATGGCTGGATGCTTTCAAGTGGTGCTTCTCAACTTGGCACTCAGTGGTATCATCACGAGGGCATTAGGAACAATGGAGGTTTGAGTCTGCCCCCCAGGGAGTCTAGTGTCATTGTATGAGTGTGGCATGGGTAGTTTCCCAAGTCCTCCAGGTATTTATAATGCATGGCTCAGGTTGAGAGCCAGGTCAGGTAAGACTGTAAGTGGATGCAGGACAGAGCTCTGGGGCACTCCAGGATTGAGTGCCTTCCATTTCAAAAGGCCCCTACAGAACATGTGCTCCAGTCTGCAACCAGAGCAGATGCAGAGTCAAGGCTGGGTTAGGTCCATAGCAGATGTAAATGACTAATTACTTCTTATTTTCATTTCACAGCTTGGAAGGAGGCAAGACCTGTGTGTGAAATATTTATTCCCCACAGGCTTAATTTTTCCTCCTTAAGAAATCCTTCTAGGAAAACACTGCAACGAAACCAGTTTCATCCATATCCCTGGAAATTATCAGTGACTTCTGATTCAAAGTGTTAGAGAAAAAGAAGCCCCAAAAGCCATAAATTAATTATAATTGTCTCTGTCATTCCATAAAATGCATAATTAAATATTAACACAGCATGACTATGTATGCGGAGTGAGTAGGGTCTATAATCCATTTGTCAAGAAATAATTACCAGCTGAGAGTCAGTTCAGCAAGGTTGCTGCAGTCATCTGGTTTGTTTTATAGCACATATCATAAAGCAGTAAAATCATCTGAAAAAAGGATGGTTCCTGTAAAAGAAATAGATCACCTTAACAATGCTATGTTTGGTGACAGGAAGCACACCAAGTTCACCATCTCGGCTTCTTCTGAGGAGGGAAGGGAGAGGAACAAAGAGTACATTGGTCAGGAATATTTTATTGCTTTCATTTCAAAACAAATCTGAAGCGAACCTGGCACAACGTGAATATGTATTAATTCTAGCGTAGGGAGTGCTCCATGAGTTCTTGTTTTATTACTCTCTACTTTTCTGCATGGAAAAAAAGAGAGAAATGAGAACATGGTTGAAGGGTAAAAATCCTTCACTTAACTCTTCTTGTATAATGTGTTAAATTGAGTAGAAACTCTATAATTACTTCTTACCATTACTGTTTGCCGGTTTCAGAGGCAATGCTCCTGAAATCATCATAAGCATTTGCGCTCCTGTTGTATTTATACATGAAGGCCAAAGAGGTGCTGTTAAATACTGCCTAGATGGTCTCTTTCGCATTCTCCTTCTTTATTCGATTGCATCACTACCGTATGCACCTCTCTGATTTTTTTTCCTAAAAAGTACTGCCTGAAAGAAGGATTATCTCCATATTATTCAAGGAAGATTGGCCCTGTGGTTCATTGCCCCACCAACCCCCTGCTGCTAAATGTTTGGTCAACCTTTACATATTTATTTTTTTCTTAATTTATGCTTTCAATATAAATATATTTCTAAGGGCAATATAGCTTTGGATTTTTATGTGTCTTTAAAGGATAATTCATAGTCCTTGTGCTGAGTCAGGCCCAATAAAAAGTAAGTAGTCATCAACAGTGACAGTTGAGTCGTGCTAGGAAGATGAAAAGATGGAAGCTGAAAGTTTCAAAACTGATATTTTTATCCTGAAATATTTATTAATCCATTTTAAAGCAGTGGAAAACACTTCCCTCCTGCAGGAGGGTGGGGCAAGGAAGAAGTGAAAAAAGAGACAAAGGAAGAGAGTCTAAGAAGTTCAACAATAAATTTTAAGAGGATTCACTTTAGTGATGAAATACAGGAGACCAAACCCTGCGTGCCAAGTGGCAGGAAGTAACGTATTTCAACAGTGTGGCATCTGTTTATGAGAACATTGCAAATAAAGCAAACTTATATGGAAGCTTTCACAGTACAACCCCCTAGATCAGCATTATTATCACACGTAAAAATTAATATATTTCAGAAATGTAATTGCCAAATGGATCTTAGACTATAAAAGAATGAACATTCAGGAGCAAAAAACTGAGCACCCTGCAGATACCAGCAGCTGAAGAAGGAAATCTCAACTTGACACCTCACGGGTGACCAGAGCATCACCCCAACAATCCACTTCCATTCCAGGCTTACTGGTGGCCACCTTGCTCCTCTTTGTCATGGTGTCCCATATGCTTCAAAACTAGATAAGCTAACAGTGTATGGCACCTCCAACATGCCAGGCACTACTGGGATGGTCGTCTTTCAATTATCTTAATATCTCATTGAACCTTCCCAATAACTCTGAAGGTGATGCTAAACTCATTTTACAGATATGGAAGTGGTGTGCCCAATATCACATAAATAATAAAGTGGTGAAGCCAAAGTTAGAACTCAGAGCTCTTCAACACCAAAACTCATGCTCATTGTTGTAACCAGCTTCACAGGAACAGTAAGAAGATGGAAGTACCTAGAGATTTTAGCTGTCTGTAGTAGGGAACCAGGAAAAGAATATAATGGCAGCCTTTTAAATTCATCGTGCCTACATCTAGCCACTGAATACTCTCTTCCTAAACATTCACTCTGCTTGTTCTCCAAAAGTTCAAATAGGGCTCACTGTGCTTCTACCAAACTCAGCACATCCTAAAGTCATCCCTGCAAAGCTCTTCCTTATGGCCACCAAGTCGCTGCACTCTAACTACCACCATCACAAAAAAGAAGTGCCGACCATGCATTTCTCAAAATGCAGTGTCTTCCTGGCCAAACAAAACAGCACCAAAACACAACAGAACAAAAAAGCATGGATGGACAGCTCCTGTTGCCTTGCTAAAGACAGATGAGCATCTCACTGAGGCAGTTAAAGGCATGGACAGTTAACAGAGATGGAATATATAAAAATGTGCAGAGGGCCAGGCTTGGCAAGAAACATCCAAGTGCAACTGGATACCGTGAACCCAATCCCCCTAACTGACTGATGTTAAGACTCCTGGTGGACCCCATGTGGAACATTCTAAAACATCACTGTAAGGAGACATGGTTACAATCTGACCCTCGAAACAAAAAAATACTATTTTCAAAAAAACAGCCTGGAATATTCTATCTCCCATCTTTCCAATGCTTTCTCTCATCTTTCAGGAAAGCTTGCCTAAGTATTCTCCATCCCCATTTCCTCTGATTGTAATGGTTTTCACCATTATTAGGTGAAAGAATTTTCACCATTAGGCTTTTGTATTGCAAAAGCCTAAATCATCTCACGAGGAAGTGCCTCGGACTCTTTGAAGGGTACACAGAGCAGCTGAATGACTTCTGCTCCCAGGATGGTAAGCTGCACTAGGCAGACAGGAATAGCGAACCACATAAAAGATATAACTTATTTAAAGAGCCTGACACACAGTGCAGAGAGGAGGGAATTCCATTCATGAAACGCTTCAGGTAGGAGGTAAGACTCAAGTGTACTTCAGATGATGAGTTGCATTTCCCTAGAAGAAAATTTTGTAAAGAGGGACGAAGATGTAGTAAGTGTGATGAATTGAATTGTGTCCCCACTAAAAGAGACATGTGAAAGTCCTCACCCACAATAGCTCAGAATGTATCCCTATTTGGACATAGGGTTGCTGCAGATGCAATCAGTTAAGATAAGCCATATCAAAGCAGGTGGGCCCCCAGTTGCATGTGACTGCTGACCTTATAAGAAGACAGAGACACACAGAGAACATCATGTGACAACAAAGGCAGACACCAGAGTCCTACAGCTGTAAGCCAAGGAAGAAGAAAGATGGCTGGCAAATCACAAACAGCTAGAAAGTGGCAAGGAAGGATCCCCTGTGGGTTTCAGAGGGGATCTTGCCCTGAGGAGACCTTGATTCCAGACATCTAGCCTTGAGATATGCAAGACCATGCATTTCAGTTGAAATTAATTTCAATACATTTTTGTTGCTATAAAGTTTGTGGTATTTTGCTATGGCAGCCCCAGATAGAGAAGGGAACTGGAAGAAAGAGAGAAGCCAAGCTGTGGTGAAAGGAAACCACAGAACACATTTAAGAAATGCCTTTGTCTGCCTCTCTTGAAGATCTGTTTCCTACTGTACTCAAAGGATGCATGGTACTCAGAATGAATTTACCTCCACATCCTGCTCTCTGCACCCAAAGCCCTCTCCAACTTTACCCTCTTTCGTTTGTATCTGGTCTTTTAAAAGAAGGAGCTGTTTCTCCTTTCAAAGGCTAATTCTGCCACCTAAAACCTTTATCCACTTATTGCCCACTCCTGTTGATCTCTTGCTCCAATAATCTCAAACTTTTGTTGTCTGCTGTGTAACCCATCTCCAGCCCTCTCATTTTTTTCTTTGAAAAGCAGCCTATACTTAGATTCCTTTTCTCTGGTTAAATTAAAATTTTCTCTTTCTCTTTTGTTTGCAAACTGTCTGAGTATAACATACCTGGGTGTGTTTTGTTTTGTTGTAATTATCCTGCCTGGTAACCCACTGAGCCTCTTAGATCTATAGCATGGTGTCTGTCATTACTTTGGGAAATTTCTCAGCCATCATTTCTTTAAATATTTTTCCCATCTCTATCCTCTGTCTCCAGACTCTTTCTGGAATTCCAATAAAGTATATGTTAGACTGGTATTACCCCAGAGCTCTTGAGTGTTTTGTTTTGTTCTTATTGTTTTTCCTTTTTTTTTTTTTTTAAATTTTCCTCTTTTTGTTTCAGTTTGGGCAATTTCTATTGACTCACCCATTCTTGTGCATTGCCCAACTTTTCTATTAGGGCCTTCAGCTTATTAATCATAGTCATTTTAAGCCCCCTATAAAATTGTTCCAACATCTGTAACATGTCTGAGTCTGCTCCCAATTATTGCTTTGTCTTCTGCAGTTTTTGTTTCTTTCTTTTCTTTTTCTTTTTTTAAACTTTTATTTTAGTTTCAGGAGTACATCTCTAGGTTTGTTATATATGTAAATTGTGTGTTGTGGAGGTTCAGTATATAGATTATTTCATCACCAGGTAATAAGGATAATACCTGATAAGTAGGCTTTCAATCCACACCCTCCTTCCACCCTCTACCCTCAAGTAGGCCGCGGTAGCTGCTGTTCTTGTCTTTGTGTTAATGTGTACTTGTCTTCATCTGTTTTTATGGTGCTGATAAACACATACCTGAGACTGGGAAGGAAAAGAGGTTTAATTGGACTTACACTTCCACATGGCTAGGGAGGCCTCAGAATCATGGTGGGAGGTGAAAGGCACTTCTTACATGGTGGCAACAAGAGAAAATGAGGAAGACACAAAGGAAGAAACCCCTGATAAAACCATCAGACCTTCTTTTTTTTTTTTTGAGACGGAGTTTCGCTCTTGTTACCCAGGCTGGAGTGCAATGGCGCGATCTCGGCTGACGGCAACCTCCGCCTCCTGGGTTCAGGCAATTCTCCTGCCTCAGCCTCCTGAAGAGCTGGGATGACAGGCACGCGCCACCATGCCCAGCTAATTTTTTTGTATTTTTAGTAGAGACGGGGTTTCACCATGTTGACCAGGATGGTCTCGATCTCTTGACCTCGTGATCCACCCGCCTCGGCCTCCCAAAGTGCTGGGATTACAGGTGTAAGCCACCACGCCCGGCCCCCAAAACCGTCAGACCTTCTAAGGTTTATTCACTACCATGAGAACAGTATGGGGGAAACTGCCCCCATGATTCAAATTATTTCCCACCGGGTCCCTCTGACAACACACAGGAATTACAGGGGTACAATTCAAAATGAGATTTGGGTGGGGACAAAGCCAAACCATATCAGTACTCAATGTTTACCTCCCACTTATAAGTGAGAACCTATAGGATTGGCTTTTATGTTCCTGTGTTGGTTTACTTAGGATAATGTCCTCCAACTCCACCATTGTTGCTGCAAAGGACAATCTCATTCCTTTTTATGGCTGCATAGTATTTCATGGTGTGTATGTACCACACTATCCTTATCCAGCCTACTGCTGATGGGCATCTAGGTTGATTCCATGCCTTTGCTGTTGTGGATAGTACTGTGATGAACATTCAGGTACATGTGTCTTTATGGGAGAACAATTTCTTTTTTCTTGCCTTTTTGCATGCCTAGTAATTTTTGTATTGAAAGTGTGGAAGAGTAAAGATGGGGGTAAATATTTAAATGCCTGGAAATGGGCACACCTTTCCTTCTGCAAGTTATGCTAGGTCTGTAGTGTAAGGGTTTGAGTTAATCTAACTAGGAGTTGGGTGGACGTGGAGGTTTGTTGTCTCTATGGTTACCCTCAGTGACCTACAGGCTCATATTCTTCTAGTGATAACCTGTGTTCAGGGCAAGGATTGATTGCCAAGTCTGTTTTCCAGTGACTGCTGCACTCTCAGACTTCAGTCTTTCCTTTGTATCATGTCTCAGAGAAAGTCTATCTCCTGCAAATTACTTGTCACTCCATGCTTGTCAGCCTGGTGATAGGGAATGGGGTTGGCTGTTGTTCTCTTGTTCTGATTAAGCCTCAGTCTTAGGCAGGCATTATACCCCCAGAAACCAAGGGGATGGCATTTTCAGTGATCCTGCCAATCCTTCAATAATCCTGCCCTTTCCTTTAACACAGTCCAATCTAGCTTATAATCTTGCCCCTCTCCCAAAATAAATCTTTTGTCCTCTAGAGGAGATACAGGGGAAACGTTTAGGCAGAGTTTCTTGCCCTTACCATGGCAGCCTCCGCTCCCTTCTGTTTCTTTCCTCAGTTCTGCCCCACTAGGAAGACTTTGTCTGGACTCTCCTAATTGTTTCTGTGACCGATCAGTAAGATGCATGAAGAAAAAATCCTTCAAGAGGGGGAAGATCCTTCTCATGTTTGCAACCCCCAGGGATTTCACTCACTGGGTCACCAGTACAACCTCAGCCAGCCTTCACCAGATCTCCAGTTACCCAAGCTGAACTCTTCCCGATGCCTGGTAGCTTCTTACCCAGGTAAGTCGGTGCTTGTGCCTCATCTCTCCCTTCATCAGGGACCTGTCCCTCCCTACCTTCCAGGCCCTGCAGCCACAGCACTCCCATGGAGTCACAGTTGTCAGCTTGCTGTCTGTCCTGCTTTTACTCAGTGCATGGTTAAGCATGAAGCTGTGTCTAGCCCTTTCCATCTCCAACCAAAAACCAAAATGCCTCTTTGCCTTTTTATCCTGTCCCCTCCACCAAGAACGACCCTCCTTCTTATCTCCAAATATCAAAATCCATCTCAAGGATTTTGCATTCATTCAAAACATTCCTGATTTACCCATCCATATGCCAACTCCCCTTCCTCCAGGCTCAGAGCACCGCCTCTGTACCTCTCTCTGTGTACTCGGCCTATCCTGTGCAGTAGGGAATATACGTCTAAATAAGTTTTATCTTGCCTAATAGAAGATAAGATCTCCCTCTGTTGTCAATCTGGGCTTACTATTATACAATTGTTCTGTACATGGTTATCTTTTATCTCAACCAAAACCATTTTTTCTTTGATAAGACAGTACAAACCTTTCCTATTTTAAAAAATTTGTATGTCCAGCCAGGTACAATGGCTCATGCTTCTAATCCCAGTACTTTTGGAGACTGAAGAAGACAGATCACTTAGTGCCAGGAGTTCAAGACCAGCCTGGCCAACATGGCAAAAACCAGTCTCTACTAAAAATACAAAAATTATCTGGGTGTGGTGGTGCATGCCTGTACTTCCAGCTACTTGGCAGGCTGAGGCAGGAGAATCGTTTGAACCTCAGAGGCTGAGGTTGCAGTGAGCCAAGATGGTGCCACTGCACTCCCAACCTGGGCAACAGAGCGAGACGTGGGTCAACATGGGAAAACCCTGTCTCTACCAAAAAAAATACAAAAATACAAAAATAAGCCAGGTATGGTAGCACATGCCTATAATCCCAGCTACTCAGGAGGATGAGGCATGAGAACTGCTTGAACCTAGGAGGCGGAAGTTGCAGTGAGTTGAGATCATACCACCACACTCCAGCCCGGGTGATAGAATACTTTGTGTCAAATAGAAAAATTAATATTTCCCTTTTGTAATTTCTTATGCTTCCCCAACCTCTAAATACACAAATAGCATAAAAGATTAAAGTTGGCTGGGCACAGTGGCTCACAACTGTAATCCCAGCACTTTGGGAGGCCAAGGCAGGCAGATCACCTGAGATCAGGAGTTGGAAAACAGCCTGGCCAACAAGGCAAAACCCCATCTCTACTAAAAATACAAAAAGTAGCTGGATGCAGTGGTGTGCACTGTAATTCCAGCTACTCAGGAGGCTGAGGCAGAAGAATTGCTTAAACCCGGGAAGCGGAAGTTGCAGTGAGCCAAGATTGCACCATTGCACTCCAGCCGCAAGACTCTGTCTCAAAAAAAAAAAAAAAAAAAAAAAGATTAAAGTTGACCTGATCTTTTTCTGCAACTTATCCAAATAGAGTTAGAATTATATGTGACTAAAGGTCTGCAATCCTATATAGATCCACAGTTCTCCACTCCGGCATTGCATGGCACTAGGCAATTGACTTAAACTTCTAAGCCTTGGTGGAGATACATGACACAAAAATTCATATTTAATTCACAGGACTGTTGTGAAAACTAAATGAGATAATGCATATGATAAGCACTATGCAGATGTTAGTTTCTTCTAAAATTATCATTTTAAGAAATAGTTACTTTTGGCAGAGAGGAGGAATGGAATTAACTTTTACTGAGTCCTACACACAATGCTCATGAATTCTCCATCTTAGTGAAGCCACGGCAGTTAAAAGCTGTATGTATTATCATTAACCTCATGTGACAGAGGCAAGGTGAAAACAAGTTCCCTCGTCACCACTGACATAGCCTAGGTAGCAGTAAACTATTACCTTTTTCTTATGACTGTGGAAAATATCTTCTGTGGAGTATAGAGACATAATAGCTACACCAAGAGATTACTTAGGGAGGCGGTAGACCAGTAACTTTCCAAGCAGTGAAATTCACTACCAAGCCTTTAGACTCCATATGTTCAGCTATACGGGTTTTGACAAATGCAATGAGTCATGTATCCACCACCACAGTACCACAACAAATGATCCCACCACTCTGAAAATTCCCTCATGCTGTCCCTTTGTGTGGTTTAGAGATTAGGGTAGAATCAAACAGCTAACATGCCGTATTCAGGTCTCTGCTTCCCAGGACCTAGTTCCCTGAGCTCCTGAATGGGACTCAGCTTATCAACAACCCCAGCTTAGTGGTCCAGTGACTGTGAACCCCACAGCTTATTTCTATTGATTATGTTCTTCAAGGATAGAGATTATTTTTAGTTTCTTACACTGTAACCCTAGTCTGGGCTAGCCTCAGACAATGTAACCATGGTCTGGGCTAGCCTCAGGCACTACAACCCTAGTCTAGACTAGTCCTGGGCACTAGTTACCTAGCCTAGGCTAGCCTCAGGCACTGCTTAGAGGCAGGCACCAAGGATCCATGAGCCAAGATGCCCTACAAGTACCCCTACCCCATCCACCATCTGCCATCAAGCCATCACAGGGCTAGACATCATGGGCTGGGGCCTTGGCAGACTTTCCCCTTGGGGCCCAGAGTCCCTTTGTATGACACCTAAAAGTTCCAAAGCATAACAGACCTTCTTTTTGAGACAGAGTCTCACTCTGTCACCCAGGCCGGAGTGCAGCAACACAATCTCGACTCACTGCAACCTCCACCTCCCAGGTTCAAGTGATTCTCCTGCCTCATCCTCCCAAGAAGTTGGGATTACAGGTGCCCACCACCACACCCAGCTAATTTTTGTATTTTTAGTAGAGATGGGATTGCACCATGTTGGCCAGGCTGGTCTTGAACTCCTGACCTCAAGTGATCGGTCCGCCTCAGCCTCCCAAAGTGCTAGGTTGATAGGCATGAACCACTGAGCCTAGCCACAGGCCCTCTATTTCTCCTCCATTTTCCTATTTAGAAAGTAGAAGCCAGAGACTGAATCTGCACAATTCCTACGCTATAACAACAAAATACATGGTCACAGCAAGTGAATCTGTGTTTTAAAAACACATTCTCTTTTCTTTTTTCTTGCCATCAATGTACTGTTTCTATTTCATGTGAACTGATAATTATTATATGTAGTGCTTTCCCATCACGAACACTTCGTCATTTTTTAAAAACATGGCTTTGATCATGTCACTTCCCTGCCCCGAAACATGACCCAGTTTGCAGTTGTTTACTATTTAGCTGTCTCTAAATGCACCCAAATTGCCTCCCCTGCCTCTCCCACACAAAGCTCTGCTCTGGCCAAACAGGACTTATTTCCATCCACTCTACCCTTGCCTCTTCTGCAGGGGTCACCACCACAATGAAGCCCTCTCAGACCACAGGAATGAACTTCCTCTCTCATCTGGATTCCTGTAACCAAATTCCCCATCATCCTAAGATGTCCCGACATATGGCGATTAACACATGCCCTGCAAGGTCTCTCACTGTTGTAAAGACGTAAGCTTCCCTTGAGTAACCATCTGTCTTTGTCTTGTAGACACTGTGAACTGAGTAACAGATTCTTTCCCTCCACCTGCTGACTGCTAAAACCTGAAAGCTAAATTTGTATCCTACTTCTAGGAAGCACACAGGACCTTATGCCACACATACATGATATGCACATACACTATTCAAAACAGCAACTTATACTTCAGCCCTGGCTCAAATCCTTCCTACCCTTTTTTTCTCTTGGACTCATTTGTCTTTCTGATTTATATTTTATCTAGACACATTTCATGCATTTTTTGGAAGGTGGGGTGAGAATGAGTAGGAAAAAGCTAGACTCATTCTTTCCCATGCCTGGCACAGACACCCTGTACTCCCCATGATGCGAAGCTGACAAGAGGATCTTCCCATGCTGATATTTGTCATTATATAAGGGGTGGGTCTGGAAGTAGGCACATTTTCTTCAATCTGCCTCTGTTATGACCAACCAGACCTCAGGAAGTCCCTAAGCCTGGGTATATTAAACATCACCAAGGTCCTGATCTAGAACGCTGCCATTCCTTTTAAGATTTTTTCAGGAAAAGACAAGACAACAGATGCCAGGAGCTAAATGTCCAAAATAGTTGTGTGATGATAATGGGAACATATCAGCAAAAAATCCCTACGTTGTTTCTTACTAGGAGTCTAGACCTTTATCTTCCCCTCTTCGTACAAAGCTTCATGTCCACAATTAAAGCCTCTCATTCTGCAAGTGTTTGTCTGAGTCATTTCTATGTGGGAGGATGCCAGACAATGCCAGCTGCCTCCATTCTCCTTTCTCCTTTATGAGTAGAACCCCAATTTTTCTCCAGGCAGCAATATATTCTCCCATAATATATATATATATATACACATATATATATATATATATATATATGTGTATATATATATATATGTGTGTGTATATATATATATATATATAAACTAACAAACAAACAAAAAAACAAACAAACAATAAAAAAACACACCCCTTCCCCAGATCCCCTGAAGCTAAGTATGGTCACATGGCATACTTCTGGCCAGTAAGACATGTGCTGGAGCCCACTAGTTAGGGCTGTAAAGGCTAGAGACTATTTTTAGTTTCTTGTACTGTAACCCTAGTCTTGGCTAGCCTCAGGCACTGTAACTGTGGTCTGGGCTAGCCTCAGGCACTGCAACCCTGGCACTACAAAAATAATAAAAGGAGCACAGGTTTATAAATCATTCTATTATAAAGACACATGCACACATGTTTATTGTGGCACTGTTCACAACAGCAAAGACTTGGAACTAACCCACATGGCCATTAATTATAGCCTGGATAAAGAAAATGTGGCACATATACACCATGGAATACTATGCAGCCATAAAAAAGGATGACTTCATGTCCTTTGCAGGGACATGGATGAAGCTGGAAACCATTCTCAGCAAACTGACACAAGAACAGAAAACCAAACACCGCATGTTCTCACTCATAAGTGGGTGTTGAACAAAGAGAACACATGGACACAGGAAGGGGAACATCACACACCAGGGTCTATCGGAGGGTGAGAGGCTAGGGGAGGGATAGTTGGAGGGTGGGAGGCTAGGGGAGGGATAGCGTTAGGAGAAATATCTAATGTAGATGACGGGATGACGGATGCAGCAAACCACCATGGTACATGTATACCTGTGTAAAAAATCTGCACGTTCTGCACCTGAACCCCAGAACTTAGAATATAATAATAAATTTAAAAAATTAAAAATAAAAGGAGCACACTAGGCTGGCCCCTCCCTTTTGACCGCACCTTTTCCCCTGTGGACCACCTGGAAGGTAGATTTAATGACAGAGGTACAAGAGCCATTTTGCAAACCTGAGAATGACAAGAAAAGCAGAAGAGAAAGCTAAAGGGCACTGGTGACATGGAAGACCGGCTGCACCAGTCCCGGGCCACTAGCCCTAAGCCTCTCCTAGCACAAGAGAAGTAAAATCCTACATTTCACGCCAGCCTTTTAGGTTTTCTATTACAGGCAGTCAAACTCAATCCCCAGTGATGTAGGGAGGCAGTATGCTTAATAATAGGAGAGATAAATAAGACACAGTCCCAGTCCGCACATGGTTCTCATCTATCAGAGGGAGATAAGAAACTTAGAGGAATAATCATGAAGCCTGATGGACCGTGACAAGCACATGAACCATAGCTGGGGTGCTCAAGAGAGTTTGGAGGAGGGAGAAATGGCTTCTAGCTAAAAGCATTTAAATTGGGACACTTCACACTAAAATATCACATTTATCCTACCTGGAGAGACACTGTTCAGTCCAAGAGAATCAACCTATCCTGGTAGAACTGTGCATACATGTCTTGGGGGGTAGTTTTAAGCAGTGGCTCCCCTTCCCTGGACAGGGCTAAGGATTGTGGCTGTGCCAGGCATGGCATGGGAATGCATCACACTGATTCTCTCTCTCCACTTTCCCCCACCTCTTTCTCCCATCCACTTGCTTGTTCTCTGTGCCCAAAAGGAAAAAACTTTCCTCCATCCCTATCTGGACGATTCTGCTGCTGGTGGTTCATGTGCAAGAATGTCCTAGCGAAGCAGCACCTAGAGGAGGGTTCTGGTTGCACGTTTTAAAACAACAAAGCCCTGGGTGAATAATCTGAGCCTGACACCTGCCCCAAAGGGGACCCGCCGAGGTGGGAAGAGCAGCCCTGTACAGAGGCCCTGAGACCTCAGATCTCATCTCCTACTGGAGCTGCACAGCCAGGACGGACTAGAAAATACACACTGGGTATTTTAGTACTGTTTCCTGGACCACACTAGGTAACAATAAACATGGGGTCGAAGAATCAGTGACCGAAAGGTATAGCTGGCCCTCTCCTTTTCTGCTGGAACTCAACTCATCTTGAAATGTTCCCCATTGGGTTCTCAATTCAAGGCTGGCACCCAAGAACCACGTGGGGGATATCTGCTAGATTTTCTCTTGAGTCCTAGTCCTGTCACCACCATTTCCCAAACCTGCTGTGAACACCACCCCAGAGACAGTGAAACTGATCTCCATGCCTGCGAAACAAGCTGGAGCTCCTAGCCAAGACCCCAAGCCCTCTGCCTACTCCACCCACCATATATAGAAGGATTTTGATCAATAAAGTATGGAAATCACTGTTTTCTCTCCGAAATCTGTAACTACAAAAATATTTTACCCAAAACACCAAGGCTGTAAGAAGTCAAGAGAATTGTCTGTCATTGAAAAGGTTAAATTTGAAAAGACTACCAAAGTCTTCTCATTTATATCACATAGTTGAGAAATATCATGTATTGCACTGAGAACACATTTATGCCTAATGAGCTACACTATCTATGCAAATTAAAACATGCTAATTGGCTTTAGCTGTTCCTTTACATAAAGTCAATATTTGTGTGGATCATTAAATGCATCCCTTTCATATTAATTTCAAAAGAAAAATTAATTGCTATACAAACAAACTCCCTGCTGCAGCCAATGTAAAGATTCAAATCTAAAATGTTGATACAGTAAAACATTTACCATGTCAGCTCCCAGTACCTAGTAAGTCTTCAACTCAAGTAAAAAAGGAATTTTTGTATTGAATTTTTTTCTGTGATTTAAAACATTAATTAATGTTGATTCAAGTTCAGTATAAACCTTTTGCTTACATTTCAAATTCATTTAAAATAAGCACTTATTTATCTATTGTTTTTCCTTATTAGATGAGAAAAAGAACATTACAACCAAGAAGTAAACAAAAGAAATTGGTTCCTTGAGACACCCCCTGCCTGTCCCATTGGCTGCCCTCTCCCCTAAAGTGTACCCATTACCCTAGACTGGGGAGATCTTATGCAAATGGTGTTGATTACAGATGGGAGCAGATGGGAGTGTGCAGCCCATCAAGCTCAATCCACCTGGCTACGCTGAAGGGGCCTCACAGTCCTGGTGTGTTGACCAGAGTCATGGTTGGGCACTGGCCTTGCACACTCACCAAAGGCAGGGTCATCATTCAGAGGACTCAGATTAACCATGCCCACAGTGCTGGGCATGACTAGGGAACCAACTCTTCTTTTCCAGTGGGAATTAACATCTTGGGGACCAGCATATTCTCCCCAAGTAGCGAGATCTGCCAACATGGAAAGCCCAATAAATATCAGAACGTTGCTGAGAAAATCAGAACAGAAACAAGTACCACCATTTCCCAAATGTTTTCAGAGCAAATAGAATATTTGGATTTCCGTAGCTGTCACTACTACCTGTCACCAATCTCTATTCTAGAGACAAAGACTAGCTAGGCAATTCCAATGTCTCAAGAGTCTCCCTTTTCAGTCATCTCCACTATGGAGCAAGGCTATTATTTAGCATATTTGTATATGCTAATTTATTTTCTCAGATTACCTGCAAGCCTCTGTCCTGGGAACTCTTCACCTTATTTTGGGCTTTGGCCCAAAGACCCAACAGATTGATGCTAAAATTTAAGATCAGTCTGATTTCTTTTATTTTTAAGCCCTTATATTTGAAGGAACTTATATTTGGGGCATACACCCAAATAAATAAAAACCACATCATGTGTGTGTGTTTAATATTGTTAATGTGCTAATGAAAGACAAGTGGGCCATAATAAAAACCCAAAATAATCTTAAGGTGCTGATCTTTCGAAGGCGTAATTATCACTTATATCATGAAAAATGTCACACCGCTTTCACATTATGCAAATGCAAGCTACTATTCTGAAACAAGAATAAATCAGTGTTTGCCATAAGCCTCAAGACGAGTTAACTTTGTCAGTTCTCATGTTATCAACAGGAAGAAAAGGGAATGGAATTAATAATATGATCCACTAAGGAATGGAAGTTGCTGGGACAGAGAGAGATGAAGGCACCAGGAGGAAGGGCACAGCCAACAGGTTTGCTTTCTGGTACAAGGACACAGAGGTCATGGTTAATTCCTCTCACATTGGGTCTTAATTTTTGGAAAAAGTGCCTCATTTGAAAAGCTTACAGTAAGCTCTAATGATAACATTGTACCATTTGATGGTGCTGTGCATGAGAAAATTCTAAAAGCACTCTGGAAAATCCAAGTGGCTATGTTATGATCTGTAAACCGTCCTGGTCCCAAATGAAAATGAAAATATAAACAACTGGTATGAAGACAAAGCTCTGACCTATAGTTCCATGCTTAACCAAAAAGTCTATTTTTAAAGAGCAGGAAACTTTTTTCTATCAGTAGAAGTATTAACATACTACCATTTCTTTTGAGGAGGGGAGGCCTCAAATCTCCCAGTTTGAAAACTCTAGGATTTCTGGCTCTCAGTTAGATTTGTGCCTAAATTCTCCCTAAAATGGAGATTTTGAATAAAACCTCCATGCTGATTTTTCAATATCCAATAAGCTGAGCACGAGTTATCCAGGAAAGTAAGACCACCGCTGCCCAGCAGCACATTTGTATCAGTTTCCCAGGGCTGCTGCCACAAATTACCCCAAACCTGGCAGCTTAAAACAACCCAAGTGTATTATCTTAAAATGCTGGCAGTCAGATGTCCGAAATGCATCTCACTGGGCTAAAATCTAGGGCTCAGAAGAGCTGCATTCCCTCTGGAGGCTCTAGGATAATCTATTTCTTTGCATCTTCCAGTGTCCAGAAAATCCGTTTTAAATCCCTGCTTTTTCCGGGGGCTTTGGTTGGTGGCTCCTGAATCTATCTTCAAAGCCAGCAACGGCTGGCTGAGTTATTCTCTTACTGCATCACTTTGGTTCTCTGCTTTCATCACCACCTCTCCTTCTCCGATTCTTTCAAGAAGTCTGTGATTACACTGGGCCCACCCAGATAACACAGGATAATTTCTCCATCTCAAGGTCCCTCCCTTCATCACATCAAAGTTCCTTCTGCTGCATATAATAACAGATTATAGACGACAAGGGTTAGGACACAGCCGTCTTTAGGAGACCATTATTCCTCCTGCTGTTGCACTCTCAGCTAATATACAAGGATTCACAAAATACAATGAAGGTGGGATGAAGTCAATACAAGCTGCAAATATAAATCTGTGCTCAGATATTCTAAGTTCCACAGCCTTATGGGTTTCATGGGCAAACACACTGCATCCTCTGTGTGTTGTGTCCATGCGTCGTGATCTTTCAGGGAGAGTGGAGGAGGAAAGACAGCAGTATGTGTGCCTGGTGTTCCTGCATTCCCTTCTTCGGCTGGTGATGTATGACTCTTCACCATCCCACGTGAGCAGGGAGATGCACACTCAGCATCTCCCAGACCCCTGCTGCCCCTGATCTCACCTCCCTGGCTTCATTGAGGCTGTCTGACTCATGAGTTCCAACCTTGCTCCTGCCCATGCTTCCATCTACTCATCTCTGACTGCTGCTGTTTAACCTGACCCAGTGTTCATCCTCACCCAATAAACTACAGAAGATCAGAAATAAGCACCAAGTCTCCCTCTGACACTACAAATAACTGCCCATGTTCAGGCAAGTGCAGAAGTCCAAGGCACTAAGCTTTGCAAGCACCTTGCCAGTGCAGCCCACCCTCCATTCTAAAGAGGCGGGTGAGTTCTGGAACGCACAGCTGTAAGGATCTATGTGCTGGCTGCTCGAGGCAGAGGAGCACCCAGTGTGGCTCCGAAAAGTATTTTGGTAAACAAGATGAAATCCAATGCACCAAAAGACCTGAATTTCTTTTAACACTTTACTTTTTTAGAGCAATTTTAGGTTCACAACATAATTGAGAGGAAGATACAGAGATTTCCCATATACCCTCTAACCCCCAACACATGCACAGCTTCCCCTATTACCCACATACCCTAGGAGAGTGGTAGGTACATTTGTTATACTCAAAACTACATTGACACATCATTATCAGCTAAAGTTCATAACTTAGGGTTCACTCTTGGTACTGGACGTTCTGAGTCTGAACAAATGGACAATAACATGGCTCCATAATGATAGTATCATTCAGAGTAGGTTCAACTTAAAATCCCCTGTGTTCTGAAGACTTAATTTTTTTTTTTTTTTTTTTTTTTTTTTTTTTGGAAAAGTCTCTGTGGCCATATTATCTAGGGAAAGTCATACGGCCTTGAATTTTCTAACAAAATATTGATAATTCTGCCTGAATTGCCTGTATATTGGAAATAATATAAACTCCATGTATTTGAATAAAAAAGTAATTGTAAATAGTTACAAATTTTAAGATAACATTAAATTTTAACAAAATAATATGTAGGGCCTTTGATAAATGAAATAGCCCTATGGTTCTAAATAATTTTTAAAATTTGCTTATGAAACAAAAAATTGTTAACTACCTTGATAAATATGGAACATTCATGCCATCTAATGTCATACAACTACTGTTATGAAATGAAAATATTCATTTCTATGTTTATGTTTTTGTTTTCATGTTTACTTTTTGTTTCTTTTCCGTTTTATAGTTGACAAAAATTTTGTACATTTACAAGATGCAACATGATGTTTTGATATATGACTATATTGTAAAATGATTAAGTCAAGCTACTTAGCATATGCTCACCTCACACGCTTATCATTTTTTGTGGTGAGAACATTGAAGCTCTACTCTCTCAGCAATTAAAAAACTATACATTAACTAGAGTCACCATGTACAAATATTTTCAGAATGAATATAAAGTCATATAAACAATATAATACTGACTATGAAAAAATATACTAGAAGACAATGGAAGGAAACCACATCAAACGTTGGCAGAAATTTCCTCCGGATAGCAAGTATATCCGTTAAAAATCATTAGTGGCAAACAGCAGGAACCGATTCTGACTAGCTCCAACAAACGGGGTTTTGTTAGGATACTGAGAGCTCAGAGGACTGAAGGCTGAGGAGCCACACCAATGAATCAGTGAGCACTAAGGCAGTTCCAGAGGCTTCTAGACAGCAACCTTAGGAACATGCTCATACAGACTTACTGGTCAAGGTGCATCTCCAAGAATGAATAAACTCCTGGGCTTTTATTCCCCTCAAATTTCAAATCCCTGGGAACAGGCTTGCTATTGGTCCAGCCTGGGTCACACACCCACCCCTGGGGCTGAAGGAAGGCACCCAACCTGCTTTTCAATCACACAAGACATGCATCCCTTATCGGGGAGACATGTGATTCCCCAAAAGGAAATCAGAGGGCTTATGGAAGGGAGTGGATGATGAGCAGCATGAAGGAAAAACAAATGCCCAGTGGAATTAAGAGAGAATTTTTTCTTCTCTTTAATTATATTCTTTAGTTGGCAGGTTGCATGTAGTAATTACAAGTTGTGTTAGTTTTCTTTCTTTTCTTTTTTTTTTTTTTTTTTTTTTTTTTGGATAATTCTGGCTCTGTCACTCAGGCTGGAATACAATGGTACGATCATAGCTCACTGCAATCTCCACCTCCCAGGCTCAAGTCATCCTCCCAACTCAGCTTCCCAAGTAGCTGAGATTACAGGCTCGTGTTACTATACCCAGCTAATTTTTGTGTTTTTTGAAGACACAGAGTTTCACCATACTGCCCAGGCTGGTCTCGAACTCCTGGGCTCCAGCGATACAGCCGCCTCGGCCTCCCAAAGGAATTATAGGTGTCAGCCACTGCAATTGGCCATAAGTTGTTTCTGTCAAGATAATTATATTCTCCTTTTTGATCATGGTTGATGGTTGCCCATCAAAATATGCTCTCCTCTTTTCCCTAACACCATGGCTGGGTGACATTTCCCATCCTTCCTGCAGGTGTGACCATGGGACGAAGGTAGGGCTCAGTTTCCTCCCATGGAAAGTGATCAAAAGCCCTGCCTCTTCCCTGAGGCTTCCTAGGGCTGCTCACCTGGGATGTTCCCCTCAGACCACATGAGTGAGAAATAAACATGTATTTCCTTAAACAACTAAAATTATCATTGAGTCTCTTTGTGGCACAAAGAGATTGGCCTTATCTTAATGAATAGAAGCAAGATGTCATTCCAAGTGTGACAGGAGTTTATGTGTGTTGCTCTAAGAGGGTGCCATGTAATGATTAAGAACCCACATTTGGCCAGGTACAATGGCTCACACCTGTAATTTCAGCACTTCAGGAGGCTGAGGTGGGTGGATTACAAGGTCAGGAGTTCAAGACCAGCCTGGCCAATATGGTGAAGCCCTATCTCTACTAAAAATACAAAAATTAGGCTGGCATAGTGGCGTGCGCCTATAATCCCAGCTACTCAGGAGGCTGAGGCAGGAGAACAACTGGAACCCGGGGGGCAGAGGTTGCAGTGAGCCGAGATCACTCCACTGCACTCCAGCCTAGGAAACAGAGTGAGACTCTATCTCAAAGAAAAAAAAAAAAAGAAAAAAGAACTACACTAAACTGCTTGGGCTTAAATCTGAGCTCTTGCACTTACTAGCAGCATGGCCTGGGCAGGTTATTTAGACATTTGGTGCCTCTGTTTCCTCATCTGTAAAATCTCATAGGGTTGTTGTGAGGATTAAGAAAAATCTTCTATGTAAAACCTAACTGTGACTCACACAAAGGAAACACTATGATAACTTCTACATTACTTCAAAAGAAGTAGTCTCATTTTTCCACAGTCCCTGTTCAATAATTCTTACGGAAAAAACTAACACATCTACAGGTCAGCTCTAAAAAGAAAAAAGTTAATAAGAATGTAGGCTAAAACATCAAGCATTCTTTGTGCAGTAGACATTATTAATGCTGTAGAAAAAAATGATCTGTTTGAGAAGTTTGAAGAAATGCTTCAACTCACTGGTGTGAGCTGAAGATTGAATTTCATTTTAAACTCTTCTATTTCAGGGTTCTATGAGTTTAGGTCAGACTTATAATCTTATTTGCACAGACTTGTTCTAATCTGAGTACACATGCACACACACTCTCATTGATTCTGAGGCCACATGTTCATTCCACATTTCAGCCCACGATTTATGCTGTTGTAGGAATAAAGTACTATTCATTCAATGCAGAGGCATGCTGCCTCTGTATAAAAAGGTGGCTTGTTAATTCATTTCTCAAGTTTTAATACTTCCTTACAATTTCTACCAAAAATTCTGGAACGTTTTTAGGTGTGTATGACTGCACTGTGGAAAAAAAAGGTAACCCTTTCCTCAACCCCCACAAAAGGCTTAACTCACCTGCCTTTAGACAGGGCCTTTGAGAAGGTGAAATTAAAATAAAATTGTCCTTCAAGCAGGCAGTGTGATTTCTAAGAAGTTATGGGTTACAAATATGTTACTAAACAAGTTTACTAAGGGAAAAATGTTAAGGGTTCATAATCTTTTTTAAGATGATATACTTCCCCAAGACAATTAACACAAATTTCCTCTTATTTCTTCTCACAAAATATTCCATGGATAATTCCTTAACAATATAAACCAGTTAAATGTGACCTACTAGATACAACTAAGTGAGTACTAAAATGCAGCACTATTGTAAGGAAGAAAAGTCATGTCTTTTGAAAATTAATACATACAACCGCATGTGGTGGCTCATGCCTGTAATCCCAGCACTTTGGGAGGCTGAGGCAGGTGGATCATGAGGTCAGGAGTTCGAGAACAGCCTGAACAACATGGTAAAACTCTGTCTCTACTAAAAATACAAAAATTAGCTGGGAATGGTGGTGCGTGCCTATAATCCCAGCTACTCAGGAGGCTGAAGCAAGAGAATTGCTTGAACCTGGGAGGCGGAGGTTGCAGTGAGTCAAGATCGCACCGCTGCACTCCAGCCTGGGAGTAAGATTCCATCTCAAAAAAAAAAAAAGATAGAAAATTAATACACACACTCGGAAGTCTCTGAGCACATTAAACCAAGGGAACTAAATAACATATGGTGTTAAGAAGAACTCTCAGCTCATTCTAATATTTGCTTATTCATTTTTTTGTTTGCTTGCTTGCTTGTTAAATAATTGTGTGCATATTTGCAGACGGTGCTTATGTGCAAACTAGTAACCATTCCTATGTATGGTTCCTCATTCCTCTAAGGGCAGAATTTAAGACCCATGGGTGGAAGCTATAAAACGCTTCCAAATCCAGCCATACAGATGCAGAATGGCCTGCCTTGCGAAGTAGTGAGTTTGCTGTCCCAGGAGTATTCAAACACAGACTGGACAACCAGGAATGCTGTAGAGAGGCTTCAAGGATCAGAAGGCTAGCTAGAGTAGATACAGGTTCTTTTTAACTTAGAGAGCCTAAGACCTTACCAAGGCCAATTAAAAGACTTCAATTCAATTCATTTTGATCTAACATTGTTTTTGTCTTACACTTCCTGGTCCAGGAATAATCTGCCACAGAAGACTGGAGAACATGCCATGAATGCCACAAAAATGCCCTTCCCCCTCCTTTGTCCTCTTCTCTGATCACATAGAGAAGGATGGTCCCAAATGACCTTGTGCCTGGAAGATTCTTGGGTTCTACAGCTGTTAGAAAGAAGAGTTGAATGGGCATCCTATGAAGAAGTTCCCTTTTTGTGAGGAAGCATCATTTTTCATTTCCCCAGCACCTTCAGCTCTCAGGAGGATAAAGCAGCCTGCTAGCAGAACTATGGTGCTGATGTCACCTGCTATTCCCTCTATGTTCAGAGGGGAGAGACCTCAGAGAAAGGGTGCCAGTGGAGCCCACCAGACTAGAGACCTTTACCGTCTTACTGATCATGCTCATGGAATGTTTCAAGATCCCCAGTCTGTAATCACAACTCTCATCTGCATGAGTTACAGAAAAGCAGAAAGCTCATTCCTTGAGAAATACAAAGTCAAAATCACATTAAAAGCCATCACACTCCCTTCTTTACACTCAATGTCACCGTTCCTAAATCAGAATGCTCAGAACCAACCAAGAGATCATGAAGACCAAGATATAACAACTCCTGGGAAACAGAAAGTGTAGCTCACTGGCTGGCTGAAGAGAGACTGGAAAATGCAGCCACTAACAGAATTTGCACACTGCAGGACTTCTAGTTAAGCTGCTAATAAAGAAATTGCTTAGGCTAGGGGACTAAAAACATTCTGTATTGTTAAACCGGTATTCTGTCCATGCTAAGATTGGAATTAGGATGTTTAAGTGGCCTGCTATTCTGAATAGACTTTTTCCAAGAAAGAAAAACGTACTTAAGGATAAGCAAAAAAAGTGTATAAGGTGAACCCACAGGAAGGAATAACTAGGCCACTGCTCTCAGCTGCCTGCAGTCTTTGTGTGTGGAGCTACAGGGTGACGTCCACCTGGCAGCCACCCCTCCCAGGTCCATCCAGTGATGAGAGTCACCTGGACTCCTGAGTAGGCATGAAATGGCCCCTGATCATCCCTCTGACTGTGTTCTCACAGTAGAATGTCCTTTTAAAAGTCCCTGGTATTTATTTGTTGGTAGCACTGACATAGCTCTCTTGTGTTCCATCACTTTAATCACCTTGCAAACCAGACTCCAACGGCCATTGGCCAGAGCTGAGACCAGCTTTCCTTGACCCAAGCTTGGGCAAATCAGAATGTTAAAAGCCATCGTCAGGGAATGGAGAATTAACCTGGACAGGGATCCACCCTGGGATTGAGGGGTAAAGGCTCCCTGAAAGAAAGGAAATCATGAGCCCTCTAAAGATGGCTGTTTCCTGACACATCGTCTCACGACCTAAAACCTGAGAAACCTGTGATGCCATTTTCCCATAATGCAACTCCATTAGGCTCAGTCGAATACAGCACCTCCAAACAACCAGCAACAAAAAGAAGCCCCTTGGCCAGGCGCAGTGGCTCGTGCCTGTAATCCCAGAAATTCAGGAGGCCAAGGCGGGCAGATGGCCTGAGGTCGGGAATTTGAGACCAGCCTGGCCAACATAGTGAAACCCCATTTATACTAAAAATACAAAAATTAGCCAGGTGTGATAGCACACACCTGTAATCCCAGCTACTCGCAAGGCTGAGGCATGAGAATCCCTGGAACCCGGGAGATGAAAGTTGCTATGAGCTGAGATTGCACCACTGCACTCCAGCCTGGACAACAGAGCAAAACTCCATCTCAAATAAACAAATAAATAAATATGCTGTTTTCTGACACAACATCTTACCGTCTAAAATGTAAGAAACTTATGATGCCACTCTTCTGTAATGAAACTCCGTTAGGCTTGCTTGAACACAGCACCTCCAAACACCTTGGCTATGTAACCATCTTCTATCCACGTAACTCTGAAAGAGCTAGTGGTTACATAGCCACATGCAATAGAAGATGGTTGTATGGCCACGTGAATGTACTTAATGCCACCAAACTATACACTTAAAAACGGTTGCA
Organism: Saimiri boliviensis; assembly: GCF_048565385.1. Taxonomy (NCBI): domain Eukaryota; kingdom Metazoa; phylum Chordata; class Mammalia; order Primates; family Cebidae; genus Saimiri; species Saimiri boliviensis. The sequence continues at coordinate 94,989,386 of NC_133461.1, forward strand.
CTACATATATTTTACCAAAATAAAAAAAATATCCAGCTCAGGCTATAATTCTTGATCAAGAAAAAGCAGATATTTACTTGTCAACGTCCTCTATAATTGTAGACTGAGAACTCTTTTAAACTGTTGCCATGGTTAATAATTTAGAAAATAAATTAAAATATTGAGTCAAATAATAACCAAGCTGTCAGGCCATGCTGCAACTCTATCTTTGGCATTTCAATTATGTATGGCATTAGAGCTTTGATCTCTGTAACGTGTTGATAGCACACAGAAAACAAGACCATTTCTAAAAATGTGTCATTGGCAAAATGCCTCCTTACCATCAATTCTAAATCTTCCAAGTTAAGAGAATCAGGTAATGTAAGCTAAAGTTGCAATCTGAATCAATCTAGGTTTAATCAGTTCTCCCTTTTCTAGAAATTAGTGTGCTAAAAACGTCATGTTTTCAAAAAAACTAGCATAACGGTTGTGTTTCTCCTGCTGTCTGTGATGAACATTAACAAGAAAAATGTGCCCTCAAAAACATTATTTTTAATTTCCTGATATGCAGAAGTCAGAGAGGTTTTGAACAGTATTTCTACAACAAAATACATCCAATTAAAATCAATCAATGTCTACTGTGGTAAACTCTATTTATCAGCTGCCATAAAACATGTACCAGAATCAGTTGCTGTGTTCAAGGACCATCTCTTGAAAATAAGAACGTGAAATTCTGACTCACTGAGAGTTGACCTTTCACTTGATATTGTCTTCTCTGATCCTGAAAGTAAAATAAAAAGCAGCCATATGTGTCTTCGTGAGACTTTCACCTAGTACCACCAGCACAGTGCCTGGCACAAAGTAATGGCTTGATTAATGTGTGTTAAAAGAATAAACAGAAAAACTATATGAAGGTTTATAAGTTAATAAAATATACAGAGCAGTGAGAAGTATTCACAGACAGTAGGCAATACATCAAGTTGCAGACAAGTCACATCTATGGATCTTTACAAATTACGTCATTTCAAAATCCATTCCCTTGCCGTATGAATCACTCTCTGTATTACTTTGCATTGCTGCATCCTACCAAGGGAAGTTTAATTGTTGTTTTGTGTTTTTAAAATGCAAATAATTTTCTAATTTGTCTATTTTGTAACTTTGATGATACTGAATATGTTGTTGTTGATTTGTTCTTTTTTAAAGCAGAATATGTAGATATCTCAAATTTATTTTGCAATACGAAGGGAATAAAATATAAATAGCAAAAAAAATGGAGCACTTGTAACTTCAAATGCTTATACTACTAACTCATCCCTTTATCCTGCTATGTTAGAAATGGTAGAGTGCTGAAAGAGGATTTCTGAGGATTAATAACTAATTTGATGATGAGTAGAACTTCTGGACAGAAGTGAAAAGAACAATCAATATCAATGTAACAAAACACTGTTTTCTTTTTCTTTTGTTTTACATAGCAGTGCTTTATATGGAAGGTATCTAGTAAATAGAAGTTAAATAAGAATAAAATCCCATCCCTATATTCTAAGTTCACATTTTATAAAGCACCCTTGTCAATTCGGAACGTACTCCTTATGGTATGTTCACATGACAAGATCACAGCCAAGGCCCACGCCCCACCAATCGTTAATGTAGAATTCTATTTAAGCATAAAAGAGATTCCATCATTGCCTGCTTCAAAACCCTATACTTTCTATTAGTGAGAATAAATCAATTCCCTATGCAGGATAACCAGCAAATCAACACCATTATCTCAAACTTTCTGAGTTAGGAGCCAGCAGCTGTGTGACATACGAAGTTTTATGCCAACATGGATTATCGCTCACCTCCTCCACAACTGCTAAGACAGAATTTTAATCAGAGGATAACAAAGGCAATGCACAATGCACTCCATGCGCTGAGTGGTCTATGGCCTTCTCTGGCTAGCACGCCCCATGCTAAATTATGCATGTTCTCTTTGCCTGAAAGACATGAGCACTGACCATTCCCAAGGGAGACTAGCTAAGGTGAGAATTCTACGTTTTGCTCCTGCTCACATCAGCAAGGATTAAGCTTTATTTGTTGTCATTAAGGACATTTTTTTCCTTAATCTACCTGGAAGTAGCCAGAATATAACCTCTGCTGCCATCCCTGAATATTGAAAAGGAAGGAACAGCTTAGCTCCAGCTTAGAATTCACGCCCAAGCCCAGGAGTGCAAGCCCAAACCATGGAGGGGGCTGGAATGTACCCTAAGAAGTGTACCCAGCTGCTTCATGGCACACCAGGGAGTCAGGGCTATCTGTCCACCCCTCATAATGAATGCTGAGATTCCTTAGTCAAGGGATGGAGCAGGACCACGCTAGTGCCAGGCCCTGGGAACTATAACAGAACCTGAATGGCCACTTCCCATATCACTTTCATCTTAGAATCAAAGCATGTGAAACAGAGATAAAAAATTTCAAAGTACCAGCCTCTTCTGCATGACCTGAAATCTACACCTTGCACCAAGCGTTAAACTAGTGAAACTAGCCTAAAGCTGCCTTAATACTTTGAATCTCTACACAGCAAACTACACTTAATTTAAGAGAATATTCTTGTAACAAATACCTGAGTCTCAGTCAATCACCGCAGCCAAACTTCAGTCAATCACAGGCTGCCAATGAATAAGGCAAATGCCTTACAAGGTAAATGTCTCATCACACTGTGCCCAAATAAGGCAAATGCCCAGCCATGACCAATGACTCTGTGTCTACACTTCCTTTTTCTGTCTATAAATATTGCCTACACACACTGCTGGGTTGAGCTCTCTGAACCTCTACCCCTCCAAGGTGCTAACTGATTCATGAATCATTCTTTGCACAAATAAATTCTGCTAAATGTAATCTGTTTGAAGTTTTTCTTTTAATGCAAGGAAGAGAAGAATAATTCTGAAGTACTCTTCCCTTCTATTAGTGTTGACTCTTGGCTAAATGTCTGAGAGGTCACAAAAAAATCTGAGGAAGAAGAAAACACAGACTTCCACTGTCAGCAATATGGCAGACTAGATAGCTGAAAAAAATCTGTACAAAACACCTAAAGTTACTGAATGTAAAAACACACACTTAATATATATGTATATGTGTGTATGTATGTATATATATATATGTCTGTGTGTGTGTATTATAAATATACATACATACTATGAATGTATATCTGAATGCATGATTGAGATGATGGAAAAACAAGGGAAATTGTCAAAGCCCTGAAATCATAGGAAAGCATGGATCTTAACAGATTAGAAAGATCAGTTTGGCCAGGCATGGTGGCTCATGCCTATAATCCCAGCACTTCGGGAGGCTGAGGCAGGTGGATCACGAGGTCAAGAGATCGAGACCATCCTGGCCAACATGGCGAAACCCCGTCTCTACTAAAAATACAAAAAATAGCCAGGCATGGTGGCAAGTGCCTGTGGTCCCAGCTACTCGGGAGGCTGAGGCGGAAGAATTACTTGAACCCAGGAGGCGGAGGTTGCAGTGAGCCGAGAATGTGCCGCTGCACACCAGCTTGGCAACAGAGCAAGACTCTGTTTCAAAAAAAAGAAAAAAAAAAAAAGAAGAAAAAAGAAAAAAAGATCAGGTTTGTTCTTGGTAGCCCAGAAATTAATGTTAGTGAGCAATATAGAAGGGGCAGGGGGCAATGCCTAGGGCATATGCTGGGGCCAGAGATTGCCAGAGAAGCTTTCATGCACAGAACTGGAACCCCCAAAATGCAGCAGTCTTAGGAGGTAAATAGAAAAATATGATCCAAGAAAGCAAGTGGAGATGCTTGCCTATCTCAGCATTGGCTCTGGGTGAAAAATGAAAAAGAGGTCCCCTAAGAGAGCCTCATTGCAAGGCCTCCTTCACAAAGGTATGGAATGAAATTGGCCCTTTGTGACCCCAAAATTTCCAGACCAAAGATTTCATTTTGAAACACCTTGGAGTGATAGTACTCCCAGATACCTCCAAGAAATAAATATAAGACCTCTCTAAACAAACACACTTTAAATACAGGCCTCAAAAAACTCCCACATTAACATTCCCACAGGTAACATCCCAGTGACCAGAAGCTCAAATCAAAATACCACAAAACTCTTGGAGAAAAAGCTGTCATGAGCAAGTAACAGAAAATAAAACCAAGCTGCAAAATTACATGCACAAAAATTGCAGATATTGGAATTATCAAATAAGGACTATAAAAATGTTTTAAGTGTATGGCACAAGACAGAGACTATCAAAAACTATTAGCTAGACTTTAAAAAATAAAGTGTTATGTACTGAAAGAAAACCTGACCCTTACTTAACAACTTTACATGAAAAACTTGTTAAATATAAATACATTCCAATAGGCCAGGCGTGGTGGCTTATGTGTGTAAGTAATCCCAGCACTTTGGGAGGCTGAGGCAGGTGGATCGATCACCTGAGGTCAAGAGTTTGAGAACAGCCTGGCCAACATCGCAAAATCCCATCTCTACTAAAAATACAAAAAAAAAAAAAAAAAAAAAAGGCCGGGCACAGTGGCTCATGCCTGTAATCCCAGCACTTTGGGAGGCAGAGGCGGGCAGATCACGAGTTCAAGAGATCGGGACCATCCTGGCCAACATGGTGAAACCCTGTCTCTACTAAAAATATAAAAATTAACTGGGTGTGGTGGTGCATGCCTGTAGTCCCAGCTACTCAGGAGGCTGAGGCAGGAGAACTGCTTGAACCCGGGAGGCAGAGGTTGCAGTGAGCCAAGGTTGTGCCATTGCACTCCAGCCTGGCACTTGGCGACAGAGATTCTGTCTCAAAAAAAAAAAAAAAAAAAAAAAAATTAGCCAGATGTAGTGGTGCGTGCCTGTAGTCCCAGCTACTTGTGAGGCTGAGGTAAGAGAATTGCTTGAACCCAGGAGGCGGAGGTTGGCAATGAGCTGAGATTGAGCCACTCCAGCCTGGGTGACAGAGTGAGACTCCATCTCTATTTTAAAAAAAGGTTTTCAATAAATTTAATGGAGAAAAATTATAATGCATTTCATCTCCATGGAAGACATCCAAACAATCTTCACGGGTAGAATAATATATCAATTGAACAATGAAAACAAATTCAAATCCTAAAAACAATTTGAAATGAATAAATATATAGTATAGAAAAAATATAAAGTACATAAAAATGCAATGCAAGAAAGGCCTTTTTCTTCTTTTTATACAATTTAATCAATTTTTAATCAATTTTCAACATCTGGTAAGTTTATGGGTATTTCACACTCAAATCTGCATGTAAAAATAATATTGCAACATGGGAAAACACATTTAAGGCAAAATGAAAAATGCTTCAAAACTTATGAAAATAGTGCAAATATAACAAGCTAAAGAGATGCAGAGATATACAACAGCATCTCTTCTTCTCTTTTGTTTGTAATATGTGCACAGCAAATGTTTTAATTCATCCAAACACAAAGCAGAATTCAAATTTCCTTAGCACAGATCAGAAAACTATAGCCCACTTGTTTGCATAAATAAAGTTTTATTCAAATATAGCTGTGCTCATTCATTTACATATTGTCTATGGCTCCTTTTTGCTTGTGACAACAGACTTGAGTAGTTGTAATATACACTGCATGGCCCACAATAGCCTAAAATACTTACTATCTGGCCCTTTACAGAAAAAGTTTCTATAGGATAGTCTCACAAACCGCTGTGTCTTTACCTGAATTCCTAATGTCTAAATATCACTTCCTATAGGATTTTATTTCCTGTACTTGGGACTAAGAAAGTCATGAAGCCTCAACAGCCCCCCCCCCCAAAAAAAAAAACAAAAACAAAAAAATAAACAAAGGAATCATCCAAAAAGTGGTACTATTTTTCAAAAAGCCATTAAATAAATAGTTCTTATCCACAGTATGTCTGCACATTGACATTAAAAACCTAATAGATGGTCTATATATTGTATTGGACATGGTTAAAAAAAGAATTTATAAAACAGAAGTTATAGTTGACAAATTATCCAGAAAACAGTACAGAGGGAGAAAAAAGATAGACATATAAACTAGACTAAGGAACAGACAGGAAATCTACAGTACATCTCACTGGAGTTCCAGAAGGAAATACCAGCAACATTGGAGAAAGAGGTTATTTTCAAAGAAATAATGGCTGAGAATTTTCCAAGACTGATGAAAGACAATTGGGAGGTAAATTAGAAAAATATGATCCAAGAAAGCAAGTGGAGATGCTTGCCTATCTCAGCACTGACTCTGGGTGAAAAATGAAAAAAAGATCCTCTAAGAATGCCTAATTGCAAGTTCCTTGAGTTCAGGAAGCTCACAAAACCCTAAACAGGAAAAAAAAAAAAAAATCCCCTCTTATCACATTAAAAATAAAACCAGAAAGGAGAGAGTGGTGATAGGAAAAACAAAGATATTTAAAGTAGCCAGATTTTAAAAACCATGTTTCTATAAAGAATATCAATTTAATTTAAAACTGACTTCTCAAAAGCCAGTGAAATACTATATTTAAAGTACTGAAAGTTAATAACTTCTAACCTAGAGTTTTATACCTAATGAAACTGTCTTTGAAAACTTAGAATAAAATAAAGTTACTGTCAGATAAATAAAACTATGAGAGTTGACTTCCAACAAACCCTCACAAAACAAACTTCTAAATAATGTATTTCAGGAAGTATATACATCCCAGAAAGAGGGTCTAAGAGGCAAGAAGAAACCATGAGAGGGAAAAACACATAAATGTGGTTAAACCCAAATGAATGCTCACCATTTAGCACAACAGCAATAATAATATCTAATTTGTCAATTTACAAACACAAGATAGATAAGCCAAAAATATTGAAGAGGTGGGGATAAGAGTTTTCTAATACTTTCTTTTAGGAAAAAGAAACATAAATATATTGACAAGTGATTAATTTTAGACTTTGTTAAACACATAAGGAAAAAATTTCTGAAAGAACAACTGGAAAAACAGTAGAATGTGTAACTTCCAAACTAGTAGAAGAAAAACATTGGAAAAAGATAAAAAAAAAAAACACTCAATTCTCAGGAAGGGAAAGGAGAGAAAAGGAAACATGAAATAGGATAAATAAGGCACATAAGACAAGACAGCAGCAATAATCACAATAAATGTAAATGTACTAAAGCTCTAACTTAAAGACTGAGATCATCACAAAGATATGTTTTAAATCTAGTTAAATGCTATTTTCATATCAAAATAAAAGTATACACAAAATATGATGATTCTATTTATATATGATACTTGGAGTAGTCAAAATCATAAAGACAGAAAGTAGAATGCCAGGGGCTAGATGGACAAATGGAAGGTTACTGTTTAACGAATACAGAGTTTCAGTTTTACAATATTAAAAGAATTCTGGAGATGAGCAGTGATGATGGTTGCATAACATGAATGTATTTATTACCAATGAACTGTACACTTAAAAATGGTTAAGATGGTAAATTTTGTTATGTGTATTCTGCAACAATAAAAAACAGGGTAGCCAGGCACCATGGTTTGCACCTGTAATTCTCAGCTACTCGAGAAGCTGAGGCAGGAGGATTGCTTGAGCCCAAGAGTTTGAGGCTGCAGTGAGCTATGATCACATGACTGTACTCCATCCAGCCTGAGTGACAGAGCAGGATCTCATCTCCATAAACAAAAAAATAATATTTTTTTTCTAATGCAGAAAAAAGAAAGCAAGACATAGAGTGGAATATTATTCTGCTTTAAAAAGAAATAAAATTCTGACACATGCTATAACATGGATGAACCTTGAGGACATTACACTAAGTGAAATAAGCCAGTCACAAAAGAACAAATTATCATATGATTCCATGTATATTAAGTTCTTAAAATGGTCAAATTTATAGAGACAAAAGGTAGAATGGTGGTTTTCAGGGGCTGGGGGATGAAGACAAGAGGAGTTACAGTTAAATAGGTATGAGTTTCAGTTTGGGAAGGTGAAAAAGTTCAGGAGATGAACATTCATGATGGTTGCATAACAACATGAATGTACTTAATGCCACTAAAATGTTCGCCGAATAATTGTTAAAATGATGAATTTTATATTTTGTATATTTTACCACAATAAAAAAATTGTAAGACAAAAATTACAAAATAAAAAGGAAGTTTTAAAATTAAGGGCTGGCCCACTGTCAGTCTTAGCATCACTAACAGTGGAACCACATGACACTGTGCATTGGCTGAAACAAAAAGTTACTCATATGAACTACGAATTATTTTTGTCCCAAAAAAATGAACCTCAATTTAATTAAACCTTTAGATATAAGTAACATTTATAGAAAATGTAGAAGACATCAAACAAGTAAATGACAGTATCAGGAAGAGGACTTTAAATTAAGAGACTTCAGAGACCAAACAATCGAATGCAGTATAGGCTCCTCCCATACATCATTAATCAAACAAAAAGAGATACTTTTTCAGATAAGGAAAATTTAAATGTGGTCTGGTTATTTCATAATTTTTTTAAATTGTACCTTCAGTTCTAGGGTACATGTGCAAATCCTGCAGGATTGTTACACAGATGTACACAGGCCATGGTGGTTCGCTGCTTCCATCCCCCAATCACCTACATTAGGTATTTCTCCTAATGTTATCCCTCCCCAATCTCCCCACCCCCTGCTATCCCTCCCCTAGCCCAAGAATGATAATTCTTTAGGTATGAAAATAGCATGGTGGTTATATACAATAAAGACCATATCAAGCTGAAATATATATGATATTTAGGGGGTATGTTTGTATCATGCGACTCAAGGAAAAATTGAGTAGGCCCTATACTCCCTATACTTTTCTGGCCATTTATAGGTAACAGAAAGTCCTAAAGTTCCTTTAAGTAACAAAACACAATTGTTATTCATAAAATAGAATGTTCAGGCCAATGTAGGACATTTACTCTAAAGAAGATCAAAACAAACAGTAAGACTTCCTGCTGCACCCCCAGCTAGGATCTGTACAGGCAGGCTGGAGCCATCTTCTTTTTCTCTACCTACTTGTTAGCTGCTAGTATTCTCCTGTCTGGGTTTGAAACATGGAGAAGAAAGACCACTTGACCACCACTGCCATGAAAATGCTGGCTGCCTCCCTATATCCCCTTCCTCTTTATAACAGAATCCCAGCAACAAGTTTATATTTCCTAGCCTCTCTTAGTGAACCCCGGCTAATAAGCAAAAGTGTTAGGTGGGGCATCCCAAAAGTCTCCTTAAAGAGGAGCGGGCAAGACCATTCCTCTGCTCTTCTTTTCCTTCTATGCCTGGAACCTAATGTGATGGCTGGAGCTTTAGCAGCTTTCTTGTTCCATGAGCATGAGGAATCTATTCCTGGCATGTGGGAGCAGTGAAGTAGAAGACTTGTTCCTAATAACTGTGTGGAACCACCATTCCATTCCCTAATTGCCTACTTCTTGACTTATTCTTACATAGAGGTAAACTCCTATTTTGTGTTATCATTGTTCTTTCATTTATATGCAGGTAAACTTAATCGTCACCAGTGCAAGTGGCTTCACATCCTGTAAGAAGATACTTAAACCAAGTTTCTCTCTTTCTCATGGGTACTTCTGTAGGGTTTCCAGGGACTCCCTGCTGGGCCCCTTTGACCAAAATCCGTGTGATGTGGGTGATGTATTTAAGTCTTCTGCTTGTACTGCCCCTACGCCCACCCCGGCAGCCCCTAAAATTCAGTCCACAAGCTCTCTGTTACCTGTGCCTCATGGGCAGAGGTCAAATTGTTCCATGCTGGCCCTGAGCCACATCTGGTTCACAGGAAGCACACACAAATGGCACGCACAAATCTCTCCAACACGCTCAGCAGGAAGGAAGCCCTATCCCAGCTGCTCCCCTTGACTCTGCCACGAAATTATCTCACCTGAGTCACATGACAGCCTGCCACACTCCCAGCCCCAGGGGACACAGAGCCTGCTGTCCAGGCAGCCTCAAGGCAGCTGCTGTCTCCAGGGAGATAGGACAGTGACAGATACACAATAGAGGTTTCTTCAGGTAAATCCCATCACAGATCCAGTGCCAGTGTTTTAGTCTATCTTCAGAGTGTGGAGGATTTTCAAAGGCTTGAGCCTGCTGTTTGGGTATTTCATTTGAAAACTGCCATTGGGGTCTTTCTTACAACTTATTTTAGTAACTGCTATGTAATATATCTTGAAGCATTAGTCAAATTTTCCAATTCAACCATCTGTTGAATTGGAACAAAAACAAATTATCTGCGGATGCACATTTCTAATAAAACTCAAAAGAAAAGCAAGGAAACAGTTAACAATATTTGGAAGAGCAGGAAGGGGTGTGAGCAGGAAGCACACGTGAGGGGCTTCAAAGGAATGTTCTAGATTCTTATGGATAGTTATTTGCTTGATTATCGTACGTTAAAATGGATACCCATGTTACATATCCACGTAGGCATTCATAATTTATAAATTTAATAGTAAACAAAAGAAAAGACACAAGATAATTTCTAAAAATCTATAGCAAAGCAATTTGGAAATAAGATCGCATGCTGAGAATTAGGTTACAAACCCAATAAAATGGAGGAAATAGGTCAAAAAATGACTTTTGGAAGTAGGTTGAAGGATTTCCTCCAAGGACCGCGGCATTGTTCTTACACAATTCTACAGTGGCAGTCCAGTGGCAAAGACAATGCCCTTAGCCCAGCTAATCTTCTTTAATCATCTGGATGGATAGACTACGGAAAACCATTACAGTTGGTCACTGGTACTCCAGAGCTCCCTAGAGGAAGAAAAGTCTGCAAGCCCTCAGAGGTGAAAAGGGAGTCCGAGCCAAAACACTTGGGGAGCTGATCCTGCCGGCAGTCTATCCACCTAGACCAAGGCTCCATGAGCTATAGGGACATTTTATAAAGGCTTCTGAATTCCTTTCGCATTACTTTTGGAATTGCCAAAGCAACTTTCTAATTATGATCTGGCTTCTTACATAAGGAGCTTGTCTACGGGAAAAGAAAGGGCTGGTCATATGGATTTCGTTGTTATTAAGGTAATGCTAGCTTTATTATAATTAATAATGATGAGAGCTAATATTTCTGTGTACTTATCCCATTTGATCCTCACAATAACCTTAATCCTGTCAACAGGCAGCATAGGAAAGTGATAAAAAGCAACAGACTGCCAAGATTCAAATCCCAGCTCAGCACTGAACAGCTGCATAACCTTGAGCAAGATGTTAAGCCTCTTTGGGCCTCAGTTTCCTCACTGCAAAGAGAGTATAATGGTAGTACCTACCTCATAAGGTTTTCTCTTAAAGCACCTGGCATATAGTAGGCACAATATAAATGTTTGTTATAATTCCCATTTTACAGACAAAACAACTGAGATAGCACTTAGCACACAATGAGCACAATATATGTTTGCTATTATTCCCATTTTATAGACAAAACAACTGAGGCTTACAGTGGTATAGTAACTTGATGAAGTTCCATAGCTAGTAAATGGCAGCTGGTCTAACCCAGACGTCTTAGACTTCAAACTCGATGTGCCAACCACTATGCTGTATAAACTCAATATTCAAGTTGGCATGACAGACATCTGCCAAGGTAAATTAACCCGTTTACCTCTTGGGTCCTTTTCAACCATGGGGCCTCTTGGTTAGGTGATTTACTCAAGACCTGATAATTGCCCTTGAAGGCTGAAAATGCAAGATGCCAGGCCTCTGAAACAGAAGACCCAACTCCACGCAGCCCTGGTCTGACCCAGCTACAGCCAATGCTTTCTGTGATAATCCCAAGACAGCTGTCTGCTGCCCTCTCTGACTAGTTACTGAACTCTGAAATTCTCAAAGGCTGCACTGGGAATGTTCATCATTGAGATTTCAGCTTCTAACAATATGCCAATGAAAAAATATCACCCTAGACAGATTCAGAAGATCCCAACTCTGTCTTCAGCTGGCCATAGGCAACAGTCATTCCTCCGAATCTTTGCCACCTACCCTGGCCAAAATACGCTATACCTGTGAAGGGTCTGGAAAATGGGAAATGGTCCAAACGTCATCATCTGTCAAGGGCCTCCACTGTACTGCAGAAAAAGCACAGGGAATGAGCCAAGCTCCTGTTCCAGTTCTCCCACTAGCAACCATATAACTCTGAGAAGCCTCTTTGCCTCTCTGAGCTTTGGCTTTTCCTTTTGTGGTGCAGAAACATTGGACTAAAAGATCTGTAAATTCCCTTTCATAGTTTGATCTTTATTTCCATGTTTTAATTCAGAGCCAGATCTCATCTTGATTTCACCACATTCAAAAACAATTCAAAATAAACTCTCACTTTGGGGACACAGGCACATACACACACACACTCACACTCACACGCTGATTTCTGTAATGCATAAATGGACGGCAGTGCAGTTGCTATTTGCAATTGTGAAGGGATAAAGCCACTTTCAAAACCCTAACATGAGCTGCTGGGACCACTGAGAGGGAAAAAACTGTTAATCCGATAAAATGAATATGAAATATATAGAATAGAAGCTTTTATTCCTGAGAGTAAGAAGCAATAAACTGGGCTTATTCCTAATTTGGTTCATGCCAATCAGCCCAGATCATATGTGTATATGTATGCCTGAGTGTGAGTGTATGTGCACAAATGAGAAAGTACTGTGAACACCTCAGAAGTGGGATATTCATATTCATTATGGACCATATTCATTATGATGATTATCTCAAAATGATGTTAGATAACTTTTCAAAAATAATAGTGATTCATAATCTTACTTTTGGCCCTGTTTGGACAAAATACTTGCTGCTAAATCAGCAATGCAAATACATTTTTTAATTAGACTGCACAGAACAGATAAGTTGAGAAAGTAAGTAAGGGATCACCACATGGACTTTCAGGGATGGTGGTTTGATATCTAAAAATATTTTTTTTCATCAGCAGTGTGTAAATGGAACTACTTATTGATTGGTTTTTTCTTCTTCCCAACATTGTTGTAATTTGTATTTTTATCATTTAAAGCTACTTTAATATGGTTCCATTGAATAAAGTTAGTGCCATCAAGTAACCTATATATCTTCTCAGAAGTCTGATTCATGAAAAATGCAAACTATAGATGACAAATTTCTCCACAGTTTTCAAAGCTTTCACAATCTTTGTAGCATAATTTCTCTTAATGGCCCAATAGTACTGAATCCTTCATCAAATTTTTATGTAATATATTTGGTACACTGGCACTCTAACAGGAGAAAAAAAAAAGACAAATGATCCAGGATGCTGAGGTATGTTATAGGTAATGACCAGACTATTATTCTGAATGATAATGCCAGGCTTGCCCTGAATACTCTGCCTAATTAGACTTCACAAGAGAGAGGAAAAAAATGCTTTAATATTTAACAAGTATAATGGTGCAATCAATGTGCACAAATCAGGCTCGATAAGGAGTATTGCTTATTAAAAAGAAAGACAGATGGCTACGGGAAAGGTACAATCATTAAATGTAAGACCTCACAGGCTCCAACTGTGAACACCAGCCATGTACTTTAAAATTACCACTTCAACCACAGAAACTCAATGCATTATTTAGTCTGTCCTCTTGCTCAGTGGACTACAGATATTCCCACATTACAGACTGAATAAAATAACTTGGTTCAAATAGATCGTCGTTACTGTTTCTCAAAACTATCTTTTCTTAACCACTTTTGCTGATGTCAGAATCCCAGAAGAGTCAGGATGTCCAATATCTCTCTTATAATTGTTTCAGCTAGGTAATTAGTCCTCCTTTTTATTACCGTCAAGAACACTTAGCATGTTGGAAGCCAGATTCCTGCCCCTATTAAATCCAGCCAGCCTGCCACAAGAGTATGAATATATAATTTGTTTATAGGTAGCTGTTAAGAAAACACATAGTACGCAGGAATGTAGTTGAAAACAGGCATGCTTATAAACTGAAAATTATAGTAAAAGAGATTTCTAAAGGTGAGTTTTCTGTTTGGTATCTCCAAGGTCAGATTTACACTCAAATACAGGGATCCTTGAATGTGATTTGTCTATTCCTGAACACAGTTTCTTATTAACCATGTTGACTATTAAATTGCTGCATTTATTCATTCCATCCATATTTATCGAGAACCCACTGTGCCTACACACTGTGCTATACTTGCCACACTTTTGGGAAGACATTAAAAACTTGTGTAAACTATAGTCCCTGTACTCTAGGAGTCTATAGCTTGATCCAAGTATAATGTAAACACAGCTAAATCATCCACTGCCACATAGCGTATTACTCTTGGTACCCATAGAATTACCATAGAAATCTTGGGAGTAGAAGTTTTAGAGGCAGACAGACATTTGTTCCAATGATGGTTCTGCCTGTCATAGTCATCTGACCCAGACCAAGTATTCCCTCAATGTGACTCTCAGTTTTTCAAGTATTTTTGTATATGTTGAAAAAATAAATAAATTCTACAAATAAACTGCTTGAAATGGGGTTTAGTACATAGTAAAACTTCCTAATCTTCTGCCATTTCCACATTACTAGGAGAAAAATGAGCCTCACTTTAACTGAAAAACCAATTATTCAACCCTTGACTTAGATACAATGTACCCATATCCACATCTTATCTCTTTTTGGGTTCATACACTCCCACTTTCAATACATAATAACTGTACATACTTACGGATACATTTAGTTTTTGATACATGTGCACAATGTGTAAATGATCAAATCAGGGCATGCAATTCCATTTTCTACTTGTGTCCCTAAAGAAACTCCTCAGAACTAATCTTACCAAGTATTTCCAGGAAGATCATAGATTTGAAGTATAGAGAAAAAAGGGTTTCAAACTTTAATTCACTAGCTGGATGTGTACAGATGAAGCTAAGGTCATTTAGAGTCCATTTGATGCATGAAGCTTTTTGCCACCATTTCCATTTCTGATGTTTTAAAATCAACAGGAAATAAAAATGCATTCCTGTGGCCTTGAAGTAGGCAGTGTGGGCTTACCATCCCCAGGGAAGGCGTGTGACTAAAACACCAGGGTTTCAGTCCAGATCCTGCTGTTCACAGCACAGAAAGAGAAAACAAGTATCGCCAAGGAAGAAGGTTTTAATCAGGTGCCATCTCCCTGACCCACTAAAATTAGAGGTTTATATATATCAGAGAAGGGATGTAAGTGCAAAACAGGAATTAGGAAGGGATGAGGAAGAGGAGTTGGTCAACAGAAAGCAGGTGGTCATTTAGGTAATTATGATGAATGAAGGGTCTGATGTTTGTTCAGACTTGGTGATCTAATAAGTTTCAGCTCCTTGATACTATCTGGGAGTACTTAGGGTTGGTTTTCTGAAAAAGGAACTCAGATAAGACAAATGCAAGTTTCCTAAGTTTTGAGACTGGGAGGGTCATTTTCTATGTTCATTCAAAAGAAATGATAAACATCACTTCTATGGGACAATTGGACCAGTTTTGGATGTTCCATGGGTCAGTAAGCCCTAGCATGGTGATATTCCTTTCCTTGTATTTCAATCTGCTGTGAGTTCCTGGGATCAGAATCCCCTGTCTGCTCATCTGTGTAACTCCAGCATCAAGCACAATGCCAGGCATACAATAGAAGTCCAAAACCAGATTCTGAACAACTTGAGAGCAGGTATCTTGGTAGTTCATTATTATAAGGGGCACCTACAATTACCTGCCTACTGGCCATGGTACCTAATGATGTTGTAGAGCCCATCAAATGCAGATTGTTAAAAAATAAGGAACCTAGGATCTATTCTCAACAAAATCATTCATTCCGCTAAGTAGCTGGGTCATCTTAGATAAGTCACTTAGCCACTCTGGACCTCTGCTGCTCATCTACAAATTATATGGATTGTACAGATAGTCTCAAACCTCCTATTACTTCTGCAAAATACCAATGTTAGATCAAATGATCTCAAAGATGCTATTATTTCTGTTGATATATTTTTGATAATTATTGGTTCTCTTGTTACTTCCAACTCCAACACGCTATTGACAAGACCATTAAATGAAGTCTATGACTCCTCCAGGAATGAAGACTCTCTTTCAAATGCATGATTTTGCCATTTCAAAGATTTCTAGCTCATATAAATTAAATAAATGAATACGGTCAGCTTTATTTAAAACGTTGCCATTCATTCTCTGCCCTTCTTTCCTACATAATGGAGAACAATGGCAATAATTGGCAATTTCACACACTGGCATGTCATCTGCCCCAACAATAACACAACCATCACTTGTGGAGACCAGGGAAAGAGGTTTAAAGAAGCCAGTGCCTCCCACATGCCATCACCTTAGCAGAGGGCCAGCTCCATAAGACAAAGAAGCCCCCACACACAACCATGCTTTCAAGAAACCACACAATTTTACAAAAGTCCCACATTCATATCCCATAACTCCCACCTTGGTGAAAAACGCAAAGAGTCACTGGTTATCCTGTGTCCACCAAAAAATTCAACATCTTGAAAGGACAGAGAAAAAAATGCATTCCTGGTACTTAGCCAGCAAATAATTCCTGCAGTTGGTTCAAGAGGTCAGTGTCTTGAGTGAAAGAGAAAGCAGAAAAGCCTATAGTTCCTGTATTCCCTCCAACTTCATTTCCATCATAACACCAGACATAAAGATACTGGTTCTACATACAGGGTCTAAGGAGGTGTTCTCTGAGGCCTCTGTTATCCACACTAAAAATGGTCCAAGCACTGGTGCAGACTCATTCTTGGAGGAAGGCAAAAAGCTAAGCCCAATGAAGTTGGATAAGTTCCTTTTTCTACCTAGGGATATTAATGGGAAAAAACTCTCAGGATTTTTAATTACTTAAGTGAATAATATGTTCTCTACAAAAGAAAGCTATTTTTGAGAACACCCCAGACCCAAGATGTTGAACCAGCTTACTCGATTCAACGGAATAATTCATTTTCTGCTCAGACCCTTTGGATTGATGAATCAATTCACAGTCCACAAATTTCGTTGCTTTGCATTTGAAGAATCCCCTGTGTCTCCATGATTAAACTCCTACTTTATGGATTAAGAACTTGCTCATGAGCACAGAGTGAGTCATCTACAGACTTCTGTCTCCACCAAGCTAATTTCCTACTGCAGAAGCTTGTCTACACCTCCACCTGGAGAAGAAGTTAAAAAAAAAAATTAAAAAGAGAAAAAGCCTCAAACTCAGCTCTCTCCTCTCCTGCTATTCAGGCCGAGAATGTATGGGTCATAAGTTTAGTAAAAAGATGAAAGAAATCTCCCTGCCAAGGAGGATACTTTAGACAACTTGGAGGTTGCAGGTACGTCCAAAGAAATATCTCCCCAAAATATAAGTCTCCACCCTTGGTTACCCATTATGTAGCCACAAATGTACTCAAGGAAATCCTATCTGTATGCATATAAGATACTCAAAGGTAACCTGGAAATTTTAAGTTACTTATATGAATCGAGGTCCAAAAAGATGTATTTATTTCCTATCCTCTTGTATAAAGAGGAGATGGTAAATAATAAAATAGAAGCTATTATCTTTTGGGTAACTAATTGAAGTAGTCAGTGGATATTAGGAATTCATCAGTTAACAGCAAGTCCTAGTCACTGTCTCATTCCTCTCAGTCCAGAACTTCAAAGATAACAAGGGATTTCTGAGATTAGTTTCCAGACCCAAGCACCTTATCATACTGATATGCACACAATGGGTATTCAAGACCATATTTGCTTATAAAAAATCTGTAAGAACTTAGACCAGGCATCCCCAAACTATGGGGATAGCATGCGGCCCCCTGAGGCCATTTATCCGGCCCCCTGCCACACTTCAGGAAGGGGCACCTCTTTCATTGGTGGTCAGTGAGAGGAGCACAGTATGTGGCGGCCCTCCAACGGTCTGAGGGACAGTGAACTGGCCCCCTGTGTAAAAAGTCTGGGGATGCCTGACTTAGACATGTAAAAACTAAGAACAGAAATAAGAGCTACAAGGCCTAAAGCAAACATAGCATGCTCCTTCTCATCTTCTGACTGCTCCTTAATACTTATTTTATTTTTCATGTTTCTTTCCTGTCCCTTTCTGCCATAACACCAGTGACACATATATTAAGGACTCACTATGTGCTGCATTTACATACATTAGCCCAATGATTCAGCAAACCACTCAAAATAAGCATGATTATCCCCCATTTTATGGATGAGAAACAGAAATCTAAAGAATTAAGTGGGTTGGGAGTGGTGGCTCACACCTGTAATCACAACACTTAGGAGGCCAAGGCAGGTGCATCACCTGAGGTCAGGAGTTTGAGACCAGCCTGGCCAGCATGGTGAAATCTCATCTCTACTAAAAACACAAAAATTAGCAGGGTCTGGTGGTGGGGGCCTGTAATTCCAGCTACTTGGGAGGCTGACGCACAAGAGTTGCTTGAACCCCAAAGGTGGAGGTTGCAATGAGCTGAGATCATGCCACTGCACTCTAGCTTGGGCAACAGAGCAAGACTCCATCTCAAAAAAAAAAAAAAAAAAAAAAGAATTAAGTAACTTGCCCAAGTTCACAGAGTTAAAAAGTGAGGTTGTTGTGCATGACTCCATCTCCCAGGCCCATTTACCAGGGGTGCTGCTGTTTCCTTATTCAGTTCATTGGCTCCCCGATTTTTCCACTTAATTGTGTGCTTTGCATATGCTCATGATACTAATAGTCCCAAGAACCATTTGAACTAACTTGGATTTCATTTCAAGGACTACACCTCTTCCCACTAAGCTATCCTTCTGTTTTCTTTTTTTAAAAGTTTCCTTATTCAATTCATTTTAATACACTCTATTAGCTTCACAAAATGGGCTTTTGAAAATTGCAGTAACTTGATTGAAACAAACTGTTCTCCAATTCAACACTGTTGCTAAATTTTTGGCTAAAAAAAAAAAAATCCTGAATCAAGCTTCTCTTGCACCTGGGCAGGTTCTGTTTGCTTATTCACAGAAGGGCTGGTTTATGCCTATGTGCCATGGGATAATAAATAATGAGTCAAGGCTTCCTGCTCCTGGCTGAGGTAGATGTTCCTGAACTGTAATGATTTTGTAAAATCCACATTCCCTCCCTACCACACACAGCATCTACCCTGGACACCAAACAAGGCGGCTCATTATCATAAAACCACTTGGAACATCTCTCTAAAGACCCTCCCTGATCTAACAACACAGACTACTATACAGAACTGCAACCAGGGCCCTACACAGGCCTCCGGGCATCTGGCTCCTGCATCATAGCAAAACAGACCTGGATGTAATTAACCAAATCCCCAACTGGTGGGGAAAAGGGCTCATTTCTCCTGTGACAACAGCTATCCCTTAAAGATCTCAAGTACTTATTGCCATACAACTAATAATTTTGACTTAGCTACTCACTGACAGGGGATGTGCTGCCTTCGGAAAAATCCTGCAGTGGGAGGCCAGGGAGCCAGAAGTCCGTAAGAGGCAATGCACCAATCTGGAGATGCACCAGGCTGCAGCTCTCCTCTGAGCTTTTCAGCAGAAACCATCCAGGTAGTGCAGCATAGCTGAGCCCCTGACCCAGCAAACAGCCTTGGTTCCCTCAAGAAATGGCCACTCATATCCCTGGATCCCAAACTCCTTCTGCACAACTGACCTCCAACTCATTTCTAACTTGTTTCCATTTCTATGAGACCTGAGTTCTTGGCTTCTTCTTAAAATAGCTTCTCCCTCACCCCTTGCACCCAAACCTTATTCTACACCATGGGTACCTGTCTTGGGCCCCAAGCTGCCACTGCCTCCTGGGATTCATCATCTTGGGCCAGCTCAAGTAACAACCAAGTGTCACAGGGACCCTACACTGCTGCCAGGTTTGTCCCAGTCCCCCATGGGATAACCAGAAAACAACATTCTAAAGGAACTGATCACACTTGGCCTTGGATTTTAGGTATCTTTATCTCTACCACCACTCTGTGAGTTGGGGGTGGAGATAAGGGCAAGGGTAAGAGGGAAGGGAAGTGAGAGGGTGAGAGGAGGGAGATGAGAAGAGATGAGAAGAAAGAAAATGGACACTATTATTGGTTGGTACCTACTACTTCCTGGTGGCTTGGCACCTTACCTATACATTTTGTTTAATTCTTGCAACAAGCCTATAAGATGTTATTAGCCCCATTTTGCACGTGAGAAAGCTAAGCCTCAGAGATGTTTAGTAATGGAACAAGATTCCCCCTACTCAGTAAGGAGTAGAGCTGGGATTCAAACCCCAGGCCGTCCACTACCATGGCCTCAAACCCTTCCTCTCTCCTGCACTGTCTTTACATCTTGGCATTTCCTGCAGTGTCTAGTAGAATACCTTCCTAGAACTGGTGCATTAAAATGTTTGTTAGATGAATGCATGAATGGTTGACTTCAGCCTTTATACCTTAATATTTTGCAACACACACACTTGATTTTATTCACACTTTCTGCTTATAATATGCCTGCAAAGTCCCTCGATCAGAAGTTAGATGTTATACAGAGTTGTTGCTCTACATTGTATTTTGACCTACTAGAAAAAGCTACATACACAAACCTACAAATTAAAAGTGATGAAGCAGACCCTCTGATAAAAATTATTTTGCTATCTTGCTCCATCATGCCCAGAAATGGAGACGAATACAATACTCCAAAAAGAAATCAATGTTTACATCTTTTGTTAACCCTCAGAACTCAAAGACATTTCCCAGGCTGCTAATTCAATGAGTATTTATGCTGGAAAAGACAGCAAAGAGGTCATAAGCTCAGGTCCTGGAGCCAGGCAGACGTGGACTAAGGCCCAGCTCCACCACTTACTGGCTGACCTTGACTTGCTTTCTAAACCGTAGTGTTCTCATCTGTAAAACACAGATAATAAGAGTGCACACTTCCTGATTAAATGAAGAATTCATGCACCACACTAAGCAGAGGACCTGCTACATATTTAAGGGTTCCATCAGTGTTAGCCATTTTTATCACAAGAAAAGAATTGTGACAGAAGTGAAACAAGAAATCTTAAATGAATCACTTACCTTTGCGAACATTATTATAAGCACTAAGGTTACTGGAATCCTTTGTTCCAGATTATTCTGACTACCAGAGTGATCTATCTGAAAGCACTGCAGTCAATGATGATAATATCAATAAGGTTTGGTTCTGTGTCACCACCCAAATCTCACGTCAAATTATAATCTCCACATACAGAAGGAGTGGCCTTCTGGGAGGTGACTGAATCATAGGGGCAGACTTCCCCCTTGCTGTTCTCACGATAGAGTTCTCATGAGATCTGGCTGTTTGAAAGTGTGTAGCACTTTCCCCTTGGTTCTCTCTCTCCTGCTGCTACATGAAGGTGTGCTTGCTTCCCCGTCACCTTCTGCCATGCCTGTAAGTTTCCTGAGGCCTCCCCAGCCATGCCCCCTGTACAACCTGTGGAACTGAATCAACTGGGCCTCTTTTCTTCATAGATTACCCAGTCTAAGGTAACTCTTCATAGCAATGTGAGAATGGACTAATACATGTGTAGATTTATATATTATACAACATTTTTAAAAATTGCATATATTATATAAAATACAAAATGTTACATAATATAAATATGTAATATATTTATATATGATATGATAATGATCATTATGGTAAGTGATATACAACATTATATGATATATACTATAAAATGTTATATATTACATGATATATATGATGTGTGTCATTATATATCAATATGAAGTATTAATTATATACACATATTAATGATATACATATATTAATATATATCTTAATTATAATATCTATTATATATGACATATATCATGTATAATGGACATATCTATATGATATAGATATATCCATATATTATATCTATATATCATATATAGATAATATATCTATATATGATATAATATATAGATATAGATATCTATATTACATACATATATATAGATATATATCTATTATATATAGTATCATACACATAGTATCTATTATATAGGACATACGTTATATATATATAATAGATACTATGTATATAATACTATATAAATAGATACTATACATACTAGATACTATATAATAGATACTATATATAATAGATACTATATAATGATACCATATATAATAGATACTATATAATAGACACTATATATGATACTATATATAATAGATACTATATACATATGTCATATATAATAGATACTATAATTAATATAGCATATACAATATAGATTATATGTTTATATTATATGATATATAATATAAACACACACACACCCATAAAATCTTTACTATGCTCCAGACTTGCTCTAACCACTTTTGCAGACAAAGCATCACACAAAGTTGTTAAGTTGTGTCACTCAAGTGTGCCCTGCAGGGACTTCAGCCCACTCTCTGCTGACCAGGCTGAGCACCCGACATAACAGTCTACCACAGAGCAAGCTGTGTACATACAAGCCTAGCACAGCCCTGCATACATACAAACCTAGCACAGCCCTGTGTACATACGAACCTAGCACAGCCCTGTGTATATACAAGCCTACTGGGATTCAATAGCTTAATATATTAACCTATTGACTGATACATTAACTTTAGCAAGTTTTTAACATTTGAGAGACAGAGGTAGAAAGTCACTTTTGAGAGAACACAGAACTGAAATCAAAGATCACCATTTCAGTAATTTTATTAACAGAATAGATGAACATACCACAAACATCACCAATGACCCAATTCCTAGCATTAAGCTGCAATGTTGTGTGCCCATGTGTGCCTCAAGAACACAAAAACAAGGCTGGCCCTCAGTATAAACAGACAATTCACACCTACCTCTTTCCTATTTCCTGCTTCTCTTTTCCTCCTCAACTCAAATGTCCTTTGTGTATGAAAACGAAACAAAATATCAAATATGACTTCAGAGTAACCAAATGTTACGTTTTATGCATTGCCTAAAAACAGCAACAAAAATTATCTGTGCAGTAAACAATGCTTCCGTAAGTCCTAGGTTCAAACATGAAATTCTAGCAATTACTTTTGTACAGGCACACCTCCCAAGTGCTGGTTCCTAAAAATGACTCCCAGATAGAACGATTCATTCATTTCCTCTCAACTCAGCCACCCATAACCTTGTTTAGCTTGGAGCTCTTGCCCAAACTATATTGTCCCAGCCTGCCTAAAGCTTTGTACCTGTCATCTTGGCATGGATTCAGATTCAGTTTAGGAAGATGGAGAGGCAGGGAGGCACCCTGGCCTTTACTTGCTGGGAGTTTGGGATAAGCCAAACTCTTGAAGTTCTAGAGAAGCATTAGTTTGTGCAAATGGGATCTCTATAACTTTTTCATGTGAACAGAATCCTAAAAGTAATCCAAAACATTTAGCTTAATCAGAGGGAAATTATATTTAAAATTTTCTACAGCCTTCATGCAAAAGTTATTCCTCTTACCCTGTTCTCTAGAGTACTAACCCAGATTTTGATTTTTAAAAAGGTAGGGGAGGGGTGCAAAAACCAGACTGCCTTATTGTAAAATCCTGCCATGTGAAAATCAGAAATGGATATTTGATAATTTTCCAAACTCAGAGATAATCTGCTAAATAACATAGGAAAATCATTGGTAAGATTTAAGACCTACAATGTGCTAAACTCTTCTCTGTTGTTAATTTTTGTTGTGGCTTGGTTGGGTTTTGTTCACATGTTTCTGAGACAAGGTCTTGAGATTGCTCAGCATGGTCTTGATCTCCTGAGGGCTTAAGAAATCCTCCCACCTCAGCCTCCCAAGTTACTGGGACTACCATGCCTGGTCTGTTTCTAACTTTACTTACAGATTACAGGTCATTAGTTTGTCACTCGAATTAAATTTCATGGAAACCCCGAAAATATAATGTTCTCATTCATTTGCATACATATATGGCAATATTTTCAGTAATAATGCTTGTTTACATACATTGTCAGTAATTTTTCTACCAAACAGCAAATTATATCTGACAAATAAAAACACAACAAATAAAAACACCTTCGAGTTGTTTAAGAAATATTCTCAAGCTTGACTAACTTCATTCAAAGTAGAATTTAGAAATAAGAGGTCTTTTCAAACACACATAGAAGAAAGGTGCCTTTCACTGATGCATCTTGGAATGTGATATAACATTTTTTAAAGGTGAGACTTAATGTGGCCCCATTTTTTCTTTTTTTTGAGATGGAGTCTTGCTGTGTTGTCCAGGCTGGAGAACAGTGCCATGATCTCAGCTTGCTGCAACCTCTGCCTCCTGGGTTCAATTGATTCTCCTGCCTGAGCCTCCTGAGTAGCTGGAATTCCAGGCACTTGCCACCACACCTGGGTAATTTTTGTATTTTTAGTAGAGATGAGTTTTGCCCTGTTGGCCAGGCTGATCTCAAACTCTTGACCTCAACAGATCCACCCACCTTGGCCTCCCAAAGTGCTGGAATTATAGACGTGAGCCCCTTTTAAAAAAAGGAAAGATACAAGAAGCTTCTGCCAGCCAGATAAAATTCCTTGAAAAACAATATATATTGTTTTTCATGCTACAAGTACCTATTTAGGAAATAAAACCATTGTAAACACATTAAAATAAAAAAATAAGCCCTACCAAAGACATACAAAGAAAACCACTAAAAATATATATATGTGTGTGAAAATCGTGTGTGTGTGTGTGTGTTTGTGTGTGTGTTTGAAGTTTTTTTTAAAATCATATATTTGAAAATTGGGATATACAAATCCAAATCCAAATTTTTATATCTCTTTTAAGCCTTTAACTCAAAAGTTATTCAAAACCAGTACCAAATCTATCATTTAAGATCCCTTTCTTTTTGTTTTCTTTTTCTTTTTTTTTTGGGCCTTTGGCTAAAGCTTTTGACACAAAGTTGCCCTTTTCTAATAAAGTATTCCATGTCCTGAACCCAGGAAGTTAAATTTCTTTGCTACCTTAAAGGACAGGATGATGGTAATAAATGGCAGCCTCGGGTGATACACTAGTCTGAAGAGGCCCCTAGTGGCGAAGTTACTCTGCAACCTGGCTTTATAGGTTTTATAAGACTACTTCATCATGAGTGCAAAATCAATAGGTAATAAAGTCTACCTTAGCTTTGCCTCTGTAATAACCTCTATTAGCTCTAATATATAGTAGGGCTATAATTTAGGATCTCAAGGTCCTTTCATCGGTAATTATTAAAAGAAGGATGTGACCAAAGAATAACTTCATTGCATTCTGTATTTTAAGTCAACGAATATTTATTTAGTCCTTACGCCCTGCCAGGCACTGTGTGAGACATGGAGAAAATAGAAAAGATAAGGACCCTCGCAGACTTTACTGTTATTTCTTTTTACTGTAATAAAATGGCATTAAGAACACAGCTAGGGCAATACAAAGATTGGTAAGTACCATTCATCATCATATGATCTAATTTATGATGGATTCTTAGGAAGATAAAAGAAAAAAACTAAAATATTGCCCAAAGCATCAACTCCTCATTTTTAACACCCGTATTGGGTGGCATCTGAGATTCTTCAATAAATAATCAACGGATAAATAATTGGAAAGTAGGGTTATGAAGAAGGAATTAAAACAAATTTCAATGTTCAAACATGCTGGAGTTGAGGATCCCTAAATGTAAAGAAAGACAAAAAAATAAAAGACAACATTTACGAGGTGCGTACTCTGTGCTCCGGGCACTAGGATAAGTTCCCAAATGTAATTTCCTCCTGCTAAACATTTCCATAAGGTGAAGAGTATTATTGGCATTTTACAAATTAGGACACCAACGCTGGGAAAGGGTAGGTAACTGGCCCGAGGTCATACAGTTAGTAAGTGGAAGAAGCCGCCTGGAGCTCAGGTCTCTGGAAAAGCAAAGCACAAGCTCACTGCACTGTAATGTAAACGGATGAATCCAAATGTCGGAGATTTTGCTTTGAATCCCACTAATACGTTTTACAAATAGACATATGAGATTTAGCACACAAAGATGAACAGAATTACATTATTTTGATATTGTATTATGTGGATTACCTATAGTGTGGTAGCTCAAGGCAGATGAATGATTAAATGTGTGTGGTCCATCTTACAATGGGTATGTCCCATCTCTTGCTTTCTAGGAACTGACGTCTTCTGGGAGCCCAACACCAAGTCCCTTGTGTATTATGCACTATTACACATGTTCAAGTCGCCTTTTCTGCCTAAGGCTTATATAAAATTTCATCTTGCCTTTCTGCGCAGCTGTTTCCAAGTTTAAAGGATCTTTCTCCCTCCAGTTAGCAGCATTTCAGCACTGCACAGGGATTATTAATGCTCACTGTTGCAAGTAACACCAAAGTAATTTGATTTTCTTGTAGGAATAATGTCAACAAAATCCAAGAAATCCTGCAGAATTAAATTTAAATTTATAGTTTTTTAAAAAATGTGAAAGAACAGTTCATTATCTTTACAGTTCATTATCTTTATTATCTAGACATATCTAATGACATTAAGTAAAAACTGCACCAAGGCTTTGAAATCAGAATAAAAGTGGAGTTTGTGAAATTTAACCGCACTGTCCTTTTTATTAGTATTTCATTTATGAGTATTTCCCGAGGCTCACTGTTTTGGCAGGCACAGTGCTGTTAACATCTCTTCCTTTCTCACCATTCTTTGCTCACCGATGAAAAGATAACTTCAAAATCTCGAACCGGAGTGCAGGTGCAGGAAGTGCGAAGGAAACAAACAACTTTGCCTCCGCTTCCTACTTCTCTCCTCCCCATCCTCCCCACCCCCACCGCACCCCAAGATCATGCCCTCGCACAGCTTCTGCCCACCGATCGCACATCCCCTGAGCATCCTCGGACGGCGATGACCCTCAGCTACATCCCCCACGTCCCCGGTCCAGGGCAGGCGAGCACGCTGCCCACCGGCCACCCTCGTCACGCCCCCTCCACCCTCTCCATCCCAGCCTCAATAATACAATAACAGCAGTCGCCGGGCGGCACGTGGAAAGGCTACTTTTCAGTGGGTTTTGCAGAAAGTAATTAGACAGCGGAAGGCCAGGAGAAAGGCTGGTGAAGCCAAATCCACCCCGGGCGCACAGCGGCGCCGGACCCTCCCTGGAAGCCCCCTCCGCGTCCTCACGCGCCCACCTGGAGGCACCTCGCCCTCCGCCTGCCAAGCCGCTCCCTGGTCCCTGCCCGTGCTCTGGCCCCACGGTGGGCAGCTGCAGAGGGAGGCCCGGTGCGGCGCGGTCTTCCGCGGCTGCACGAGCCACCCTGAGGTCGCGGGCTGGGCTGGCGCGAGCTAGACGCGCGGGGCTGCGGGAATCCGCCGGCGCCACCGACGCCCCCGCGCGGCGCACAGCGCCTGGCCGGCGGGGAAGAAAACCCGACTCACCCGAGCCGCTCTGCAGGCTGCCCGGCCTGGCTCCGGCCGCTGCCGCCGCCGCTGAACTTTCCCTCCTGCGCGGCCGCCACGGACTCGGCTCCACCTCCAGCTCCGGCAACCGCGGAGCCTCCAGGGACCCCGGGGGCGGGGAGCGGCGGCGGCAGCGGCGGGGAGCGCGGGCGGGCGCAACCGCGGCCAAGCCCCGCGCCCCGCTGCGGGGTGGGTCCAGCGGAGGCCGCCAGGGCCAGGCTGGGGTCGCACTTGGCCGTGGCCACCCGCGTCCCCCACAGCCCCTCTGCAGTGCGCCCCTTCGCTCGTCGGAGCGGAGCGCCCTGGCAGAAGCCTGTCACTCTCGGAAGGGGCCGCGCTTGGACACCAGGAGCGGTTTACACGTGACTGGTCACCGAGAACCGAAGTTTAGGAACTAGGACAGTGTGGCGTGGCCCGTGTCCTAGGAGAGAGGTGTCCAGTCTCCATGGGGTCCTTCCTGCAGGACACAATTCCCCATCCCCCTGCTCCACCCGTTCTGTTCTCTTGACTGCCCTCCCCACCGAGCGCTGACTTCGATGCAAAAACTTTGTAAATTGCACTTCGGGGAATTCATGCTTTAGTCGCGGTC
Source organism: Saimiri boliviensis (assembly GCF_048565385.1). Lineage (NCBI taxonomy): Eukaryota > Metazoa > Chordata > Mammalia > Primates > Cebidae > Saimiri > Saimiri boliviensis. Next base: position 95,017,267 of record NC_133461.1, read on the forward strand.
TCTGCTGCCCTGGTTAGCTGTAACGCCTTCCCTAGAGAGCTTTTACTTACAGCGAAGGTCAGGAACCCCTTTAACTCTCAGACCCCACCGCTGTGGATAAGCGATGTCTGCAGGGACCCCTGACGGCCACTGGGAGGCCAGGAGAGAAGTGGAAAAGGAAGGGCTAAAATGCAGGCAAGTGGAGTGTTGAATAATGAAAGATCCACCACCACCTCCAGCACACACAGGCACACACCCTCCAGGGCCACAGGTCGCCTTTTATCTGTAAGTGCTCCAGCGCATCTCTGTGGGAGAGGGAGTTGGGAAATAAGATCCCCAATTTTCAGTGTTAATTGTGGGAGACTCAGGAGGAGTCAGTGTTAGACTGGAAGAGGTCATCACCTGCAGATGCGGTTAAGCAACTTGCAGAGGCCCCAGGGCTGAGCCACTGCAGAACCAGAGCTGGAAACCAGTCCTATGACTCCTGAGGCAGTGCTCCTTCTACTGCCTGGCCATGGAAACGCTCAAACCTCCATCCAGCGCACCAGACTTTATGTAGGCACAGGGTAGGCAGTCGGGAAGCTACAGGCACATCTTGAAGCAGCTCGGTTCCCATTAAGCTCCTGCTTACCTGCAGGAAGCCTCCTTGATGCAAGCCCTGCTTCCTACCTGGACTCCCCAGATGGATCGGTCCCCACCCCACACTCCTGAGTGAACTATTCACCCTTGTGACCTAATATCCCCACTGCAATTCAATTGAGACTTGGAAAACAGGGAAGAAGTGGGTGTTTACCAAATGAATGAAAAATGTCTATTCTCCTGCTGGCCCAAAATGCTGCATAATAGACTTAACACAGCATACATACACACATACATAGGTACAAGCCTCCTTCCCCCATTATCACACAGCACCGTCATAAGGCAAATCATGACAATCCCCACTTTGCAGATGAAGGGCAGCACATGGAGGCTGGAGTAAGTTATGAGTTGTGTGAAGGTCAGAACGTTCATAGTCAAGCACTCTTTGGGTAACCAAATAACCTCTTCAGAGCCTTCTCATTGCCACCAAAGCATTCCCACACCTCCCTATATTGGCAGGTGTGTTGTCAAAGTATTGATTTTCTTTCCTCTCCAGAAGCATTGCCCATCTTTCTGCTCAGTGAGATCTCCAGAATTATAAAATAAAAGTTTCAGGATGAAATCTGGTCTGGAGAACAGCTCAGAAAACTTAAGTAGGGGCTGCCATGGCCCAGCATAGACACACACAGTTGGACTCAGATTCTAGACTATGTGGACAGGCTTGGGGGTGGTAGAAGAGGCACCCTTGTTGCCGCAATTGGCTCTATAGCTGTTATCTAAAAGAAAGAGGTAGAGGCTGGGCAGGGTGGCTCACACCTATAATCCCAGCACTTTTGGAGGCCAAGGTGGGTGACTCACCTGAGGTCAGGAGTTCAAGAGCAGCCTGTCCAACATGATAAAACCCTGTTTCTACTAAACATATTAGCCTGGTGTGGTGGTGCATGCCTGTAATCCCAGCTACTTGAGAGGCTGAGGCAGTAGAATCATTTGAACCAGAGAGGTAAAGGTTGCAGTAAGCTGAGATCACGCCACTGCACTCTAACTTGGGTGACAGAATGAGATTCCATAAAAAAAAACAAAAACAAAAACAAAAACAAAAAACAAAAACAAAAACCAAAACCAGGGAGATCACTTCAGAATTGACTACTCTTTTAGGGGCTTATAACTTACAACAGTACCTTGTTACCATTTCCAATTTTTTTTTCCATTTGGATAGTAATATAAAAGCATAGCAATGTACGTAACAATAGGTGTCATATCAGTATATATCAATAAATATCAACTCATAAAGCCAATTCTAGCTAAGGTTTTGGTGCACTCATACATTTTGACAATAATTAATATATGAAATGGTAAGAGAACAGAAAAGGTGATAAAACTGTGAAACTAAGTAACATAATGTGAGAAAAGATACATTCTTTTTCTGGAAAAAAAAGAAAGTAGATATGTAACAGCCTTTGGATCATCCCTTTGGGAGCCACTAGTATCAAGCAATACCGATGGTCCTCAGTGTCCATCACCAGAAAAGGCAGCAGAGTATGAGGGAAAAGAATGGCCAGCTCATCTCTGAAGCCCCAGTGCCCTAACGATGCCTAGCAGAATTAAATTAGTGAACCTAATAGAAGGATGGGTTCCTTTAGACCTCAAAGACCAAAGGAGAAGAATAATCAGGTTGAACAAGAAACCCACATGTAAAAACCACTTTTTAAGACTTATAGTCAGGCATGGTGGCTCCTGTCTATAATTCCAGCACGTTGGGAGGCTGAGGCTGGAAAATTGCTTGAGGCCAGGAGTTCGAGACCAGCCTAGGCAACGTAGTGAAACCCCCATCCCTACAAAAAAATATATTTTTAAATTTAGCTGGGTATGGTGGCACATGCCATAGTCCCAGCTACTTGAGAGGCCAAGAAGAGAAGATTGCTTGAGCCCAGGAGGCTGAGGCTGAAGTGAGCCAAGGTCACACCACTATGCTCTAGTCTGGGCAACAGAGAGAGGCTCTTTAAAGTAATAATCATAATTACTACCAAAAAAAAAAGACAGGACATGGTAGCTCACACTGGTAATCCCAACACTTAGAGAGACAGAGGCTGGTGAATACCTGAGGTCAGGAGTTCAAGATCAGCATGGCCAACATGATGAAACCCTGCCTCTACTTTAAAAATATAAAAATTAGCCAGGCATGGTGGCAGGCACCTTTACTCCCAGTTACTCAAGAGACTGAGGAATGAGAATTGCTTGAATCCTGGAAGGGGAGGTTGCAGTGAACCGAGATCACACCACTGCACTCCAGCCTGGGCAATAGAGCAAGACTCTGTCTTGAAAAAATAAAACTTTTCTACATGGATTTTAGCTTTAATTACATGGGTAGGCCAGGTGCTATGGCTCATGCCCATAATCCCAGCACTTTGGGAGGCGGAGACAGGCAGATCATGAGGTCAGGAGATGGAGACCATCCTGGCCAACACAGTGAAACCCTGTCTCTAATAAAAATTCAAAAATTAGCTGGGCATGGTGGCATATGCCTCTAGTCCCAACTTCTCAGGAGGCTGAGGCAAGAGAAGCACTTGAACCCAGGAAGCAGAGGTTTCACTGAGCTAAGACCAGGCCACTATGCACCGGCCTAGTGACAGAGCAAGACTCCATCTCAAAAAAAAAAAAAATGTGGTTAAACATTTTTCATAAACCTGATTTGGGAATCAAATATGTCATTTTAATTTACAAGGACATTATACGTGTACCTTAATATGGTGCTGATAAGGTAGTAACAGTAAGAAAATATATAGAAAGTTAAGGAAATAAGTCAAGTCATGATGTCACAGTGATTTTATCTCCTTGGGGGAAAAAATGAAATAAAATATATGGCATCATGGCATCATTTTTAGATGACAGGCCATATAAAAATATATTCTAAAACAATACACAAAGTTGCAAACTTTACATTTATAAAATGCAAGATATGTTCAATATATTTAATATCTTTAATAACTTGTTTCAAATATATTTGAATAGGTATTAAGTTTTAAGTACAGAAATATTTCACACAGTTCAAGGTTAGACTTCTTAGCCTCACCAGGATCCTTGAGAACTTTGACACAGAGCCATTCAGTAGCTGAAAGAGCAGTTGGGAATTCATTCATTAAAACTCAATTACATTATTTTCGAAGAGACTTACTCATGTCATGTTGACTCTTACTTTAAATACAGTTCTAATAATTGGGGTTATCTGATTTCTTAGATCACAATAAATGTGCTGTGTAGAGATTGCTCATTAGATGGAAGAGGCTTGTTGGACCCAAGCATAAATACTGGTCAGACAGTACTATTTCGGGTGTTAAGTCATTAAGACAGGATCTAATTATATTCCACACAGTCTACTTAAGGAACATGGAAAATATAAAATATATTTCTAAATAAATTTTTATGTTAAATGAGTAAAATAAATAATGTTTGACCTGGAGAGGTCAACATTGCTTTTCTAGAAAAAAAGATGACACGCGTTCAAGACTTCATTCCACAAGCATAACTCAAACATAGTGGGAGCTTTGTTAATATTTACTGACTGAAAGGGGGATGCTTTTAAGTTCTTGTGGCTATTAACACCTTTAAATATACATATCAAAATAAGTGAGTTGCTTTCTACTGTTTTCAGATTTACACTCTTCCTTGTTCATGCTGTTTCTCTCCAGATCAGTCCAGGAGGAAGACTAAAGGGGGAACATGCATCCTTCTCACTGCACCAATGCTGAGCTTTCTTCTCCAAATGGCACAACGGGCACAGCTCTTGGGTGCAACGCTTTCAACTGCATAACCGAGATCTCACATAAAAGTCATCTAGCACAGGCCAGACATGGTGGCTCATGACTGCAATCCCAGTACTTTGAGAAGCTAAGGCAGGTGAATCACCTGAAGTCAAGAGTTCAAGACCAGTCTGGGTAACATGGCGAAACCCCATCTCTACTAAAAATATAAAAATTAACCAGGCGTGGTGGTGCATGCCTCGAATCTCAGCTACTTGGGAGGCTAAGGCGGAAGAATTGCTTGAACCCAGAAGGCAAAGTATGCATTGAACTGAGGTCACTCTAGCCTTGGCAACAGGGCAAGACTCAATCTCAAAAAAAAAAAAGAAAAAAAAAAAAGAAAAAAGGTCATCTAGTACATCAGGTGCTTTATGGGTTGACTTTTCCATTCTACTTCTGCCTACTCACCATCCTCACTTCTCCCATCTGTAGAAGAGAACAAAAGGGTTGCAGAGGGAACTAGCACAGAGAACAAGATGAGTCGGGCAGCAGAGGTTAATCTAGATCTGGTCTGCATCTGCCTGACATAAAATCCAGATCTGCTGAAAATGGTGTCATTTATTTCTACAATAATTGCACCAATTCACCAATGTGCATATCTAGCTCACCCAGGCCATTATTTACAAATTGGAAAACTAGTTTTCAAATAGTTTTCCCTTGATAACTCAAAACTCAGTATTTTAAGAAAGGTTTTCTAACCTTTACTCCACCTCTAATTTTTAAATACTGAAGATAGGTTATTTGAATTATTACTGTTGTTTCTTTCCAAGAATTTTTAGCATCTTTTTAAAAAGTAGATATTTATCATTTAAGTCAATATCTGCCAAATCCTGTCCCACTTTCACACCTTCCTCTGTGCCCTTTCGCTATGGTAAACACACTATAAACACTATGATAAACTCTCCATTAATAAGAGAATATATTTCAACAATACACATTATTACAAGAATCTTTATTACCAACAGTAGAAATAGGATGCATAAAGGTATACTCAAGAATATTAAAAGAGCTACTGTATAAAATATTAACACTGAACAGGGAAAATATCCTCAGGAAGGGAAGGGTAAGTACAGTCAGAATCAATAGGTCCAAAAACAATAAATGTCCAAAGAAAAGCAACAAGTGGCTTATCCACCAAGAAAAGAAAAGGAAATGGGCAAAGGCGATAACGTGGGAAGCAAGCTTTGCCTATTTCAGAAACAAGAGTATTCCCTTTCCTGTTGCACAGAGGGGATTCACTGTATAGAGCCACACACGTGCCATTAAGGAGGAACTTGGCCTTCAAACCAGATGATGTCAGTAATGCCTCCCTTGCTATATTAGACATGTTTGGCTTTTTCTGTAAACACAACAAGAAAATCTTCTATTCAAATCAGTATTCATCCAACAACAGTAAGTTAGGCAGTTACTGTGTGCCCAGCACAGTGGGAACTACAAAAATAGTTAAGCATAGATAGTCTTTATCAAGAAACCTAAAATCTAGTGGAAAAGACTGAAAATGTATTATAGGGATAAAAAGAAGAAAAAAGAGAGATCTCCAAGTTGCCCATTCATGGCTTCATATTAGAAATGGCTTTTTTGTTTGTTTGTTTTTTGTTTTGAGAGAGTCTCATTCTGTCACCCAGGATGGAATGCAATGGTGCAGTCTCAGTTCACTGCAACCTCTGCCACCAGGATTAAAGTGATCCTGCCTCCGCCTCCTGAGTTGCAGAGATTACAGGTACCTACTATCACATCCAGCTAATTTTTGTATTTTTAGTAGAGATGGGGTTTCACTATGTTGGCCGGGCTGGTCACGAACTCCTGACCTCAAGTGATCCACTTGCCTCAGCCTCCCAAAGTACCGAGATTAGTGGCATGAGCCACTGCACCCAGCCAGAAGTGGCTTTTGAGTGAGATCTTGAAAGGTAAGTAGGATTTGAATGGGCAGAGAAAATATGAGGTGGCACCCAAGAGGTAACTGAAGCAGAGATGGGCAAGTCCTGGGCATGTTCTGATCCAAAGGACAGGATCCAAAATGACCAGAACACGGGTGATGTTTAGGAAGAAAGGCAAGACTCTAAAAGTGTTCTCAGTCTAGATAAGGGGAACTTTGAATGCCAGAGAAAAAATTATTATATGAATTTTAATAGGGTGCAAATCTGTATATGTGGACAGACGCTGTCAGTTGCTTAATTAACAGTATTTCTTTCTTGCTGGAAGAGCCCTAATTTTGCTCAGAGCCCATCTCCATGAGGCCCTAAAAGGGAAAACCAACACTGCCCCAGCTTTGAGTAGGGGTAGGGAGATAAATTATGATTGGTTTAAGCCAACAGGAGAAACCAATGTGAAAAACAGTTAAGCCTTGATGGAATCCGTGGGATATACCAGAGGAGAAGTCTGGTTATCAACTGGAAATAGAGACCTGGAACTCAGGATAGGCTAGAGCTAGAGATCTAGTCAGAATGGGGGTTCTCCATGTACAAAAATGTAATTGTTTAAATAATCAGAATGAAAAGACCAACTAGAGAGAGTAGATCCCGTGAGAAGTGTTGGCTGAGAGCACAATCCAGGAAGCATTTGAGCAGTGGTCTCTAACTTGTTTGGCACCAGGGACAGGTTTTATGGAAGACAATTTTTCCACAGACCATGGGGGCAGGGGTGGTTTTGAGATGATGCAAGCCCATTATACTTATTGTGTACTTTTTTCTATTATTATTACATTGTAATATATAATGAAATAAACTGACAATTCACCATAATGTAGAATCAATGGGAGCCCTGAGCTTGTTTTCTTACAATTAGTTGGTCCCTCTAGGGGTGATGGGAGACAATGACAGATCATTGGGCATTAGATTCTCATAAGGAGCATGCAGCCTAGATCCCTCACATGTGCAGTTCACAATAGGGTTTGAGCTCCTGTTAGAATCGGTTGCTGCTGCTGATCTGATAGGGGGTGGAGCTCAAGCAGTAATGTGAGTGATGGGGAGTGGCTGTAAACACAGATGAAACATTCATTGCTCATGCACCCACCACTCACCTCCTGCTGTGCATCCCAGTTCCTAACAGGCCACAGACCAATACCAGTCCATGGCCTGGAGATTGGAGACCCCCTACATTCAAGGTTTCTGTAAACAATGCTGGGAAGGAATGGTGGAAAAGCCACACCAGTAAAGGGAGATGTCTTAGTGGTCAGAGTGTTTCTGGAGGTGAGTAATGGTTCTACGTGCAAAATTCTACAGTATCCATAGAGTTTGTCAAGAAGTATCTTTAGCTATATACGAGCCTTCATCAGCATTTCAAAAACCCAACAGAAGAGGTATATTCACCCACAATGCTGCTGCATAGGCTAAGTAAATATTAAAGTTCTTTGTTTTTTTTTCCTTACTATAATCATATAAAATCTATATGGCTACACTGACATTTCACAGTGAGCCTATGCTGATTCACTGTTGACATCATAGGACGCTCTGGGATGTGAATGGTGACCAGTCACTGTGCACAAAGTGTCCAGCATACCATCAGATTTTTTGGCCTAGAAACCAATGACAACCAGACTTGAAGTGAACCAGAATTTAAGCAGACAGAAGCAGTGAACAATGCACATGTATCTATATATTTACCTATCCTAACTGTGTTTCAGCATCACGATCATCAGATATCAGGTAAATTTATTAGACTTCAATGACAGTAAATATTTGGTTAAAATACGGATGGACCAGAGATGGAATAGAAAAATAATTTTAATAAAAATGGGGAAAAATCATGGGTCCTACATTTCCCACTCCTCCAATTATAGACTCTCAAGACCTTTAACCTGCAGTCAGCAATGACGGAGAACTGAATTTGTCCTAAGCAAATATGGTGCCCTCTGTTAGGAACCACAGCCAGTTCATGCAGCAGGATGGGCTCCCTCTGTCTGGACCTGCCCTGAGTGTCTGCCTGCCGCCAACCACACCTTCTCACAGTAACAACTTCGTTTTACAGGGAGTTTTAACGGTTGGACATGGTATTCTGCAGATAAGAGTCTCCCTCTCATAACAAACTCTGCTTTGAAGCCCTGACTATCTGACCTCCACCTTGACCCCTTCTTGCCCAGTATTCTAACTTTGCTCCTTAACCCTTCTCTGACATTGAGAGCCCAAGAAAAATTAGTATAGACCTCTGCAGCGTGAAAAATAGTACCTCTGCACCCAAACTCCTGCTGCTCTCTCCCACACATCCTTAAACAATATGGCAACATCACTCAAACCACAGTTATCTATATTCCTTTGGGTGTGTTGGTTGGACTCCTAGTCAACTCTAAGAAAGGCCAACCGTTCTCCCTGGTTAGTTCAAATGATAATAGCAGTAATAATTTTATCATCATCATCATCATCATCATCATCATCATCATCATGTCATTATTATTGTCGTTTCACTTTCACCGTGTTCCAGGCACTGCTCTAAGCCAGAGGTTCCCAAGCCCCAGACTGCAAACCAGTACCAGTCCATGGCCTGTTAGGTGGGCCACACAGCAGGAGGTGAGCAGCAGGCAAGCGAACATGACTGCCTGAGCTCAGTCTCCTGTCAGATCTGCGGTGGCATTAGATTCTCATAGGAGCACAAATCCTATCGGGAACTGTGCATGCATGGGATCTAGATTGTGAGCTGTTTATGAGAATCAAACTAATGCCTAACAATCCAAGGTGGAAAGGTTTCATCCCCCAACCCAATCCCGTGGAAAAAAAATGTCTCTCACCAAACCAGTTCCTGGTGCCAAAAAAGTTGGGGACAGCTGCTCTAAACCATAAATATACTTATATACTTGCTACAACTCCATAGAGACACTGAGGCTTAAAGAGGTTATAGAGCATTCCCAAAGTCCTACAGCTGGTAAGCCATGAGATCAGGATTCAAACACAGGCCAGCCTTCTTTCTCATGAACACACCTGGGGTTCCCATACATTACGGTTTGAAATGAAAGAGATATCTAATAATATTCTTCAAAACATCCTATTTACAGGACAGAAATAATAAAAACAGGTTCTTTGTGTAGGAAACCACTGATCTCTAATATTCCTCTAAGAACAAGGTAAATTCAGAATTGGGATTTGTCCACCAGACTCCCAGTGCAGTGCTCCTGTGTTGTCCTATGTGTGGTCAGGAAGGGTGAGGAAGTATCACAATGGAAAGGCCGATGAGATGGCAATTAATGAATGCATCTACTACTTCAGTCATTTGCTTCATTCTTTCATCACGTCATACTATGTTTTGCACTCTAATTGGGGTGATAATTAGCATCATTTGTATAATCTCATTTTATTAAGCCAATAACTAGAGTCATACCAACAGTGTTTACAGAACTAAAAGAAGCTTTTGTTTGTTTGTTTCTTTTCCTTCTCACAGAACAGAAACTTGTCCTTCCGTTTTGTTTTTTTTTTTTTCTTTTTTACTAGCATCTTGGAAGACAACCAGTCCCAGGACCTAAAAACAGTGCTTCCCTTCAGATACAGCTTTTATCTTAATTGGGCAGACAAAGATAGACTGTTCCCTTGCTGATAAAGGGCTTTTTGAAGACTTTTACATAACTTCTGCAATGTATTGGAAAATAACACCCAGGAAAAGGCATGATGTTGGGGGTGGATAATAAACTCTTATTGCTATATGAAAAGTTATAGTTTTCAGAGTAATATGGTGATTACATATAAAAGAACAAAAATAAATTTTAATAATACCACATTGCAGAGTCATCAAATAATTGGGCATTGGTCCATTCACTTCTGGGAGAATTTGCACATGTTGCCTCTTTCCCTAAGGATGGAAGAGTTTTCCAGAGCCAACTCCTCCTTGGAGGGCTAGCTGAAGCTTGAGCAAGCATCAGCATAGCTGGGGTCATCATCTCTTCCAGTTCTGCTACTAACCAACTCATTCCAAGAAAATGTGGGAAATAACGCCATATCTTGAAGTAAGTCAGAAGCTGTCACACTTAAAAGAAAAAGTTTTCTGGTCAGGGTTCCCTGTGGGCAGGTCCTTGCAGATGCTTTGATGCAGCTCTGAATTTCTACTTACAATTAACTGGCAATTAACTGAAGCTATGCTAGTTTAGATTAGGGGTTTTGAAAAGTCTACTTGTGTAATAATAGCATACCTAGTCTTAACTTTTAGGTTCTCTTTCTTCAAAGGGAACATTCAGAGCCAGATAGAGACAGAGGTCTGCCAGGCAGCTTCTTAGAGCAACAATCTATAAGAGGAAACTGTAAACGGAAACACTAAAGTAAGTTGGAAATACAGCCCCAGCTATCTCAAGTAAAATGTAATTGTCTCACTACTCTTGAAATAGACATTTTGGAGTTGAAAGACAAACACCCTATCCCCACCCTCAACACACTCTGTTGAATATTTTGGCCATGTATACATGCTAAGTAGTAATTTGTTGGCTTCAACTGAATTTCTAAAACCAAATAATATATGGCATACTTACAGAAGTGAGTGAATCTTTTATTATCCAAAATGTTAAACCCCTTAATATACCTCCCAAGGTGTTGTCTGGTTCAGAAACTCACAAAAGAAAATGGAAGTGCAAACTAGAACTGCTGAAAAATGGAAAACAAATTTAAACAAATTCATCATCAGCCAATGAAGTAAATTAAGTGACTCTGTGTAATGTTCATTACCATAAACTACTTTTTCCCACTCCTACTAAATAAATCTTAAGTAATTATTTAAATGATATAAATTATGTTGCATTACTAACTTGCTTGGAGTGCTCTCATGAAAATCTTAATCACTCATATTTTCTCACCATAAAAAAAAGAAAGACGGAAATAAGTTGCTGGGGTGTGGGGGGTAGGAAAGAAACAAAGAAGAATGTAAAGGAGGGAGACAGGGAAAAAATAATTGATTTCTGCTATTTTGGAAAACAGACTGACAGTTTCTTAAAAAGTTAAACACACATCAAGCATACGAGCCAGCCATTCCACTCCTAGGTATTTACCTAAGAGAAATGGAAATAAGTTTCCATGTAATTTTTTTTTTTTTTTTTTTTTTTTGTAAACACTTTGGCTCTGTTGCCTAGGCTGGAGTACAGTGGCAAGATCTCGGCTCACTGCAACCTCTGCCTACCAGATTGAAGCGATTCTCCTGCCTCAGCCTCCCAAGTAGCTGGGACTACAGGTGCATGCCACCACGCCCAGCTAACTTTTTGTGTTTTCAGTAGTGACGGAGTTTCACCATGTTAGCCAGGATGGTCTCAATCTCCTGGCCTTGTGGTCCACCCTCCTCGGACCTCCCAAAGTGCTGGGATTATAGGCGTGAGCCACCACACCTGGCCCATTTCCATACAAAAATTTAAAAACAAATGTTCATAGTGAGGTAAGAGGAAGGACTTGACTCAGGAGGTGAGACTTAACACAGAGATGGGGCTTGGACACTGGACTGAGTTGAAGACTAGCTACAACAGGGATGGAGCAGAAGTAGCTTTCCATTAGACACACCTACTGGTGTGCCATGTCAGTGTATCACTGTCATGGCAACATCCAGAAGTTACCACCCCCTTCCATGGCAACAATCTAGTTGCCCAGAAGCTACCACCCATTTTCCAAAAATTTCTGCATAATCCGGTGGGGGGTTGGGGGGGTGCCAAGATGGCCGAGAGAAGGCAGCACCGGAATGGGGCTCCCAGAGAATGAGACACAGAGGGCTAGAGGACTTCACGATCCCAAATGAGGTGCCGGGTTCATTTCTGTGGGACTGATAGGGCACTGAAATTAGGCCCAAGGAAGGAGCCACAGGGAAAGAGCCACCCAGGGGGGCAAATCAAGATGGGGACAGGGCATGTCTCCACCTGAAACATGCGGCAAGCTCAGAGGCTCGGGGGACTTAACCCCCTTGGTGCTCCTTTTCGGGTCCTGTGCTTATGTCATCCTTCCTGCAACCCATGGTCCATGAGAGCCCTGCCAATTGGTGGAGAACGTCGGTGGAAGTTTGGACTAATGCCAGCAGGACCGACTGACCCACAGAGGGAGGCAGAGTTGAAAGCGGGGAAACAGACCATAAAGCCTGGCAGGCCCCACCTCCAAAGAACACAAACTAGAGCCCTCTCTAGACAGCTTGGCAGCAAATACACCAGCTTGACCCCAACCAGGAAGATCCAGCTGGGGAAGGAGAGAGGCCATTGGAAAGACGGGGCCAATCTCACCAATCTCACCTGCAAACAAACTCCAGGGAAGGACCACCCACCCAACAACCTGACAGAATCCGAGAGAGCCCAGCAACGCTCTCTACAGGCCAAAAAAGATATAGCTCTAACCTCAACAGAAAAAAACGTCCACTCAGAGACGACTCCTGAAATCACCAACTTCAAAGATTAAAGGGAGATAAATCCATGAAGATGGGAAGAAACCAGTACAAAAAGGATGAAACTATCAAAGACCAGAACACCTTCTTCCCCTTCCAGGGATCATAACTCCTCACCAACAAGGGAACAAAAAAAGACAGAGGATAAATCTGATGAATTCACAGAAGCAGGCTTCAGAAGGTGGGTAATAACAAACTTCTCTGGGTTAAAAGACCATGTTCTAACCCAATGCAAAGAAACTAAGAATTGTGAAAAAAGATGAGATAAAATGCTAACTAGAATAACCAGCTTAGAAAAGAACATAAATGACTTGATAGAGCTAAAACACAGCACAAGAACTTTGAGAGGCATACACAAGTTTCAACAGCTGAATCGATCAAGCAAAAGAAAGGATATAAGAGCTAGAAGATCAAATCAATGAAATAAAATGAGAAGGCAAGAGTAGACAAAAAAGAGTGAATAAAAATAGAACAAAGCCTCCAAGAACTATGGGGTTATGTGAAAAAAATAAAAAAAAAACTAAACTAAACTAATCTACACTTAATAAATGTACCTGAATGTGACGGGGGAGAATGAATCCAAGTTGGAAAACACTCTTCAGGATATTATCCAGGAGAACTTTCCCAACCTAACAAGGCAGGCCAACATTCAAAGCCAGAAAATACAGACAAGACCACAAAGATATTCCTCAAGAAGAGCAACCCCAAGGCACATAGTTGTCAGATTCACCAGGGTTGAAATGAAGGAAAAAATCCTAAGGACAGCCAGAGAGAAAGGCAGAGTCACCCACAAAGGAAAGACAATCAGACTTACAGCAGATATCTCAGCAGAAACCCTGCAAGCTAGAAGGGAGTGGGGACCAATATTCAACATCCTTAAAGAAAAGAACTTTCAACCCAGAATTTCATATCCAGCCAAACTATGCTTCATAAGTGAAGGAGAAATAAAATACTTTATGGACAAGCAATTGTGTAGAGATTTCATTGCTACGGGACCTGCCTTACAGGAGCTACTGAAGGAAGTACTAAACAGGGAAAGGAACATCCAGTACCAGCCACTGCAAAAACGTACCAAATGATAAAGAATAATGATGCGATGAAGGAGCCACATTAATTAACAGGTAAAAGAACAACCAGTAACAAAATGGCAGAATCAAATTCAAAAATAACAATATTAACATTGAATGTAAATGGCCTAAACACCCCAATCAAAAGACACAGATTGGAAAACTGGATAAAAAGTCAAGACTCATCAGTGTGCTGTATTCAGGAGACCCGTCTCACATGCAAAGACTCACATAGACTCAAAATAAAGGGATGTAAGAAGATTTACCAAGCAAATGGAGAGCAAAAAAAGCAGAAGTTGCAATCCTAGTCTCTGATAAAATGGGCTTTAAACCGACAAAGATCAAAAGAGACAAAGAAGGGCATTATATAATGGTAAAAAGATCAATGCAACAAGAAAGCTAACTATCCCAAATATTTACGCACCCAATGCAGGAGCACCCAGGTACATAAAGCAAGTTCTTGAAGACCTACAAAGAGGCACAGACTCATGCACAATACTAGTGGGAGACTTTAACACTCCACTGACAATACTGGACAGTTCAACCAGACAGAAAAGCAACAAAGATATCCAGGACTTGAACGCAGATTTGGACCAAGTGGACCTAATAGACATTTACAGGACACTCCACCCCAAATCCACAGAAAACATATTCTTCTTAGCACCACATTACACTTACTCCAAAACTGACCACATAATTGGAAGTAAATCACTCCTCAGCAAGCGCAAAAGGACAGTCTCTCAGACTACCGCGCAATCAAATTAGAATTCAGGATTAAGAAAAGCACTCAAAACCACTCAATCACATCGAAACTGAACAACTTGCTCCTGAATGACGAACTGATAAACAATGAAATGAAGGCAGAAATAAGTATGTTCTTTAAAACCAACAAGAATGAAGACACAATGTACCAGATCCTATGGGACACATTTAAAGCAGTGTCTAGAGGGAACTTTATAGCAATAAATGCCAACATGAGAAACAAGGAAAGATCTGAAATCGACACCCTATTGTCAAAATGGAAAGAGCTAGAGGAGTAAGATCAAAAAAACTCAAAAGCAAGCAGAAGACAAGAAATAACAAAGATCAGAGCAGAACTGAAGGAGACAGAGAAACAAAAAAAAACCCTTCAAAAAAAATCAATAAATCCAGGAGCTGTTTTTTTGAAAAGATCAACAAACTAGATAGACTGCTAGCTAGACTAGTAAAATAGAAAAGAGAGAAGAATCGAATAGATCCAATAAAAAAAGATAAAGGGAAGATAACCACCAATTGCTGGGAAACGCAGACTACCATCAGAGATAACTACAAACATGTCTATGCACATAAACCAGTACATCTGGAAGAAATGGATAAATTTCTGGGTACTTGCATGCTCCCAAGACTAAGCTAAGAAGAAGCTGGAACCCTGAATAGACCAATAACAAGGTCTGAAGTCGAGGCAGCAATTAAAAGCCTACCAACCAAAAAAGTCCAGGTGCAGACGGGTTCACAGCTGAATTCTACCAGACGTACAAAGAGGAGCTGGTACCATTCCTGTTGAAACTATTCCAAACAATACAAAAAGAGGGAATCCTCCCTAACTCTTTCTATAAGCCCAACATCACCCTGATACTGAAATCTGGTAGAGACACAACTAAAAAAGAAAACTACAAGCCAATATCCATGGTGAACATTGATGCAAAACTCTTCAATAAAATACTGGCAAACTGAATCCAACAGCACATCAAAAAGCATATCCACCACGATCAAGTAGGCTTCATCCTGGGGATGCCAGGCATGTTCAACATACACAAGTCTATAAACATAATTCACCACATAAACAGAACCAAAGACAAAAACCACATGATTATCTCAATAGATGCAGAGAAGCCCTTTGACAAAATTCAACAATGCTTTATGCTAAAAACTCTCAATAAACTAGGTATTGATGGAACGTATCTCAAAACAATAAAAACTATTTATAAGAAACCCACAGCCAATATCATATTGAATGGGCAAAAATTAGAAGCATTCCCTTTAAAAACTGGCACTAGATAAGGATGCCCTCTCTCACCACTCCTATGCAACACAGTATTGGAAGTTCTAGCCAGAGCAATCAGGCAAGAAAAAGAAATAAAGAGCATTCAGTTAGGGAAAGAGGAAGTCAAACTGTCCCTACTTGCAGATGACATAATCATACATTTAGAAGAGCCCATTGTCTCAGCCCAAAACCTCCTTAAGCTGATAAGCAACTTTGGCAAACTCTCAGGATACAAAATCAATGTGCATAAATCACAAGCATTCCTTTACAGCAACAACAGACAAACAGAGAGCCAAATCATGAGTGAACTCCCATTTAAAATTGCCACAAAGAGAATAAGATACCTAGAAATACAACTGAAAAAGGAGGGGAAAGATCTCTTCAAGAAGAACTGCAAACCACGGATCAAGGAAATAAGAGAGGACACAAACAGATGGAAAAACATTCCATGCTCTTGGTTAGGAAGAATCAATATTGTGAAAATGGCCATGATGCCCTAAGTAATTTATAGATTCAATGCTATCCCCATCAAGCTACCATTGACCTTCTTCACAGAACTGGAAAACACCACCTTAAACTCCATATGGAACCAAAAGAGAGCCCACATAGTCAAGATAATCCTAAGCAAAAAGAACAAAGCCGGAGACATCATGCTACGTCACTTCGAACTATACTACAAGGCTACAGTAATCAAAACAGCATGGTACTGGTACCAAAACAGAGATGTAGACCAATGGAACAGAACAGAGGCCTTGGAAGCAATGCCACACATCTCCAACCATCTGATCTTTGACAAGCCTGACAAGAACAAGCAAGGGGGAAAAAAATCCCTGTTTAATAAATGGTGTTGGGAAAACTTGCTAGCCAAAGGCAGGAAGCTGAAACTGGACCCCTTCCTTACACTATATACAAAAATTAACTCCAGATGGATTAAAGATTTAAACATAAGAACTAACACCATTAAAAACCCTAGAAGAAAACATAGGTAAAACCATTCAGGACATAAGCACAGGAAAGGACTTCGTGACTAAAACACCAAAAGCAACAGCAACAGAAGCCAAAATAGACAAATGGGACCTAATTAAACTTAAGAGCTTCTGCACAGCAAAAGTAACAATCATTAGAGTAAGCTGGCAACCAACAGAATGGGAAAAAATTTTCATAATCTACCATCAGACAAAAGGCTAATATCCAGAATCTACAAAGAACTAAAGCAGATTTACAAGAAAAAAAAAAAAAAAAAAACATTCAAAAGTGGGCGAAGGATATGAACAGAGACATTTCAAAAGAAAACAAATATGTGGCCAACAAACATATGAAAAAATGCTCGTCATCATTGGTTGTTAGAGAAATGCAAATCAAAACTACACTGAGATACCATCTCATGCCAGTTAGAATGGAGATCATTAAAAAATCTGGAGACAACAGATGCTGGAGAGGATGTGGAGAAATAGAAACACTTTTACACTGTTGGTGGGAGTGTAAATTAGTTCAACCATTAAGGAAAACTGTGTGGTGATTCCACAAGGACCTATAAATAGAAATTCCATTTGACCCAGCAATTTCATTACTGGGTATATACCCAAAGGATTATAAATTGTTCTATTATAAAGACACATGCTCATGTATGTTCACTGGGGCGCTGTTTACAATAGCAAATACCTAGAACCAACCCAAATACCCATCAATGATAGACTGGACAAAAAAAAATGTGCACATATACGCCATGGAATACTATGCAGCCATAAAAAATGATAAGTTCGTGTCCTTTGTAGAGACATGAATGAACCTAGAAACCATCATTCTCAGCAAACTGACACAGGAATAGAAAAACAAACACCACGTTTTCACTCATAGGTCAGTGACGAACAATGAGGACACTTGGGCACAGGGAAGGGAAGAACACTCACAGGGCTAGATGGGGGGATAGAGGACAGTGGAGGAGGGAGGGACAGCAGGCGGGCGGCGGGGAGGATAGGGAGGGATAACACCAGGAGAAATGCCTGATGTAGGTGATGGGGTTCGGAGGGGGGATGGAGACAGCAAACCACCATGGCATGTATGTACCTATGCAACAATCCTGCAGAATGCAGGCCCTGGGCCCAAATACAATAAAAAAAAATTTCTGCATAATCCATCCAACAATTTGCATGTCATTAAAAGTAGGTACAAATATGACTGCAGACCTGCCTCTGAACTGCTACTCTGGTCACACTACCTATGAGGTATCCCTGCTCCACAAGGAGCTGTACCTTTATTGCTGCTGTACTGTCACTTCAATAAAAGTTGCTAACACCACTGCCTTGCCCACCCTTGTATTCTTTCCTGAGTGAAGCCAGGAACCCCCCTGGGCTAAGCTCAAGTGTTGGGGTTTTCCTTCCCTCTATCATGAGCAGTGTTATTTGTAATAGGCAAAAACTGTAAACAACCCAAATGTCGTTAGCAGTTAAAGAAAGAAAGAAGTTGTGGTATATTCATAAAATGGGAAACTACTCATTCAAAAAATCAGATAAGCTACTCAGATGCTCAGCAACATGGATGAGTTGCAAAATCATTATGCTGAGAAAAAGAAACATATCAAAAAAGTCACATAGTGTGTGATTTCAGTTATACAAAATTCTGAAAAATGTACTCTAACACAGAGTAACAGAAGGAGATCAGTGGTTACTTGGGTATTGGGTACTTGAGAAAGGGTGGAAGGAAAGAATTATGAAGGGGTAATGGAAAACTTTCAGGGGGGATGAATATGTTCACAATCTTAATTGTGATGATGGTTTCACTAACGTATACGTATGTCAAAGCTTAGCAAATTGCATACCCTAAAGTGTGCCAATTTTTTGTATGGTAATATACTTCTCTACAACTATTTTAAAATTAATTTTTAAATTTAAAAATTAGGCCTCTGCATTTGAAAGAACATATTCTCTATCCTGCTTTCAGTAAAAATTAGGAGAACATTTGGAGACTAAATTAAGTGATTCTGATCTTTTTGTTCAATGACTAAAACAGTGGCTCTCATAAGAGTATGTAAGATGTTAATTTGAAATGTAGTTTCCAGGGCTTTATATAAAGGTATGCCAGAAATTATTCCTGATAAAAGAATGTGTAGCACCTAATTTACAAATAATAATATATCCAATATTCTTTAATATAAATTTAATAAACCTTAAAAAATTCTTTTGTTGGCTTTTGCTAAACTCTTATATCTGTAGTCAGCCTATGGCTACAGTAGATAAACAAATATAGTTCCAGCTGAATGTTGGGTAATAATTTTGTTTATTCAGATGAAAGGATTACTTGAGGCCAGGAGTTCAAGATCAGTCTAGGCAACATAGTGAGACCCTGTCTCTAGTTTTTAAATTTCACCAGGCACCATGGCATACACTTGCAGTCTTAGCTACTCAGGGGGCTAAAGCAGGAGGACAGCTACAGCCTAGGAACTTGAGGTTACTAAATTTATGCGGCTGCACTCTAGCCTGAATGGCAGAGCAAGACCTCCTCTCTTAAAAAAAAAAAAAAAAAAATTGTTTACCTTAATGAGTAAAAATGAAACATCATTTCTTAATCTCGCATAATTTACTAATGATGTGAGAGACTTCTTTGCTGAACTGGAAGATAGATTTTGAAGACTGGGAGAGTATTTCCTCAATTTTATACTGCTCATCATGTAATGACCAAAGACATGGCACACTTAAAGTTTAATCTACATTATTAATATATATTCCATCATTGTCTACACAATCAACAAAGCAATAAATCAAGCCTGGTTGCATTTGCCCATTGCCATGGTGTAAATATTCCCACATGGCCAATTTCAAGCTCTGAGTGCATATAGAGTTGGGAAGAGATGCACAGTAGCACAGCAGTATACAGTATCTCCACCACGCAGACGTAATAGACTTAATCTCAAGAGCACAGGTATTAGCAAAGTGTAGTAAGGTCAATAGGCAGTGATGAGTTTTGAATGCTTATTATCTCTGTTTTAATGTAATTTATGTAATTGTGAGTTTCTACAATTTAATTTTTAATGATTTTTAGTAATTAGCTCATAAAATTCCTTGAAATTTAATAGTTGGCTCCCAGGAACTGATATAAATTGGCTCTAACACACTGCTGGCTTCACTCTTAAGAAATCAGGTCCTTCAGGGATGGGGCTCAGGAACCTGCATTTTTAATATCTTCTAAGATGATCCTGATATACAATACTGGTAGATAATCTAATTGTAATTTTTTTTCTTTTTAGCTAGTGTATGATCTGAACATTCGTATGTCCCAAAAAAATCCTGTTGAAACATGATCCCCAGTGTGATGGTACTGAGATGTGGCACCCGAAAGGAAGGTGATTAGGACATGAGGGTAGGGCCCTCATGAATAAATAAAATTAGCGCCTTTATAAAAGAGGTCAAGGGAACTTGTGTGTCCCTTTCCCCATAAGAGGACAGCTCTAGAAGGTACCATCTATGAACCAAAAAGCAGGCCCTCACCAGACACCGAATCTCCTGACACTTGCATCTTGAAATTCTCAGCGCCCAGCATTGTGAGAAATAAGTTGTGTTGTTTATAAGCCATTCCGTTTATAGATATTCTTATACCAGCCTGAACAGTCTAGGACAGTTAGTAAACAGGTAACATTCAGAGCCAACATGTTATAGGGAAATAATAAAGGATTAAGTACTAGGAACACTAAAGTTTTCCCTCCAGTTCTTCCATTTAATTATATGGCCATGGGCAAATCACTAACCTTCTCAGTTTCCTAATCCAATAAGGAGGGAGTAGACAAGTAAAGTTTAGTAGATGTAATTTTAAAAGATTTACTTACATACTGAAGTATTGATAGGTGTAATGACGTGGTATCTGTTATTTTCTTTAGAATGCTTCAGGAAACAAAGTAAATAAAAGACAGGCTGGAGGTAAGTGAAAAGACTGGCAAAATGTTTTGCTAATGAGAACATGGGTTCTATTATAACATTCCCTTTACCTTTGATGTTTAAAATTTCTCCATAATAACCTTTTCTTAAGAAGTCACTAATAAATAATACAGGATTCTTTCTATCTTTAAAAGTGTGTTCTACATCATCCTTGGATTTATAATTTTTTTTAATGGGACAGGGGTCAGGACTTAGCATCTTTTATGTATTTGTTGCTGAGGAATCTCAATCTACTTTAAAGTCCCAGAACAAATTAATGGCTGAGCCAGAATTCTAATAACAACCTTCTGAGTTCCAAATCCCACGGCCATTTGTGCTACACCAAGCAATGTGAGGATGCTGCTGTGCCACTGCAGCATCAAACCGGAGCAGGGAGATGACAGAGAGGGCGGAAATGGGGTAATTTGATGCAAAGCTTCCAAATCAAGCACCAATATTTATTTAAAGCACATTCTGCTTCTAATTACAATCAAAACCAGAGGCAAACATTACTGTGGGTAATTAAAAAGCCAGTCACAAATTATCCTCTAAGATTCTGGGCTGTTAAGAAACTGCTTATATCACTCCCATTTCTACCTATCATTGCAGAATGAAAACAAGAAAAAGAAGAAGAAGAAGAACAACAACAACAACAAAAAAAAAAAAAAAAAAAAAAAAAAAAAAGGTGAAATAATGCAAGTCCACAGAGTACTGTATTTTCTTTGTTTCAACTAAGCTAGCACCTGATGCCGTTTAGCAAACAGTGAGCACTCAATAAATGTATTTGGCTGAATCTAGGTAACTCTAAACACTTTCAGCATTTCATGTGATATATGCTTTTTGAGTACCTATCATGTGCTAGACAACACTTAGAACTTTGATACTGTGGACTAGTTTAGTAATATTTATGTATCTCATTATTAATAAGTGATTGTTTCAATACTACCAAAAAATTTTAGCCCCCTCCTTTATAAATTCCATAGAAAAAATTAATTCTATCAGCTTAAATTAAAAGACAGATTATTAGATTACAATAACTTTTACGAAGCAAGAACCAATTTTATGCTGTCTACAGGAAACTACAGACAATGGTTAAAAATACAAGGGCAGAAAAAGATACAAGATACAAACTCTAAAAACAAGTCAGAATGGCCATATTAACATCAGACAAATAGTAGGCTTCAGAACAAGGAATATTACCAGGGATTCAGAGAGGTATTATGTAATGCTAAAGGATCAGTTTGCCAAGAAGATGTAACGATCCTAAACATGCATGCACCAAACAGCAGAACTTCAAAGTACATGAAGCAGAAACTAATACAACTGAAAAGTAAAATAGAAAAATCCACATTGCTGGAGCTCAACACAAAGTTTGGGAGCTAAACCTGAGGCTCTCACATTAAGCTGGGTCTTTTGAAGCAGATTAAAGTGGTCCCAGATTAGCAGCTCCCCTGGCACACATCAGAAAGTAAAACAAATTCTTTCTGAGAAAAGTGTCCATGATTTAGGACCTCAGAATTCCAACTGATTAAAGTTAAGCAAATATAAGTTCATGGTGCAAGGTCATCAAATATATGAGGAAATAAGCCAGCATGAATAAAAGTTGAGAAAAAAATAACTTATAACTCAAAGAACTAAATTTAGCATTGGAATTATCAGATATAGAATACAAAATAAATTTGAATGGAGAAGAAAAAGTTTGTATAAAAGACAGACAAAACTGAGCAATACATAACCAATACAACATATCACAGATGAGCCAATAATTTATTTTAAATGAATTGATCTTGAAAATATAATCAATTGGCTTTAAAGGATAGATGAGCAAAATGGCAACTTAGATGTAGCTAAAGAGAGTATTAGAAGAGATAACACAGTTGCTGCAAAGAGAGAAAGGGAAATAAAGAATATGCCATGTATCAAGTGTCATGAATTAAAATAAACCTAATTCCAGACACAGTTTGGTGAAACCGAATGGGAAAGATAAAAGAAAATATTAAATGCTAAGATAACCATATTTTCTCCAAACTAGAACATTTATTTTTGGCGTTAATGAGGGCATCTTAATGGATAGTCTAAGAAAACAGACTTAAGTCTGTTTTCAAAGCACCCAGTAAGATCAGAAGGGTGGCTGAGAAAGAAGAATCACTTGAACCTGGGGAGGGTGGAGGTTGTAGTGAGCTGAGATCAAGACCCTGACACTGCACTCCAGCCTGGGTGACAGAACGACACTCCATCAAAAAAAAGCACCCAGTGGGAAAAAAGGTCACCTTTACATATACAGAATGATCACTGGACTGTAGGAAGGCTCCTTAACAGCAACAAAAATAAAGCTGAAAGAAAGGCATTTTCAGTTAACCAGAAACAGAATTTATCTCCAATGAACCTTCACTGAAGGTACTTCTAAAAGACCTTCAGAAATGAAAGAAAATCAAGAACAAAAACTTGCTGAGGGAGCAAGGTATGAAATATAAGAAGGAATGAATAAACAAGGAAACAAACTGATAAACATGTTTGTTTACATACAGAATAATAACATCTGGTTTAATAAGTAGAAAACAAAACAAAACAAAACAAAAAAAGAAACAAACAACAAACAAACAAACAAAACAGCCAGGTATGATGGCTCATGTCTGTAATCCCAGCACTTTGGGAGGCCAAGGCAGGGGCTTACTTGAGCCCAAGAGTTTGAGACCAGTCTGGGCAACATGGCAAAACCCAGTTTCTATGAAAAATAGAAAAATTAGCCCATCATAGTGGTGCACATCTGTAATCTCAGCTACTTGGCAGGATGAGGCAAGAGGATCACTTGAATCCAAGAGTTCAAGAAAGGCTGTAGTGAGCTGTGATCACACCACTGCATTCTAGTCTGGGTAACAGAAAAAGACCTGTGGGAAAGAAAAAGGAGCAAAAGAGAGGGGAGGGGAGGGGAGGGAGACTGTGAGTACAGTGATGTATACCTACAGGCCCAGCTACTTGGAAGTCTGAGGCAGGAGGATTCCTTAAGTGCAGGAGTTGGAATCTAGTCTGGGCAACATAGCTAAGCTTGTTCCTAAAAATATATATAATTAAATTTTAAAATGAATTAAAACAAAATACTAGACAACAAACAGTACCATGTAACTTGAGAAAAGGTTATGGCAACAATATTCTAAACCTCTTACATGATCCTGGGCAAGATGCTGATTAACTTTAGATTAAAGATGTAGCGTAAAACTGGAGATTATTATGTTATGTGAAATAAGCCAGGTACAGAAAGACAGACATCAATTTTCTCACTTATTTGTGGGATCTAAAAATCAACACAATTGAACTCATGAATGTAAAGAGTAGGAGGATGGTTGCCAAAGGTTGGGAAAGGTAAAAGGGGGCTAGTGGGGAGGTGAGGATGGTTAATGGGTACAAAAATATGAGAATGAATAAGACATATTTGATAGCACAACAGGATGACTATAGTCAATAATAAATGAATTATACATTTTAAAATAACTTAAAGAGTGTAATTGGATTGTCGTAACTCAAAGGATAAATGCTGAGGGGATGGATACCCCACTCTCCATGATGTGCTTATTTCAAACTGCATGTCTGTATCAAAACATCTTATGTACACCATAAATATATACACCTACTATATACTCACAAACATTAAAAATTTTTTTAAAGATGTATAGTAAAACACTATGGGCAACCACTAAAATTAAAGAAATACAGTAGATAACTTCTGAACCAGTAGACAAAGTAATAAAGAATAAGAGGAAAATTCAGTTTAGAAAAAGAAAGAACAGCAACAATTTAGTCTGACAATATTAAGTATTGGCAAGATTGTAGAGTTAGGTTAAAATTTTATACCGCTGTAGAAAAACTTTTTAGCATTATCTTACTAGACAGAAATATGTATACTTGAACTGGAAGATAGCTTCTCTGGATCGTTCAATTTTGATGATAGGGTGTCAATTATAGATCTTTCCTCACTTCTCTGGTGGGCATTTATTGCCATAACTTTCCCTGTAGACATTGCTTTAAATATGTCCCAGAAATTCTGGTAACTTGTGTCTTCATTCTCATTGGTTTCAAAGAACATCTTTATTTCTGCCTTCATTTCATTGTTTATCCAGTCAACATTCAGGAGCAAGCTGTTCAGTTTCCATGAAGTTGTGCAGTTCTGAGTTACTTTCTGAATTCTGAGTTCTAATTTGATTGCACTGTGGTCTGAGAGACTGTTTTAATTTCCGTTCTTTTGCGTTTGCTGAGGAGTGATTTACTTCCAATTATATGATCGATTTTAGAGTAGGTGCCATGCAGTGTTGAGAAGAATGTACATTCTGTGGATTTGGAGTAGAGATTTCTGTAGACGTCTATTAGATTTGCTTGGTCCAGGTGTAAGAGCAAGTCCTGGATATCCTTGTTAATTTTCTGTGTCATTGATCTAATATTGACAGTGGAGTGTTAAAGTCTCCCACTATTATTGTGTGGGAGTCTAAGTCTCTTTGTAGGTCTTTAAGAACTTGCTTTATGTACCTGGGTGCTCCTGTATTGGGTGCATATATATTTAGGATTGTCAGTTCTTCTTGATGCATTAATCCTTTTACCATTATGTAATGCCCTTCTTTGTCTCTCTTGATCTTTGTGAGTTTAAAGTCCATTTTATCAGAGACTAGGATTGCAACTCCTGCTTTTTTTTTCTCTCTATTTGCTTGATAATTCTTCTTCCATCCCTTTATTTTTAGCCTATGTGTGTCCTTGCACATCAGATGAGTTTCCAGAATACAGCATATCAATGGGATTTGACTTTTTATCCAATTTGCCAGTCTGTGTCTTTTGATCGGGGCATTTAGTCCATTTACATTTAAGGTTAATATTGTTATGTGTGAATGTGATCCTGCCATTTTGATGCTAGCTGGTTGTTTTGCCCATTAGTAGACACATTTTCTTCATTGTGTTGATGGTCTTCACCATTTGGTGTGTTTTTGGAATGGCTTGTACTAGTTGTTCTTTTCTTTGTTTAGTGCTTCTTTCAGGAGCTCTTGTAAGGCAGGCCTGGTGGTGACAAAAATCTCTCAGCAATTACTTGTCCACAAAGGATTTTCTTTCACCTTCACTTATGAAGCTTAGTTTGGCTGGATATGAAATTCTAGGTTGAAAGTTGTTTTCTTTAGCAATGTTGAATATTGGCCACTACTCTCTTCTGGCTTGGTGGGTTTCTGCAGAGAGATCCACTGTGAGTCTGATGGGCTTCCCTTTATGGGTAATCCAACCTTTCTCTCTGGCTGCCCTTAGAATTTTTTCCTTCATTTCAACCCTGGTGAATCTGACAACTATGTGCCTTGGGGTTGCTCTTCTTGAGGAATATTTTTGTGGTGTTCTCTGTATTTCCTGGACTTCAATATTGGCCTGCCTTGCTAGGTTGGGGAAGTTCTCCTGGATGATATCCTGAAGAGTGTTTTCCAGCTTGGATTCTTTCTCTCCGTCACATTCAGGTACACCTATCAAACATAGACTAGGTCTTTTCACACAATCCTATATTTCTTGGAGGCTTTGTTCATTTCTTCTCACTCTTTTTTCTCTTTTCTTGCCTTCTCCTTTTATTTCATTGAGTTGATCTTCAATTTCTGATATTCTTTCTTCTGCTTGGTCAGTTCAGCTATTCAAACTTGTGTATGCTTTGCAAAGTTCTCGTGCTGTGTTTTTCAGCTCCATCAAGTCGTTTATATTCTTCTCTAAGCTGTTGATTCTAGTTAACATCTCATCTACACTTTTTTCTACGTTCTTAGTTTCTTTTCGTTGGGTTAGCACATGTTCTTTTAGCTCTGAGAAGTTTGTTATTACCCACCTTCTGAAGCCTGTTTCTGTCAATTCATCAGATTCATTATCCATTCTTCTTTGATCCCTAGCTGATAAGGAGTTGTGATTCCTTGGAGGAGGAGAGGCGTTCTGGTTTTTGGTGTTTTCATCCTTTTTGTGCTGGTTTCTTCCCATCTTAGTGGCTTTATCTACCTGTGGTCTGTGCAGTTGGTGACTTTCAGATGGGGTCTCTGATTGGACATTCTTTTTGTTAATGTTGAAGCTATTTCTTTCTACTTCTAGTTTTCCTTCTAACAGTCAGGCCCCTCTGCTGCAGTACTGCTGGAGGTCCACTCCAGACCCTGCTTGCCTGGGGATCACCCGCGGGTGCTGCAGAACAGCAAGGGTTGCCACTGGTTTCTTCCTCTGCTATCCTCATCCCAGAAGGGTAACCACCAGATGTCAGCCTGAGTTGTCCTTTATGAGGTGCCTCTTTGGGTATACAGGATTGGGGAGTTGCTTGAGGAGACAGTCAGTGCCTTACGGGAGCTCAAGTACTGTGCTGGGAACTCCATTGTTCTGTGCAGAGCTGCTGGACAGGTACCTTTAAGTCTGCTGCAGCTGAACTCATAACTGCCTCTTTTCCCAGATACTCTGACCTAGGAAGGTCAGCTTCTATTTATAAGTTCCTGTCATGTTGCCGCCTTTTTTCATAGATGCTCTGCTCCACACACAGTAGTCTAATCACAGTCTGCCAGCAGAGGTGTTGCTGAGCTGCCGCAGGCTCTGCCCAGCTGCTGTGTGAATTGCCTTGGTAGTAGGGGACGCCCTTTCCCCCACTAACCTGGACTGTCCTGGGTCCAGCTGTGCTTTCTGCGAAACTCTCAATCCAGAGCATTTCAGATTGTTTGTTTTTTGTGGGTAGTATCTGTGAAGCCAGATCACCTGGCTCCCTGTCTCAGCCCCCTCCCTTTCAAATGAATGGGTGGCTCTGTCTCCCAGGCATTCCAGGCACAGTCAAAGCAGCTGCTCAGACTTGTGTGAGTTTCTATGCACTGACCCAGCACCAGCTGAAACCGCCACACTGAAAACTCGTGGTGCTTTTTGGCCTGGGAATCTCCTGGTCTGTGGGCAGTGAAAACTTGTTTGGAAATGCAGTGAGCACTCACCCTCTGTGCTGTTCTCACTAGGAACTGCACTCCAGAGCAGTTCCTATTTGGCCATCTTGGATCTTCCTAATACCACTTTTATATAGGAAAAGCAAAGCAAGACTAAGCATCCTACAATTTAGTTATATTTATATGTGATATCACTATTTTTATCAGGCATGGGAATAATAAAGCTAAAGTTAACGGCAGTGGTTACCTCTTGGGGAGATGGAAACCTAGAGTATTGGTAATGTCCTAAGTTGGGTGGCAGGCCATGGATATTCATTTAATGCATCATTACTAATATCCACTTACATCATCATACACAAATTTACATCTGATATGTGTATAATTACACATTATTGTATGTATCAAGTATGACACTAGGTATTAAAACACCTTTTACAGAGGAGAACTGGGGAGGTGTTGGTTTTACAGTTTAGAAAAAAAAGTGCAGCTTGCTGCCAGCGCTCACTTAATTTTGCATAAACACATTCTTTGAGGCTGAAGAAAATCTGATTTTCAATGTGAAAATAAAATATAAAAACAGTTCCTGGAGTGATTTCTAAACAGAACGAACA
Source organism: Saimiri boliviensis (assembly GCF_048565385.1). Classification (NCBI taxonomy): domain Eukaryota; kingdom Metazoa; phylum Chordata; class Mammalia; order Primates; family Cebidae; genus Saimiri; species Saimiri boliviensis. The sequence goes on from NC_133461.1 coordinate 95,045,445, forward strand.
TCAGAATCAATCATCTAACTCATCTATTTTGGAAAAAAAAAAACAAAACAAAACATCAGCTTCATTAAATGAATCTTCTTTCTACCAACAACTTTTCCAGAACCATGTTCACATCCTGTGTAGACAATCTACATTTTCTAGGATTTGATGTTTTCAGCGATTGAGAATTACTATATTTTGTAAATGGAAATACCACTACTAACAACAGAATGCTATCAATAGGATGATGTCTTTCGTTTACAAAGTCAATATACTAGAGAGACAGCGAAAAAATAGTAAAAGCAAGATAGTGTCTAACAAAGTTACCCTGGGCAAACGCCACAGCTGCAAGTGCCGCTGGCAAGGATTCTCAGAGCAAATGGCAAAAGGTACACAGCTTCAGTCAGGCAGGATTAATAGGCTCTGAAGATCTATTGCACAGCATGGTGACTATAATAATAATGCATTGTATGCTTGAAAATTGCTAAAAGATTAGATCTTAAATGTTCTTACCACAAGAAAATGATAAGCATGTGAGGTGATGGATATATTAATTAGCTTGATTTAATCATGTCACAATGTATACATATATTAAATTATCACCTTGTACACCATTTTTAATTGTCAATCATACCTTAATAAAGCTGAGGGGGTGCCAGGTATGGTGGGTCACCACTGTAATCCCCGCTACTTCAGACAACAAAGTCAGAGGATCACTTGAGGCCAGCAGTTCAAGACTAGCCTGGGCAACACAGCGAGACCCCTGTCTCCTAAAAAAAAAAAAAAAAAAAAAAAATTATTAGCCAGGCATGGTGATGCACACCTGTAGTTCTATATACTCAGGAAGCTGAGGCAGGAAGATCCTCTGAACACAGGAGTTCAAGGTTACAATGAGCTACAATCATACCACTGCACTCCACCCTGGGTGACAGAGGGAAACCCCATCTCAAAAAAAAAAAAAAAAAGAAAGAGAAAAACCTGAGAGGGTAACACCTCTTATGACAACATATTTTTATGTAGAACTCTTTGAAAATGGATGCTAACTCATTTATACTACTCTACACTTGTACTAATTTTATGTTTTGAATAATTTAGTGGTGGGTGTGGCATTAGATGAAGTTTTTGTAGCAAATAGAATGTGTCTCTGATATCTTATTATCCATATACCAGACTTTCTTCCTTCTGCAGTTCAAATATAGCACACTTGTGATTTTATCTCAGATCATAGTAATAGCATAGTCAAAATCTACCTGTTTGAGGTTTCTTGTCCTTGTAAATTAATAACTGTGATAGTATAAACATATGCATGACTTTCTATACAGCTGGTTTCTCGACCTCAGCATTACTGACCATTCAGACCAATGATTCTTTGTTGACGGTCCTGTATCAGCATAGACTATTTGGCAGCATCTCTGACCTTTCCACCACTAGATGTCAGTAGCACACCCCCACTCCCCACCCCAAGTCGAGACAATCAAAATACGTCTCCTGAGGTTGATAAATATCCCTCAGGACAAAAATCACTGTTCTAGAGAATTTCTGATTCCAATGACACTTAGAGACCCTACACTAAAATTATTTTTTCCTATGTCATTCTATTTTTCTATCTTGCTAATAAATTCATGTTTTGTTCCTTAAAGATATTAATTTGCCATCAAAACAGTATTGACCACATTATCACAGTGAAACACTAGTGATAAATTTTATTTTTTTGTAATGTTTCACTTCAAAAAATACTGCAGATGTAGACTGAAGAGAAGGTACCTGAACTTCTGTGTGCTGTCCTGGTAATAAACTTTAATTTTAACCTTCTATAGCTGTGAACAAATCCATGCTTTAATTTAAACTTTCCCAGTTATGCTTTGGGGACTATCAAATAATATACTGAAAGCTTTCTATTTTTTATATAGAGCTCTTTATATGTTTAATTGGCATTATTTCTTAGAATGTATTTATCAACAATAAAATTATTGGCTCAAGGTTATGAATAGTTGTAGAGCTCTTGAATGCACTGCCATATTGCTTTAATGAAGGATTATACCAGTTCATACCACCATGTGAACTGGTTTGAAATCATATTATTGACTCTTCTAAATCTACTAAGGCAATAAGATTTTCTCCATCCACAATAAGGATATTGGTTTTCTCAGTTCTTTCCAATGCTTTCCAATCTCTAGAAGCTGTTACTGCTATAATCAAAAATAAAAACCTTATTTTGCAGTTTTTGACCTTACATCTATTGACTGACAGTTATCGGTTGCCTAGGTCTTAAAGAACTAAAAAAATAATAATAATAAATTGGGTTTGTATCTATACATATTCAAGTTATAGATAAGAGCAGAAGTAAAACGATTGAGTAATAAATTAAAGAGACAATGAATTATGCAAATGCTATCCTCTTGGTGCATTGCCTGGAGACTGATGACATTCACGGATGCGACACATTTGAAACATTCCCAAAACAGAAATGCTAACTCTAGATACAACTGCATCCAAGTCAAATTAGGTCTTATTGTGATGCCTGGAAATTTCCTGTATTTGAAACACTGCACATTTCAAACTAAAAGTCAGCCTTTCATCCTGACTCAAGCTACCAACAAAAGCACTTCATTGCTGACATAAGATATTTGAGAATTTTGATTCCTAAACTTTTCTTCCAAGAATGCCCTCCCAAGTTATAAACTGCATGAATTAAGAAGTTTCAGTTCAAGAATTGTCCCTTAAAATTTATTTCATGCTTTTATCATATTATTTATATAATTATAACAGAAAAAAATGAATAGACAATACTACTGATTCTATAGAAATAAAAATGATTACAAGAGAATACCATGAACAATCGTATGCCAACAAATTGAATAACCCAGATTAGGCATCCCCAAACTACAGCCCAAAGGCCACATGCGGCCCCCTGAGGCCATTTATCCGCCCCCCCCCCCGCCCCCGCCACACTTCAGGAAGGGGAACCTCTTTCATTGGTGGTCAGTGAGAGGAGCACAGTACGTAGTGGCCCTCCAGTGGTCTGAGGGACAGTGAACTGATCCCCTGTGTAAAAAGTCTGGGGACGCCTGACCTAGATGAAGTGGACAATTCTTCTAAACACACAAACTAACAAAACTGAGCCATGAAGAAATAGGAAATCTGAATAGACATACAGATACTAAAGAGATTCAATTGGTAATAATAAATATTACACACGAAGAACTCAGGACCACATGGCTTCACTGGTGAATTCTACCAAACATTTAAGAAGAGCTAACACCAATCTTTCTTAAACTCTTTCAGAAAATTTCAGAGAAGAAAACATTTCCTATGAGGCCAGTGATACCCTGTTACCGAAGCCAGACAACAACACTACAAAAATTCTAAGGACTTTTTTCTAAGGACAGAAATAGAAAAATCCAACTTGAAATTTATATGGAATGGCATGGAATACCAAATACACAAAACAATCTTTAAAAAGAACAAAGTTGGAGTTCTCACATTTTCTTTTTCAAAACCTATTACAAAATTTCAGTAATTAACCCAGTATGGTACTGGTATAAAAACATACATATAATTTAGAACCTAGAGCCTAAGAAAAATTCGCAAAAATGTAGTCAATTAATTTTTTACAAGAGTTCCTTATTATTCCATAAGGAAAAGACAGTTTGTTCAACCAATAATGCTGGGAAACCTGAATATTCACATGCAAAAGAATGAAGCTGAACCCTTGCTTTACATCATATGGAAAAATTAACTCAATGTAGATCAAAGACCTAAACTTAAGAGTAAAAAACCATAAAACTCTTAGAAGAAAATCCTCATGACTTGGATTTGGTAATGACTTGTTGGCTATAACACCAAAATCACAGTCAACAAACAAAAATAATAATAAAATGGACTTCAAAATGTAAGACTTTTGTACTTTAAAAGACACCATCAAAAGAATAAGAAGATAACTCATTAAATGGAAGAAAATATTTACAAATCATGTACCTGATAAAGGATTAATACCTGTAATGTATAAAGAACTTCTATAACTCTACAACAAACCAGACAACCCAATTCACAGAACAGTAAGGGACTTGAATGACACTTTCTCAAGAAAAATATGTAGTGCCTAATAAGCAATGAAAAGATGTTTAACATCATTCATCATTAAGTAAATGCAAGTCAAAATATTGGCCAGGATATGGAGAAAATGGAACTCTTGTGCATTGCTAGTGGGGTGAAAAACAGAAAAGCTGCAAAGGAAAAAAAATGTTTAATGTTTTTTAAAGTTCAACACAGAATTACCATATGATCCAGCAATTCCACTCCCAGGTATATAGCCCAAAGAATTGAGAACAGTCAATAAACTAGGTATTGATGGAACATATCTCAAAATAATAAGAACTTTTTATGACAAACCCACAGCCAATATCGTACTGAATGGGCAAAAGTATTCCCTTTGAAAACCAGCGCAAGACAAGGATACCCTCACTCACTACTTCTTTTCAACATAGCATTGGAAATTCTGGCCAGGGCAATCAAGCAAGAGAAAGAAATAAAGCATATTCAAATAAGAAGACAGGAAGTCAAATTGTCTCTGTTTGCAGATGGCATGATTGTATATTTAGAAAACCCCATCATGTCAGCCCAAAAACTTCTTAAGCTGATAAGCAACTTCAGCAAAGTCTCAGAATACAAAATTGATGTCCAAAAATCACAAGCATTCCTGTACACTAACAATAGACAAGCAGAGAGTCAAATCATAAATGAACTCCCATTCACGATTGCTACAAAGAGAATAAAATGCCTAGGAATACAGCTAACAAGGGACGTGAAGGACCCTTTCAAGGAGAACTACAAACCACTGCTCAAGGAAATAAAGACACAAACGAATGGAAAGATATTCCATCCTCATGGATAGGAAGAATCAATACCATTAAAATAGCCATACCATACAAAGTAATTTATAGATTCAATGCTATCCCCATCAAACTCCCATTGACATTCTTCACAGAATTAGAAGAAAATAAAAACTATTTTAAATTTCATACAAAACCAAAAAAGAACCTGTATAGCCAAGACAATCCTTAATAAAAAGAACAAAGCTGTAGGTATCATGCTACCTGACTTTAAAATATACTACAAGGCTATAGTAACAAAAACAGCATGGTACTGGTACCAAAACAGATACATAGATCAATGAAACAGAACAGAGATCTGAGAAATAGCATGACACATCTAAAACTATCTGATCTTCAACAAACCTGACAAAAACAAGCAATGGGAAAAGGATCTCCTAACAACAAATGGTGCTGGGAAAACTGGCTAGCCATATATGCAGAAAATGGGAACTGGACCCCTTCCTTACACTTTATACAAAAATTAACTCAAGATGGATTAAAGACTTAACTGTAAAACCCAAAACCATAAAAACTCTAGAAGAAAACCTAGGCAATACCATTCAGGACACAGGTATGGGAAAAGACTTCATAACAAAAACACCAAAGCAATGGCAACAAAAGCCAAAATTTACAAATGTGATATAATTAAACTAAAGAGCTTCTGCACAGCAAAAGAAATGGGCATCAGAGTGAACAGGCAACCTACAGAATGGGAGAACATTTTTGCAATCTACCCATCTGACAAAGGTCTAATATCCAGAATCTACTAGGAACTTAAACAAATTTACAAGAAAAAAAAACCCCATCAAAAAGTGGTCAAAGGATATCAACAGATAACGTCTAAAAAAAAGATACTGGCTGGGCTCAGTGGCTCATGTCTGTAATCCCAGCACTTTGGGAGGCCAAGGCAGACATGACAAGGTCAGGAGTCTGAGACATGCCTGGCCAGCATGGTGAAATCCTGTCTCTAATAAAAGTACAAAAAGTTAGCTAGGCATGGTGGTGTGTGCCTGTAATCCCAGCACTGAGGCAGGATAATCACTTGAACCCGGGGGCAGAGGTTGCAATGAACTGAGGATCATGTCACTGAACTTCAGCCTGAGCGACAGAGCAAGACTATCTCAAAAAAAAAAAAAAAAAAAAAAAAAAAGAAAAAAGAAAGAAAAAAAAAAGAAAGAAAGAAAAGAAAAGAAAAAGACATTTATGTGGCCAAAAAATGAAAAAAAGCTCAAAATCACTGATCATTAGAAAAATGCATATCAAAACCACAATGAGATATCATCTCAGGCCAGTCAGAATGGCGATTATTTAAAAAGTCAAGAAACAATAGATCCTGGAGAGGCTGTGGAGAAACGGGGACACTTTTACACTGTTGGTGGGAATGTAAATTAGTTCTACCATTGTGAAAGACGGTGTGGTGATTCCTCAGGGATCTAGAACCAAAAATATCATTCGACCCACCAATCCCATTACTGGGTATATACCCAAAGGAATGTAAATCATTCTACTATAGAGACACATGCACATGTATGTTTATTGCAGCACTATTTACAATAGCAAAGACATGAAACCAATCCAAACACCCACAAATAACAGACTGGATAAAGAAAATATGGTACATATGCAATATAAAATTCTATGCATCCATTTAAAAAAATGAGATCATCTCCTTTGCAGGGACATGGATGAAGCTGGAAATCATCATTTTCAGCAAACTAACAGAGGAACACAAAACCAAATACCACATGTTCTCACTCATAAGTGGGAGTTGAACAATGAGAACACATGGATACAAGGAGGGGAATAATACACACCTGGGCCTGTCAGGGGGTCGGGGACAAATGGAAGGAGAGCATTAGGGCAAACAGTTAATCCATGTAGGGCTTAAAACCTAGATGATGGGTTGATAGGTGCAGCAAACCACTATGGCAGACATTTATCTATGTAACAAATCTGCACGTTGTACACATGTATCCCAGACCTGAAATTTTAAAAAACAAATTGAGAACAATGACTCAAACAGATACTCAGTGATCATTGCAGCATTATTTGCAATAGCCAAAAGGTGGAAACATCTTTTGTGCTTATCACAGATGAATAGATAAACAAAATATGGTGTATACACATCATGGAATATTATTCAGCCATAAAAGAAATGAAATTGTGACACCTGCTACTACATGAATGAACCCTGAAAACATTATGCTAATGAAATAAACAGACACTACGGGGCAAATATGGTATGATTTCATTTACAGGAGGTACATAGAATAGGGACATACACAGAGACAAAAGTAGAACAGAGGTTACTAGGGACTAGGAGGAGAGAATGGGGAGCTACTTATTTGATGGGAATAGTTTCTGTTTAGGATAATGAAAAAGTTCTTGAGATGGATGATGGTGAAGGCTGTACAACATTGTGAATGTACTTAATGCCACTGAACTGCACACTTAAAATGGTCAATATGGCAAATTTTATGTTATATATATTTACCACAATTTAAAAAAATAATAAGAAATAATTTGAGATGTCAGCTGTACAGTGAGGCAAAGTGGAAATCAAGTTGAAATGCTGAAATCAAGTTTTTAATCAATGAACCAAAATGTGAAAATCTAAACACTCATAATGCAATTGGCTGTAGTTAAACTCTGCTCTTACACAATTTAGAGACTCTACATGGCACGTTCTCTTTAAAACCTTTACATGGCAATATTAGATACTCATTCTTTAAGAGAAAAAGATGTGTCTGAATTAGGAAACAAGAAGCTCTAACTCTCATACTTAAACACAGATGTTTACAAAAGTCAGAAGAAGAAAGCAAGCCAAATTTTCTTCCATAATGGCAGTCAGTCATGCATATGAGACAGACCCTAGTTAGGTCCTTAGTTTCTTCATCCGTAAGATGGGATTAGCAGTATTGATTATGTACCAACTCTCTGCTGTGTCCCCCACCCCATCATCACTGAAAAATGAACACCTGAGCAGAGCTCAGGCTTGAAACTGAAAATAATCTCATTTTATATGTTAATCCATATTTATCGTACATCATAAAATATTAATAGTACTTTTTAAAAATTTAGGCAAGTTCTGGAGGAAAACATTTCCCAGGGAGGCATACATAAATTTTTCTGTGTTTTGTATGAAGGGAAATCTACTCTTATTAAAATATCAGACCTATTTTTATGTAACACTTTTTAAAAAATAACATTAAATGACACAACTCAATAAAAACAAGATACACTGGAGAAAGGCCTTCTTAGACTTCTGAACAGGATCATGGAAGCACTGCAAATCACTGGCAAAGACCGAGATTATGCAGCCCAAGGTTTGGGGACATAACTCACAATTTGGGAGAAGAAAAACCTTTAGATGATTATCTTACAATAGATACCAAAATTTTATAATAGCAGGAAACAGAACTTAATATTTTGTGAGCCTTTTGATGAAAAAGGCCATTGTAAGGTGAAAAGAATTAAAAATAAAAACACAAGGGAAAAGATTAGCAAAGTTGACTGTAACAGCAACAAAATCTAATTTTAAAAATTTACATTCATTAATTATAATTAATATTTAACTTTTAAAGGTTAACAGCAAATGGAATACGTGTGTGTGTGTGTGTGTGTGTGTGTGTGTGTGTGTGTGTCTAGACATAAGACAAAGATGAATATCTTTGCTTGAAAAGGAACCCATATCAAAAAAGGAACCCATAGCAAATGCATAGCCCCTCCATCACCACCAAAAAGAATGGATAAGGGTTTAATTCCTTATCTTAGATAAAGATATGGAAATGTAGATACACATACCCATCCACTCCTGGATTAAAGAGATGCAGTGAAAGAGAGACAGTTCTGTTTTTCGTCTGCATTTTGTATTGTTTTAATTTTACAATAAGTGTGTATTACTTTTGTGATTTTAAAAAGATACATTTTTAGGATAAAATGCAGCATCATAACGGAGAAAAAACTCATTAAAAAAGGAAATAGTACTAGTAAACATAGACAAATAACTAAAGTCATAATCAAAGAGAAACTAATTAAATACATGTTGCCATTTTGCTCCTATCAAATTAGAATAGAAAACACAGTTGCCAATGCTATTATGTAATGATGATGACAGAATGAGTCAGTATCCCTTTGGTAAAGTAAGTTAGCAATACATTCAAGAGCTCCAAAATCATTCATAACCTTAACCCAATAATTTCATTTCTGATACATCGATTTTAAGAAGTAATTTATTCTAAGGAATAATACAAAAAGAGCTTCATATGAAAGGTAGAAATAATAAATGTCCATCAACATGGAAATGATTATATGAATTATGCATGCATTCAATGAACTATTAGACAACCAATAAAAGAATGCTTAAAAAGCTATATGATAATGTACTATAAAAATTATTTCAAATAACACATAAATCACAGAATCTTTTTTTTTTTTTTTTTTTTTTTTGAGATGGAGTTTTGCTCTTGTTGCCCAGGCTGGAGTGCAAAGGCCAATCTCGGCTCACCGCAACCTCCACCTCCCAGGTTCAAGCAATTCTCCTGCCTCAGCCTCCCAGGTAGCTGGGATTACAGGCATGTGCCACCACACTCAGCTAATTTTTCTATTTTTAGTAGAGAAGGGGTTTCCCCATGTTGGTTAAGTTGTTCTCAAACTCCCGACCTCAGATGATCCACCCGCCTCAGCCTCCTAAAGTGCTGGGATTGCAGGTGTGAGCCACCACATCCGACCAAAATTTTTAAGAAAAATTAGAGTTCAAACTGTCTATACAGTACAATGATAACTATGTACTTTTAAAAATGCTTATGCAGAGAAGGAAAAAATGAATCCAAAATTAATATGCCAAAATGGTTATGTTTACAGGCATTTAAGCTTTTACCACAGGGTTGACACATAGGAAGTATTCATTAGAGTAGCTATTATTTTTGCTTTGTTATTACTAATGACAATATGTATTTATTCTTTAATGATCTGGTATTACTTTTAAATAAAAACTAATCCTTTTGAAAGCATTAGAAACTAAATTTGAATGGGGGAGACTTCTGGGTATTAGAATTATGGGTAATTTATACTTTCTTGCTTGCCTTTTTTTCTGAATTTTGTACAAGAAACACCTATTCCTTATATAAATGTTAAGGGGAATTTATTTTATTTATTATTACTATTATTTTGAAATTAAGTTTTACTCTTGTAGCCCAGGCTGGAGTGCAATGGTGCAATCTCAGCTCACTGCCACCTCCACCTCCTGAATTCAAGCTATTCTCTTGCCTCCTTAGTAGCCGGGATTACAGGCACCCACCACCACACCTACCTAATTTTTGTCTTTTTAGTAGAGATGGAGTTTCACCATGTTGTCCAGGCTGGTCTCAAACTCTCGACCTCAGGTGATCACCCGCCTCGGCCTCCCAGAGTGCTGAGATTACAGGCGTGACCCACCACACCTCCCAGCCAGGGATTTTTAAATGTTTAACTTTTAACAACTGTATTTAACACATGGTTTTTAGTGATCTGAATACATTACTGCTCTGAAATTCACTCAGAGACAATTTATTGAAATCATATTCACTACAATATGTTAATATTGCTCAAGATAAGTGACCTGGAAAGCAGGACTTACACTTTTAATAGTTTATACCTCTATAAAGTTTTACTTTCTTTTTTTCTTTTCTTTTCTTTTTTTGTTGTTGAGATGGAGTTTCGCTCTTGTTACCCAGGCTGGAGCGCAATGGCGCGATCTCGGCTCACCGCAACCTCCGCCTCCTGGGTTCAGGCAATTCTCCTGCCTCAGCCTCCTGAGTAGCTGGGATTACAGGCACGCACCCCCAGGCCCAGTGAATTTTTTGTATTTTTATTAGAGACGGGGTTCCACCATGTTGACCTGGATGGTCTCGATCTCTTGACCTCGTGATCCACCCGCCTCGGCCTCCCAAAGTGCTGGGACTACAGGCGTGAGCCACCGCGCCTGGCAAGTTTTACTTTCTTATACTGAACATGTACAAATGCATTATCTATATAATTTTTAAAATCATGCAAAGGAAAACCTGGAGAAAAACAAACTATCTTGTCCTCAGACTATAATCAGGACACAAAATACTCTTGCTAAAAAAAATACAGTAACTAGCAACTAGTAATCTCAAACCAGTTATTTCAAACAGGTATGTTGCTTTTAGGAAGGAGATAACTGTATTTGGAAGGTAGTTCAGAAAAAGAGAAAAAAGTCAAGTAGTCAGTTATTTCTCCATTTTGTTGTCTTGGTAACTAAGGCCGCCATGTGAGCTGTTTTCTATTATTTTCCAATCCTGTCCCAGAAAGAAAATTTTCAAATGGGAAAGTAGATTTACCAAGGGTGTAATTAATCTCCCTGAAAACGAACCATTACAAATCATGTCAGTGGACACAAGGGTAAAAAAGAACCCAAACAAAAGAACTAGAAAAATATAAACCTAACGCCAAAGGGTGTTACACATTTGGTTCCCTTTACAGAGTAATATGAAACGATTTTTCAATAGGCTCAAAATTTCTACAGCTGGCATCTAAGAGGCCCAGGCAAGTGTGGCTTATTCAGAAACCAGTCAGAGTGGGGAAACGCTTCGTTGGGCCAAAATCACTAATACAAAGAAATAAAACTTTCCTGGTGAACGCTCCAAAAAGCAAAGAGTATGACTTCATAGAATAAATCATTCTAAATGGAGTCTTTTTTCAACAGCCACGTGTAAAGTGAAATTGATTCTACCACAAGTAACTCAAGAAAAACAAAGATTTGGAGCAATGGTAACTATGTTACACAGTTGCATTAGTATGACATCACAAAGCTTTTGCATGTATGTAGCTTTCTAAAAAATGTTGCTTACAATCAACCACATACATCACACCAATATTTGCAGAGTGGAAATTTAAAGAGCTATAGATAACTATTAGTTGGGTTAGGTATTTGCCTAGATTCAGGTTAGCTCTACTTGACACAACTGAAAATTTTAATAAATTTCATTAAATTTGAAAGCATAAAAAAAAAACCAAGAATCCTGTTTTCTACTCTTTTTCCCTCTGACTCTCCACATTGCCCAGCACGGATGAATGATTTGTCTTTTACTGAATCAATAAACCAGCTGGGAAAATGTCAGGGATATCAGCAATTGAAAAAGATACACTCTCAGATTCAAGCAATTAACGGATAAAGTAAGCAGTATTATTTTTTGGGGTGGGCCAGCTTCCAAAAACTTTTAATTTTTAAAATTAAAAGAAAAACTCAAGTCATCCTAAGAACAATACTATTTGAGTTACTCTCTACACAGGAAGGAAAAAAATGAGTTTAATTATAGTCCCTGTTTTTCATATTCAAAAATAAAGTTATTAGTTATTTTTCTTATTTCAAAAACAAATTGTGATACAAAAATTAGCCAGGTGTGGTGGCACACGTCTGTAATTCCAACTACCCAGGACGCTGAGGCAGGAAGATCCCTTGAACCCAGGAGGTAGAGGTTGCAGTGAGCCAAGATCAAGATCATGCCACTGCACTCCAGCATGGGCAGCAAAGAAAGACACTGTCTCAAAAAAAAAAAAAAATGCTCATTGGCCTCCCCTCTTAAGGAGAAGGAGGGGGAGGATGACAAAGACAAGAAAAGAAAATTGAGTCAAGAAAAAGTGGAAAGAAAGTACACCTAACACCTAGTTTCCCAGAGACAGCCATTGGGGATAATCTTAGCATAGGCATGTCCAGATTATTTTATTTGCTTATACAGATTTTCCTCCAAATATATTAGTATGACCTTTTTTCACTTAAAAATGTAGATGGTCTCTTCTTTTATACTTTTATTTTCCTCTTTACCTTCTCCTTTTTCTTCTTGAAAAATTGAGTTCAAGATCATTAAATCAATGAATGGAACCAAGCGAGGGAGGGTCCCTGTGGCTGAGTGTGTGGGTAGGGTGGGAGAGCAGGGTGTGGCCGCCCAGAGTAGGGTACATGGGAGGCAGCAGGGAGAGGAGTGTGAGAAGGGTGGAAAGTGACATTGGCAGCCTGGTGCAAAATGGCCCCAAAAGGGGCCAGGCATGGTAGCTCATGTCTGTAATCCCAGTACTTTGGGAGGCAAATGTAGGATAATCGCTTTAGCCCAGGAGCTCGAGATCAGCTTGGACAGTACAGTGAGACCACTGTCTCTACAAAAAACTAAAAATTGAAAAAAAAATTACCCAGCTGTGATGGCACATACCTGTAGTCCCAGCCACTCGGGAGCCTGAAAGGTGGAGGTTGCAGTGAGCTGAGATCCAAGATCGTTCCACTGCACTATAGCCTGGGCAACAGAGTGAGACCTTGCAAAAAAAAAAAAAAAAAAACCCTAAATAATCAGACAAATTTTACAAAAGAATCTCAGCGAGGAGGACACCAGCATGAGGGACAGCCTGCTACACGGTGGCTCTAAAACAAGGATTTAGAAAGTAAGCAGGATGAGGAGAGTATTTGTGAAGGGCTGGGGCACTGTGGTGATGGTGAAGCAGGAGAATAGTTTCTAGAGGTGGGGAACTCATGGTCAATTCACACTGACTTCCTAGAACTAAATAAAAAGGAAAACCCTAACTTTCCATGCCCAAGTAACAAAAGGCCCAGAGGCTACTCCCTTTGCAAACCACCCCTTTTCTGTGTGGCAGATAACAACTTTAAAGTACCTGTGATTGGTCCCCTCTCACAACCAATCAGGTGGGTCACAGGCCAAGTCTTCATTTACATAGGAGTATAACCCTGTAACTTTACTTCAGCCTCTGATTGGTCACTTTCTGCAACCAATCAGATATTTCCATAGCATGTAACTTTGTGACTTCACTTCAGCTTCTGATTGGTCCCCTCCAACAACCAATCAGACTGATCAAGGGCCACTATTTCATTTATATAGGGTGTATACCAAGTAACCAATGGAAAATATCTAGAGAGTATTTAAACCCCAGAAAATTCTATAATCAGGCTCTTAAGCCTCTTGCTCAATCCACTTTTACCCTCTGGAGTATAGTTTTGTTTTCAATAAATCTCTGCTTTTGTTGTCTCATTCTCCCCTTGCTTTGTTTGTGGGTTTTGTCCAATTCTTTGTTCATGACACCAAGAACATGGACACCATCCCCACTAGTGGAGGGTGTCCATGTTCTCAATAATCAGAACTAATTTACATACATATGGGAGATTCAACTAATAATACATTGAGAACCAGGTGGTTTCTCACTGTTAGAGAAGAAAGGTATTAATATAGAAAAAAAAGAAGACAGGTGTGAAAATTGCGGTTGTAGATAGAAATTGGAGAGATCAGTACGAATTCATGGATATACATATATATTATATATATTATACGTTCTACAGTCTCGAGGAACCAGGGCTCCTTGAGAAATAGCTAATACTGGGGCTAGAGCAAGGAAAGGACATTATATTTATTTAGTGAAGCTACTGTAAAAAATGATCACAAGCTTCATGGTTTAAAACAGCAGAAATGTTTTCTCTCCAGTTCTAGAGGCCGGAAATCCAAAAATCAATGTGTCAGCAGGGCTGAGCTCCCTCTGGTGGCTCTAGGGGAGAATCCTTTCTTGCCTCTTCCATCCTGGATTACCCCAATACAGATATCAATGTTAATTTCTTGATGTTTAGGGTTATATGTTGATTATGTAAAAGAACGACCTAAACCTAACCATAGAACACAAGTATCCAGGGCCATCAGGACATCATGTTGGCAACTTACTTTAAAATGGTTAAGGAAAAGAAATCTTTACTGTTTCTGCAATTTTTCTGTAAGATTGAATATTTCAAAGTAAAGTTGTTTTTTTTTTTTTTTAATTCAACAATGCTTTTGAAAGCAAAAAAAAAAAAAAGTATATGGTGGCCAGGCCTGGTGGTTCACACCTGTAATCGCAACAATTTGTGAGGCCAAAGTCGGTAGATCTCTTGAGCGCAAATGTTCCAGACCAGCTTGGGCAACATGAGAAAACCCCATCTCTACCAAATAATACCAAAAATTAGCAGGGTGTGGCGGCACATGCTTGCAGTCCCAGCTACTCGGGAGACTGAGGGGGTGCTCACCTGAGACTGGGAAGTCAAGGCTGCAATGAGCTGTGATTGTACCTCTGCACTTCAGCCTGGGTGATGGAGGGAGACCCTTGTCTCTAAATAAATATATACATCTATCATTTAAAAGTACATTGTAAACACTTTTCACATCAGCAATTACATTCATGTCATATCATTTCAAATGTTTTTATACACTTCTATAGATCATAGCCTCTTCGACCAAATCTTCTATTGTTAGACATTTACATTCTTTCCAACTCTGCATTATTTCAAACAGCAGTTTGTTAAACATTATTATAGTACCATAGCTTAGTATATTCTTAATTATTTTCTTCACATAAATTTCTAAAGTACAAATGCAGGATCAGAAGCCATTCATTTCACACTCTGCCTATGTATATTGCCAAACTACCTATTGAAATGCTAAATTCCCTTGCCACCAACAAACTTAGACCCTTGCTTTAAGTATAATGACAGGCCACTGCTCAGCCAGAATTCACAGCTCCTTAAATGCCCTGGCCAAGCACTCAAATTGTTCAGATTCCAGTCCCAACTTCTCATTCCCGCCTTAAATGCTTCTCCTGCTTAACATGGAGTCTCTATGCCAGCCTGATAGTACTGCCCTTCAAAGTGTAAACCACGTGTGTGAGCTGAGAATGGGCTTTTGAGTTAAACCAAAAGCTAGTATTTGATGACCAGCTCAACTACTTATTAGCTCTTCTACTTTGGAGAAACTACTTATTGGTACAATATTTTAACCATATGACACGTTTTTATTAAACTCTAGGAGTAAAATAATTTTAAAATATGAAACTGCAAAGTAATGTGTATCAGTCCAGGTCCTCTAGGAAGGTGATACGAACATGGTATTAAACATACAAGAACTGTATTAGAGAAAACACCTGTGGGAGCAAATGGGTGGGGAGCCACAAAGGCCTGGAGATCCACCAGACTGACAGATTGACACAAGGAAGGAGGACCCAAGTGAAGAAAATAAGGAAGAAAAGTTGAGTGGAAACATCCCAAACAGCCATGGCCATGCAATCTAAGGCAATCTCAGCAGAGATTTTGAGAAGTCCTCACATTAAAGTCAGCTGTCAGAAGAGTCTGTCTCCTGGGAATGAGTCTGCCTTAGCATCTCAGCCACACCCAATCACTGGCTTGGTGCAACCTCTGGGAAAAACATCCTGGTGCAAGTGCAGCAGTGCACATCAGAGCACCGCAGGTCTGGACCTTACACAGTTACGCTCCCGGTCGTTAGAGAGATGCAATTCCTATGCTCACAGTGGCCACACTTCATCTATTCCCTGTCTCTGCAGGTTTCCAGCTGGGGAGCAATGCAACATTTAACCCCATTTGGGGAATCAACAGCTCAGACGCTGGAACCAATTCTGCCTCTTGGAAGAAGGAGATAATGGATTATATTTTTCTATTCATGAAGAGATTTGGAGGACTTATAGGAATAAATTGATGCAATTTTACCAAGGACCATAAGAGAAGACTAGAATAAATGAAGAAATATACTACTTCCCTGAATGGAAAAATTCTAATGTTATGAAAATATTATTTCTCTTTAAATTATTTGCCATTCCAGTCAAAACAACCATGGGATTAATGAAACTTTTAAGCTATACATCTTAAAGAATAAATGGAAAGGAATGGTTCTAAATTGTGAGAAAGGATTAATAAAAGACAGGTTCTTGCAATTACCAGACATTGAAAATTATAATGTTTGGTCATTAAATCTGTGTGGAAGACGGACTGATGGAAATGATTAGAGAGCTTAAAAACAGAACTAACTACAAAAAATGTTTAGTCTATATTAAATTGGGCTTTTAAAATCAGTTCTGAGATACTCAAATGAATAATTTTGGAAAAGGCTACTTGGAAAAATAAAATCAGATCCCTAAATCTCACCAAACACCAAAATAAATTACAGAAGGATTATAGGATTATATGTTTAATGTACAGTAAAACCCAATAAAGTACTTAAAAATGTATGAGAGATTACTCATCTGAATTTAGAATGGAAAAAGCCTCTCTAAGCATACAAGCAGAAGTATACAATCATAACATTAAAGATTGATAAATCTGACTACATTAAAATTTAAGACTTCTTCAAGTCAAACACACCACAAAAGATTCTGGGAACATGGTGGTGGCAGATATGACATGGTTTTTGGTTCTTTCCGAATTGCCATGTAACAATAGACAGAGAAACTATTTAGCAATGTCAAAATCATGGCTAACATGAACAATAAACCTGGTTGAGAGGGTATGCCCAGAAACCCCAAAATTCAAGCAGACAAAAAAAAAAAAACCACCAATAGCTACAATACCTGTATGGTATGGCACCTTTGCAGGAGGAAGCAGAGAGAAGCCACCGGGCATTTGACAGCCTGAGAACAGCCAATAGATATCCACAGCAAAGAACAGCAGAACACCTTGAGAGCAGACATTGGAAGAGATTTCCCCTGAAAATACTAAATAATACAAAAAGAAAAAAACAAAAAAAGGCATCTTTAAGAAATGGCTAACAGGTCTAAAAGAGAAGTAGTAGAAGATGACCCTGGAACATTTTGTTATACCAGTTAGTATGGTTTGGCTGTGTCCCCACCCAAATCTCATCTTGAATTGTAGCTGCTATAATCCCCATGTGTTGTGGGAGGGACCTGGTGGGAGATGACTGAATCATGGAGGTGTTCTTGGGTGTTCTTGTGGTAGTGAGTAAGTCTCATGAGATCTGATGTTTTTATAAGGGGAAACCCCTTCTGCTTGGATTTCATTCTCTCCTGCATGCCACAACGTAAGACATGCCTTTTGCATTCTTCCATGATTGTGATGCCTTCCCAGTCAGGTGGAGCTGTGAGTCCATTAAGCCTCTTTTTCTTTATAAATTACCCAGTCTTAAGTATATGTTTGTCAGCAGCATGAAAATGGGCTAAAACACCAGGAAAAAAAGGAAGCTGTCAAAGACTACCAGGGTCTTGACAAAATAACTCTGTGCAGCCAACTCAATGAGGACCCTACTGGCCAAAGATAAGAAAACTGGCTCTCAAGAAGGTTAATCACTGGAATGATTTGAAATCTATCAAATAAACTTAAACCCAAGAGTTCATAAGAACACTAACCAATTGGCCCAGGTGCAGTGGCTCATGCCTTAATCCCAGCATTTTGGGAGGCCAAGGTGGGTAGATCACTTGAGGTCAGGAGTTCAAGACCAGCCTGGCCAACAGAGTGAAACCCTGTCTCCTCTAAAAATACAAAAAAAGTACCTGGGTGTGGTAGCGAGCACCTGTAATCCCAGCTACTCAGGAGGATGAGTCAGGAGAATCGCTTGAACCCAGGAAGTGGGGATTGCAGTGAGCCGAGATTACACCATTGCACTCCAGCCTGAGCAACAAGAGCAAAACACCACCTAAAAAAAAAAAAAAAAAGAATACTAATTAATATTTTTAAAACCTAAATTAATCACTTTTAAAGGTTGATAGAAAACCAATTAATTATCTTGGAGATCTAGTTAATAAGGAAAATGAATCAAGCATGTAATTTTCCTGTACTGTATGAGCTGTATCCTATATGAATTATAGTACTAGGGTAACCAAAATTATATTTATGAGAATATTTTAGCCAACAAGTGAAAGGGAAATGATAGAATTTGAATAACACCATTCTGTAACCCCCAGTGAATTATTAAATCTAGGCACAAAGCATTTGCAGCTGCTAACATCACCATCAGAGAGACTGTCAGACATCACGTGTCTCTGGATAAAAACCATACAGTCATGCCAAATACATCAAACCTAGTCTGACCCAGTCTCTGAATACAGCTGCCAATTTACAGAAATGAGATGACATTTTAAATTTCACCATGAGTATGCACTCAGTAAAACCCAAATCATAAGAAGCTCTAGAGATCAAATAGTCTGGTTTCTTCAATAAATAAATTGCTATGAAAAGAAAGGGACGGGCTGGGAAACAGTATAGAATAAAAGAACCTTAAACAACATACTAATATAACAAGCACTGGCAGGGAAATTAGAATCCTTGTAGATTGCTATTGGGAATATAAAATAGTGCAGCTGCTGTTGGAAAAAAGTTGAGCAGTTCCTCCAAAAGTTAACTGTAGAGTTACCATAAGATCTAGCAATTGCATTTCTAAGTATATATCCAAGAGTATTAAAAACACAAGTTCACATAAACACTTGCACGCAAATGTTCATAGGAGCGTTATTCATACTAGACAAAGACTGGAAACAATGCCAATGTCTAACAACTGATGAATGGGGAAACTAAGTGTGGAACTACATGCCATGGAATATTATTTGGCCAGAAAAAAGGAATGAAGTACTAATACTTATTATAACACAAATAAGCCTTGAAAAATGTATGCTAAGTGAAAGAAGCCAGATACAAAAAGCCACATGTTATATAATTCCATTAATATGAAAGGTCCAGAATAAACACATCCTTAGGGACAGAGGATTAGTGGTCATTAGGGCTAGGGTGAAATGGGAATACGAAGTGACTGCTAATGGGTATAGGGTTTCTCTAGGCAGTGATGAAAACTTTCTGGAGTTAGGTATTGCTTGTGGTTGCATAGCTGTGACAATGTGCTAAGAAACACTGAATTGTATGCTTTAAAAGGATGAATTTTATGGTATGCAAATTATATTCCAATTTTAAAATAACAAAGGGGACACATTTATTTTTAATGGATGATAGTAAACTACAGTGTTTATGAATGCATGCTTGGGTGTTCAAACTATAAAAGAAGTTATTTCATAAATTCCAGTTAGTGGTTACTTGTGGGGGCAGGAGGGAGATAAACATGAGCATACAGGGGCTTTGGGGGAAACAAAACTTTACTTTCTTTACCTGAGAAGTAATTACAAAGATGTTTGCTTTAGTATAATTCACTAAGCTATGTTTTCATTCTGTTTGGTCATCTACATCCATATTTTACAATAAAAACATTATTTATAAAACATCATAAGATTAAAAGGCACACTATGAAAAGTCCATCTATGACAGCAGATGATTAATAATCTTATTTTATAATAACCTTCAAGATTAATAGGGAAAAACTTAGTTCACTTTAAAAACAAGCAAAGTTATTTCATAGAAGACCTAAACTGACCAATAAACACATTTTTTAATGCTCAGACTTGCTTATTGTCAAGGAAATGCAAATTCAAGTAAAAGTAAGAGTGTGATTGATAATATCAGAAAAGATAAAAATAAAATGGCAAACCTAAGGTCATTGAACATGGAGAGAACTGGCATTCTCCCACAATGCTAATGGGATTCTGGTTTGTCATAACTTGTTTAGAGAATAATTTGGCAATACTGAATATTAAATTTTTTTTCAAAAATCCTTTTTTAAAAACCTTTACTTAAATGACTTCACTTTTAAGAATGTAGTCCAAAGAAACTATCATGAAAGTTTGAAAGGGTATATAAACAAAGATGTTTAGCAAACTATTACATAGTTTTTAAAAACTAGAAATAACTAAATGTCCAAAAATAAGGAGCTTGTTAAATTATCAACTCAAAGGAATAATATGAGATAGTAAAAATGTAGAACACTTAATAACGTCGAAAATGTTAGTAAGATGGTTTTGAAAAGAGCAAATTTAAAAGCAATGTCTGTTTCCTTTTAAACGTTTCTACCATTCCATGTAAAACACATAAATAACTGTGTGCAGAAGAAATGGGGATAGCTGATTTATCACAGTGAATATCTGTGTTACCAACACCCACACCTAGAAACAGAATCATTCAGGCATCCCCAAAGTACCCTCCTTCCATCTCCCAGTCTCTACACCCTTTCTTCTGTGCAAATGAACCACATTCCTGATATGATTGTAATCATTTCCTTATGTTTCTTTATAGTTTCATTGCTTGCATATATATCAGTAAATGCTGTAATTTAGTTTTGTCTGATTTTAAACATTAGGTAAGTGGAATCATATAGTGTATGTTCTTTTGTTCCTTGGATCTTTCATGTAACATTTTGGTTGTGATGCTCATCCCTCTTGTTGCACATAGTAATTGTTTTTCATTGCTGTGTACATATTGGAATGGAAAAAGCCCTTCTAAAGAGTTGAATGAATATACCACAATTTATTCATTCATTCTGCTTGTGAAGGACATTTATTTTCCAGTTTGGAAATAATGCTACTACAAACATTCTTTTAGATGTCTTTTATCACACAGAGAGCATATAACTCGGTTAAGTGAATTAGGAGTAGAATAGCTAGATGAAATGATAGGTAGATGTTCAGCTTTTATAGATATACCAAACACTTCTCCAAATTGTCTAAACCATTTGTTGCTCTCATCAGTGCTATAAGAGTTTCCGTTGTTCATATCCTTAATAATACTGGTTATTGTCAGTCTTTTTTTTTTTTTTTTTTTTTTTTTTTTTTTTTGAGACGGAGTTTCGCTCTTGTTACCCAGGCTGGAGTGCAATGGTGCGATCTCGGCTCACCGCAACCTCCGCCTCCTGGGTTCAGGCAATTCTCCTGCCTCAGCCTCCTGAGTAGCTGGGATTACAGGCGTGCACCACCATGCCCAGCTAGTTTTTGTATTTTTAGTAGAGACGGGGTTTCACCATGTTGACCAGGATGGTCTCGATCTCGTGACCTTGTGATCCACCCGCCTCGGCCTCCCAAAGTGCTGGGATTATAGGCGTGAGCCACTGCGCCTGGCCTTATTGTCAGTCTTAATAATAGTGTGGCTATGTAGCAATATCTTGTTGAGATTTGAATTTTTCTTATTTCTAATAGCTTTATTGGCCATTAGACATATTCTTTTATGAAGTGCCAATTCCGATATCTTGCCCATTTTTTCTATTGGATTGTCTTTTCCTTTAAAAGTAGAGAATATAAGTGAAGAAAAAGATTTTCAAAACTGCATGGATCCTCCATAATGGCAATAATGACTACTTCTGAATGATGGAATTATGAGTGATTTATATTTTCTTTTTTGTGCTTTTCCATACTTTTCTAATTTCCTATACTGATTATGTACTATTTTCAGAAAGCTTAAGTGTTACATAATTATAATGAATAAAAACAATCAGTTTTAGCAAAAGACACTGTCCAGGGAATAAAGTTTGAATGGTGACCTGTTAAATTTATGGTATACAGATAGAGTATCACTTATCTGAAATGCCTGGGACCAGAATTGTTTCAAATTTAAGATTTTCTTTTTAATTTGGGATATTTGTGTATACATACTAACAGATCTCAGGAATAAGACCCAGGTCTAAATACCAAATTCACTTATGTTTCATATACCCCTTAAACACATAGCCTGAAGGTAATTTGATATATTCTGAATAGTTCTGTGCATTAAACAAGGTTTTGGCTATGATCCATCACATGAGGTCAGGTGTAGAATTTTCCACTCCGGTGTCATGTTGGTAATCAAAGAAGTTTTGGATTTTGGAACATTTTGGATTTCAGATTTTTGGATTAGGATTCTCAACCTGTATTTGGATGATTTATGGTAGTAATTCTCAAACTATTACAAGGTGTTTCACAGCTAAAATTGAATAATAGTGCCTTTTCCCATTTTCAGTCGTTTCATTTATTTTGTTTAATGCCTTAGTACTAAATTTAAAAGACCAAGTTATTGACTTATATATATGACAGTGAATTATTTATATGTCCAGTAGGAACAAGTAGAGACAAAAGTTAAGAGAGAACTTTGAGCCATAATTAGGAAATAATTCTCTATATCAAGAATGTCTTCTTTGACTCTCATCAGAACTCATACTAATATAGCAGCTTCTTAAATAAAAGTATTTCTGTTCTGATAAATCACAAGTTTCAAGGCATTAGATTTCTTGTATCCCAAATAATTAACTATCAAACATTAATTAAATAACGGTTCCCAATAGTGTATAGCATAAAAAATTAAAACAATGATGGATCTCAAAGAAATGCCATCTCATTGGAGAAATAAATCAAACTCATGGAAATAACAAAAATATGATACTGTATAAGTAATGCAGGGAGTCAAAGAAAACATTTAAAAGTAAGAGGAAGCCATGAAAGAAGCCTAATACAAGAGGAACATAAACTTCCAGAAAGTAATTTTTCCTCATTATGGGACTCTGCCTGATAAGGCTATCACAATAGATGCTGCTATACAACAATTATGATTTTTAATCTAAATTAATATTATCTTTTATTATAATGACAAGTTGATGGTTTTAGGATGGTCTCAAAAGCTTTAATTCCCCAGGATCCCAATCCTTCTCTACTAGATTTTGTGATCTATATAGTTCTTATTTATACACACAGACATACCTTCTTTTGTCCTTGCCTAACCTGGAATATAACTTGAAGAAGCCCTTAAAAAGTTATTAAAAATTAATTTCCAACCATGACTCTCAACATTTCTAAATTCCACACAGCAACTTAGAGTCAGTTTTCATAAATGTTAAATTAGAATTTTGACACATAATTTAAAGGAAACTATACAAGAATGTAAGATTAAATAAGCTTGGAATGTCAGGGGAGGTGGCAGCGTAGGAAGCATCAGACATCTGTCTCTTGATGGAGACAACCATTGTACTGGTAGAATCTGTCTGATATAACTATTTGGGAATTCTATAGCCCACTGAAAGGCTTGCAGTTTCCGGAGGAAGCTGTGGTTAATTTTGATCAATTTCAGCCTAGTGCAGTAGCAACAATGAATCCTCCCACCTCTAGCCCTGTGGCAGGCAGCTGTGTTACTGTGCCTAGAATGGCTTTTAGGATACAGAGTGAGCAATAAGGACTTTGTTCTCCAAATGTTGGAGATCTGTGTTCTGATCATGACTGGTGCTTCTAGTCACAGAGAAGCAGACACAGGGGCAGGCAGCGACTGTCGCAACTGCCACTGTCATTGTTTAACACCACTCCAGCCAAAGTGGCTACCAGCAGATTTAAAAAGATTTTAAAGGACAAAAACTACAGTGTTAAAGATCCAATTGTCTTATATCTGTGACTCTAGAATCAGGACACATTTCATTCTACAAAATAGAATAAATGTTCTGATGAGTTGAGTGGAGGAACTTGGCTTTATAAGCAGAAAAGGGCTGAAAGCCAAAACAAGGAACAAAAAGCAGATTGGGCCAGGCATGGTGGCTCACGCCTATACTCCCAGCATGCTGGAAGTCTGAGACGGGTGGACCATTTGAGACCAGGAGTTTGAGACCACCCTGACCAAGATGGCATAACCCCATCTCTACTAAAAATACAAAAATGCACACACCTGTCATCCTAGCTACTTGGGAGGCCAAGGCACAAGAATCACTTTAACCCAGGAGGTAGATGTTGCAGTGAACCAATATCATGCCACTGCACTACAGCCTGGGTGACAGGGTGAGACTCTGTCTCAAAAGCAAAACGAAACAAAACAAAAAGCAGACTGGTCAGTTTGGCAGAGGCAGAAAGCAGAGAAACCCTCGAACAACAAGGGCAGATCCCTGGTGAAACTCCACCTTCTGGCCAAAAAGCCTGAAACCTGTGGCCCAAAGTGAAAACTTCTGTCACCATCTGCCTGCTCTCTCCTGATTGGTTCTTTCTAAATAGTGTCTTTTTACCAATTGAATGTTGCCTTTCCCAAAATTACCCATGGCCCACCTCGCCCCTGCCCATCCTGTGGCTATAAAGAACCTAGACTCAGCCAGTAAAGAGATAAAGTGGCTGAGTGTCAGGGAGAGGTGGCTTGACTTCACGGAAGTGGCTGAACATCAAAGAGAGTCAACTTGACTTCAGCAGAGAGAGGCAGAAAGTCAACTTGACTTCAAGGGACAGTGACCCACCCTTTCCATCCTCTTTCCAGCTCTCCTCTCTGCTGAGAGCCACATTCATTGCTCAATAAAAATCTCCACATCCACGTGACCTCATTTTTCTTGGGCACTGGACAAGAGTTTGGGGCCCACCAATGCAGGTACCCAAAAAGGCTGTCATACTGGCTCTTTGCTCTCACTGGTGGAGCGCAGCTGCCTCATGTAATGAGGCCAAGGGGCTGCTGAGCTGGTAACACTCAGAGTTATCAGCTAACATCAGAGCCGGATGTCCTCAGATGGTGGAGCTAAGAGAGCATTATAACATACCCTCTGGGGTTTTGGAGTCACAGGCACCCCCACCTGGATGCTGCTGCAGGACTGCATGGAGTTTGCTCCTTCCAGCGCCAAAGCAGCCAGCTGGTTCCCAGGCTCATTCATTTGTGTGCTTCTTCTTGCGAGGTGTGGAGCAGGGCAGCCTAAGTAAATGGACCACTCCTGTTGCAAGTTCTGCAAAGGGGTCAAAGAAAAATTCTGCATTCATTTCCAAATTACTTTCCTTATAGGGTTCAGAAAGAACTTTCTTATCGTGCTGACTCAGCACAACTGATTGCTGTGAATCTTCTGTTTCTTGGGAAAAAGGCCTTTTTCAAAGTTCAATTTGATTATATGGCACTCAGCATGAGTGACTCCATTTCTGTTTGGTCAGGTCTGCTGGGAACTAGAGCACAAGTTTAATCCAAATAATGGCCTTCCATAAATTTTGTTTGACAAAGACAAACAAAATTTTTCTCCTTTATTTCCCCTTTTTTCTATCTTTGGAAGCCAGGAATTTAAGAACGGACATTCAAAAGCAACTGCATATTTATGGCAATAGAGAAAGTCACCATAAACGCCTGAGACAGGCTCAGAAAAGACATGAGAAGATCTTGAGTTTACATCTCAGGCTGATCTCACAGAGAGGGTGATATCCCACCAAAAACAAATTTTTTAAAACAGCAAACAAAAACAAAAGAAAACCAAGAAGGAGAAAAATCAGTTTTCCAGAGTTACCGTATTATAAAATCCAAATATGTAGTTTTCAATGTAAACATTAAAAGACATAAAATGAAACTAGCAAGTGGAACCTGTTCAAAGGGAAAACAAACAGACTGAAACCATCCCTAAGGAAGTTCATATGGTTGACCTACCAGAAAAACACTTTAAAGCAGCTGTCTTAAAGATGCTCAAAGAGCTAAAGGAAGATGTGGATGAAGTCAGAAATAGCTACGGAAATATCAGTGAAGAGATAAAAAGCAAAAAACAAAGCATAACTGAAAAGAAATTCTGGAACTCAAAATTATAACTGGAATAGAAAATTCACTAGAGGAATTTAAAAGCTGACTGGAACAGGCAGAAGAAACAATCAACAAATGTAAATGTAGGAGATTGAATTATTGCCTCTGAGGAAAAGAAAGAAAAAAAAATTGGAAGAAAAGTGAACAGACCCCAGGGAACTTGAGGGACTACATCAGGTGGACAGCAAGCATATGTGTTGCGGATGTTGCAGAAGTAAAAGAGAGAACAGAGAAAGGGGCAGAGAGATTATTTGAAGAAATAATGGCCAAACACTTTTACGTAACATGTAAATCCACAAATCTAAAAAGTTCAACAAGTAGGATAAACTCAGAGATCTATATAAAAATGCATTATATTCAGTCAAAAGCCAAAGACAAAGAATCTTAAAAGCAGCAAAAACCAAATAATTCATCCAATACAAGTAATTCTCAATAAAATGACCAATAGATTTGTCATTAGAAATCTTGGAAACCAGAAAGTAGTGGGTTGGTATATTCAAAGTGTTGAAAGAAAGAATTCTATGTTAGGCAAAACTGTCCTTTAAAAATGAGGGAAAAATTAAGACATTCCTAGATAAACAAAAGCTGAGGGCATTCATTACCATTAGACACATCCTGAAATAAATGCCAAAGGTAATACTTCAGGTTAAAGTTAAAGAACAAAAGACAGTAACTTGAAGCCATGTAAAGAAATAGAGATATCTGGAAAAGATAAATATCTGGCTAATGGCAAAGCCAGTATTATTCTAATTTTAATTTGCAATTCCATTTTTATTTCCACATGATTTAAAAGACAAATGCATAAAAAATCATTAGTCTATGTTTTGGAGTATACAATGCATAAAGACACAATTAGTGAAATTAAAGATATAATTAGTGAAAGGTGGTGGAGAAGGAGCTGTATAAGAGCAGAGTGTTTCCATGTGACTAAACAGGCATCATTTCAATTTATGGCCTGCCGTGGCACGAAATGGAGTATAGTGGGAAGAAAAGACTTGGGAAATCTTATTTGATCACTATGACAATAAGTAGATTGGCAGCTTTGAAAAGCTAAGGTTGGTGTCTTGAACTTTCAACTCAAGACATGGGTTGAAATCAGAATGCTTCTCTCATGGCCTCCAAGGAACTTCTTATCTCTGCTGCTAGGCTGTAAGTGGCTGAGGGTTGGTTGGGATACCTATTCTGCAAGACTCACCTCATTATCCCTCGTTGTCTCCAAGCACCCACATAAAAAGAGTTAAATTCCAGAACAGAGTATTTGTATGAACTTACAATGTAGTTCACTTAGTGTTGCAAGGGAAAAAAAACAGTAATTGTACGATGGAGAAGTCAGACAGCACCTTGAACAAGTGAACAAAATAAACCTTGTCAATGATGGGCAAATACATTGTGTGCTTTCAGATATGATACCCTGAGAAGGACTTATCAAGTATGTGGTATTGCAGCCAGGAAGGAATGCACAAAGGAACTTAACAGTGAGGAAGGATTAAACAAGCCCAGAATGAGGAACGTTCTATTTAAAAGAAAATGAGTTGAAACTACATTCTTCAAAAAAATTGAAGTCGTAAAAGACAAAAATAAATAAATAAATAAATAAGTAAACAAATAAAATTTTTTTTAAAAGGCTGTGAAAATGTTCTAGGCTAAAAAACACTAAAGGAAAAGTAAATGCAATACCTGACCCAAGACTGGACTCTACTAGAGGAGAAAATGCTGTAAAAGACATTATTGGTCAATTCAACTATTGGGATAGAGACGGTAGATTGGTGAAACCATTTTATTAAGTTTAAATTTACTGAAATTGATAATTATACTGTGGTTATGTAGAAGAATATCAATTTTCAGCTTGATGCAGTTGTTCATGCCTATAATACCAGCACTTTGGGAGGCTGAGGCAGTTGGGTCACTTGAGGCCAGGAGTTTGAGACCAACCTGACCAACATGGTGAAACCCCATCTCTATAAAACACAAAAATTAGGTGGGTGTGGTGGTGGGTGCCTGTACTCCCAGCTATTCGGGAGGCTGAGGCAGGAGAATAGCATTAACTGGGAGGCAGAGGTTGCAGTGAGCCAAGATTTTGCCACTGCACTCCTGCCTGGGTGACAGAGATCTTTTTTTAAAAAAAAAGAACATTCATTTTCTTTTATTATTATTATTATTATATTTTAATTCCTGGGGTACACGTGCACATTGTGCAGGTTTGTGCCATGGTTTCCATTACAGGGTATATAGCCAAAGGATTATAAATCATTCTATTATAAAGACACATGCATACGTATGTTTACTGCAGCACTATTCACAAGAATATCCATTTTCTTATAAAATATACCCTGAAATGTTTATGAGACCCATGATGTGTCAAATTTATTGTCAAATTGTTCAGTAAAAATATTTATTATACATACATATGTATTTATGCAGAAAGAGAGCACCTGCACAAATAATAAAACAAATGAAATTAAATGGTAGTAATAAGTGAATCCAGGTAAAGGATACGTATTTGTTTGTTTGCTAGGGCTGCCATAACAAAAATACTATGAACTCAGTGGCTTAAACAACAGAAATTCATTATCTCAGTTCTGCAGGGTAGAAATCTGAGATCCAGGCACTGGCAGGGAAGATTCCCTCTGAAGGATGTGAGAGAGAATCTGCTCCATGCTTTTTTCCTACCTTCTGGGTGATTTGCTAGCAGTGTCTGGGATTCCTTGACTTATAGACATGTCACATTCATCTCTGCCTTTATGTTCACATGACATTTTCCCTGCCTCTTTGTCTGAATTTCCCCTTTGAAAAAGGGCACATCAGATTAGGGTCCACACTAATGACTTCAAGTCAAAACATCTGATTAATTCTCTAAAGACCCTATTTCCAAATAAGGTTACATTTTGAGATTCTAGAGGTTCAGACTTCTACCTGTCTGCTTTGATGGGGTATGACTAAATTCATAACAAGTATATAAATAATTTTCATACAGTTTTGTTCATGTAGATTTTCTGTAAATTTGAAATTATTTCCAAGATTTTTTTTTAAAAAGGAAAAGAAATTCCTGCATAGCCCAGAAAGTGAACTATAAAACCTATTCCAAGAAGAGATATAGTATATGCCAAATAAGTTACAGGATTCTACTAATTTGCATTAATGGGGCCCTTGGAATTGACAATAAGGGTATTGATCAAATGGGAAAAATTATAAAAGTAGGGCCAAATTTATCAATATAAGTGCATTTTCCAGCAATTCCAGATTCAGTATGTCCAGTAGCAATCTAGGAACTGTTTTCTGTTTGTTTGAGACAAGGTATCGTTCTATTGTCCAGGCTAGAGTGCAGTTGCATGATTATAGCTCACTGCAACCTTGAACTCCTGGGCTCAAGCAATCCTCCTACCTCAGCCACCCAAGTAATCGGCCTTACAAGTGCATGCTACTGCGTCTAACTAATTTAATTTTTTTTTTTTTTTTTTTTTGGCAGAGATGGGCCTTGCTATGTTGCCCAGGCTGCTTTCAAACCCCTGGCCTTGAGCAATCCTTCCACCTTGGTCTCCCAAAGTGCTGAGATTATATACATGAGACCCCATGCCCAGCCATGAAACTGCTTTTCAAATGGGCATGCTTTTGTTCCCAAACACTATGGGCTTACACTGTGATTCTCCTGTTAGACCTTTTAAGACGTTCCACACAGCACCCCTACTTGACACAAACACTATGAATTCTATTGAATGTGTAGTATTAATTGCAGATCTCTCTCTTTCTCTGGTCCTGAAATGAGTATTCTTTCAAAAAAGGAAAAGAAATTCCTGTATAGCCCAGCAAGTGAGGTATAAAACCTATTCCAGGAATAGGTACAGTACATGCCAAAGGGGTTTAATTGGCTCACAGTTCAGCATGGCTGGGGAGCCCTCAAGAAACTTACAATTTGGAGGACCAAATGGCTCCAAGCCTGGCTGAAACATGGCCCAGACCAAGATGCTGGAATTTTTCTTGCATACTTTAGAGAAGAGAGTATGGTGACTGTATTAGTCAGTTATTATACTGCTATAAAGAAATGCTGGAGACCGAGTAATTTATAAAAGAAAGAGGTTTAATTGACTCACAGTTCTCCATGACTGGGGAGGCCTGAGAAAACTTAAAATCATGGTGGAAGGGGAAGCTGGCATGTCTTACAATGTGGCAAGAGAGAGAGTGAGTGTGTAGGAGGAACTGTAAGACACCTATAAAACCATCAGATATCTTGAGAACTCATCATGAGAACAGCATGGGGGAAGACTGCCCCCATGATCCAGTCACCTCCTGCCAGGTCCTTCCTTTGACACATGGGGATTATGAAAATTACAATTGGCCATAAGGTTTGGGTAAGGACACAGAGCCAAACCCTATTAGTGGCTTAATGAGATGGAAATGTTGGAGTGAATTCATTATCTGCAGTCTGCTCACCCGACCCCTACCATACACACCAGGAGGGCCCAGAAGTGTATTAGTGAAGGAAGCATCAACATCCATAAAAATCTTTGTGCTGGGTATCATCTGTGGGCCAGAGATGCAGCATGAGATACTGTTGTAGAACTGGGCTTCCTGATTTCAAATGAGATTAATGGGATTCCTGCCGAGTAGAAGTCAGGTGGCAGCACTTGACCATCAGAGGCAATAACCCTAATAGGTCACAGGAATACAGTGGCAAACAGAGCATTTTCACTGTCAGAGTTGGTAGCAGTAGCTAACAGATCATAAAGTTCCTAGGAATACAGTAGATGAGCTGCCTACAGATGTATGACTTGATTTATAACATCAGAGACAGTCAAAGCCAAGTGAGCAGAAATCTAACTTGAGTGACCATCATGGGAAGAACCCAATTCCCAGACTTCAGCAGTTTCATACATCAAGAGTTTCTCTGCTGAGGTGGAGGCCAGATCCCTTTTAGGAAGGCCTCTGCAACTCAATCACAATTTCATACCATACATCTTCCTCAAAGCCTTCCACAGGGGACCTCCAACCCATTTAACAGATGACTGGCCATGAAAGGAATGGAAAACCCAGGCGTCCTGGTGCTATCAGATACTGACTCTGAATTAATATTGACTACATTAGTTCTACTGGTCAGGTGACAAATGTGTTTTGGTCCAAACTCACCTCACCATGGATTCAATGATGCTAACGGGAAATGATCCTGTGATTATTTCTCCACAGATACATTTCATAACTAGCAAAAGAATCCTCACATCCATTCCCTGACTAATAATATAGGAGCTTGTATTAACCCACTTTTACACTGCTATAAAGAACTGTCTGAGACCGGGTAATTTATAAAATAAAGAGGTTTAATTGACTCACAGTTCAGCATGGCTGGGGAGCCCTCAAGAAACGTACAGTCATGGTAGAAAGTGACGAGTAAGCAAGACAACCTCTTCACAGGGCAGCAGGAAGGCGAACGAACAGAGGAGGAACTACCCAACACTTATAAAACCATCAGATCTCGTGAGAACTCATTCACTATCAAGAGAACAGCCTGGGGAAACTGCCCCCATGATTCAATTACCTCCATCTGGGCTCTCTCTTGACACGTGGGGATTATGCAGATTACAATTCAAGATGAGATTTTGGGCAGCTCCAAACCATATGAGAAGTATTTTATAGGAAGGGTAGAACTATTATGTAAGAAGAGCAGAAACACTGTTGCCAAAATAGTAAACCAAAAGCAACACCGCATCCTCAAGGGGAATTGCAGAGATTAATGCCACCATCAGATCCTTGAAAGGTGTTACTTTATTGTTCAGATGATTGATCCTGCTAACTAAGGGGGAACCATTGCTATTACATGAGCGATACAGGAGGGGCTATACCTGGAACACAGAGGATTCACAGAAGCACCTCATGTCCAGTAACAGCTATTAACTTTGTCTGGGCTTCCTAGAAGTGTCTGAGACAGGGATCTGGAAGCACATGATTTATTGAGAACGTGCTTTTCAAGAAAAACCTACAAAGCAGGGAAGAGTAGAGAAGAGGAAAGCGCTGAGCATGCGTGTGGTCTCAGACAGATCCAGCCTTGGTCCCATCCTCCAGGAAGGACTTTGAAACACAAAGTATGTCACATAGCTGCCCCCTTTGAGGCAGGGTCACTAATATTTTTACTGTGTATCACCCTCTTGGGAGTGGCTAACTCATCCAGGAAGCTAAGGGCTGTTCTCTACAGAAGCGAGCAGTTGTGAACAGTTAGCAGCCAATACTGACAGCCGGAGTGAGTGGTTGTACTGCCTGGCAAAGGCGATCAGAGTAGGGCACACAACATCTACTGTAACCAGCAGGAAACAGCAGTAATTCAACACAAACATACTCCACTGGAAGGTACCAGGAGAAACAGACAGAAACTATAGAGTGGGGATAGCCAATAACAGATTCTTTAGGGAGACTAAGGGATTAGAAACACAGGTGAGGATTTTGGCTTTGAACAAAAGGGACTCTTTATCCCTTGAAACTTGACAGAAAGAAATTTGTATAACATTAGAGGCTTTATGTAAATTTGTAGGCAAAGGGTCAAGACATTTAAAATACACCAAAATATTACTGCTAGCCTACTATCAATAAGTGTCAGGCATATTTTAGGGGCTGGGAAAGTCACAGCATAAAAGACAGGTCAGGTCCATGTCCTGATGGAGCTTACTGTCTGGTAAACCATCAGTTATGATACAGCACAAGGACTGGGGAACAGAGGAGGGGGCAGGCAGAATAGATTTCCCTGAGAAGTGTTATCTGAAACTCAATTAGTCCAATAAGGCCGGCAGGGGGCAGTGTTCTAGGCAGGGTGGAGGTGATATTAGCAAAAAGTACACATCAATATGTGGAAATGACCAAGAACATACTACATTGAAGAACTGAAACAATTTCTGGGTGGGAGGCTCCTAGCAAATGATGGGGCAGAGAGCTAGCTGCAAACCCCATGGAAGCACAACTGGAAACCGTCAAAGGGTTTTAAGAATACATATAAGGGCCAGGGGCATTGGCTCATGCCTGTAAATCCCTGCACTTTTCGAGGTCGAGGTGAGCGGATCACTTGTGGTCAGGAGTTCCAGATTAGCCTGTCCACATGGTGAAACTCCATTTCTACTAAAAATACAAAACTTAACCAGGTGTGGTGGTGCAAGCCTGCAGTCCCAACTACTCAGGAGGTTGAGGCAGGAGAATCGCTTGAGCCCAGGAGGCAGAGGTTACAGTGAGCCAAGATCGCAACATTGCACTCCAGACGGGTCGACAATGCGAGACTCCTTCTCAAACAAACAAAAAGTGGGGTTATAGGTATGAGCCAGCACACTGGGCCCAAAAAAGTCTGGGCCCAGTGTGCTGGCTCATACCTATAACTCCAGCACTTTGGGAGGTCTAGGCAGGAGAATTGTTGGAGCCTAAGAGTTCAAGACCAGCCTAGGCAACATTGTAAGACCCTATCTCTACAAAAAATTTAAAAATTAGCCAGGTGTGGTGGCACATGTCTGTAGTCCCAGCTACTTGGGAGGCTAAGGTGGGAGGATAGCTTGGGACTGGAGGTTGAGGCTGCACTGAGCCACAATCATGTCACTGCACTCCAGCCTGAGTGACAGAGAAAGATACTGTTTCAAAAACAAAACACGCACACACAGACACACACACACACACACACACACACACACACACAAATGATCAGATGTACAGTTTTGAAAGCCTTGAAAGATAAAAAGGGCTGTGGACTTCAAACCTGGAATTTAAGGGCTGGGGGCAGTGGCTCATACCTGTAATCTCAGCACTTTGGGATGCTGAGGCAGGTGGATGGCTTGAGGCCAGGAGTTTGAGACCAGCCTGGCCAACATGGCAAAAATGTGTCTCTACCACAACCACAATAATTAGCTGGGTGTGGTGACATGTGGTTGTAATCTCAGCTACTCTGTAGGCTGAGGCACAAGAATCACTTGAACCCAGGATGAAGAAGCTGCAATGAGTGGAGATAATGCCACTATACTCCAGTCTGGATGAGAAAATAAGACTTTGTCTCAAAAAAAATTAAAAATTATAAAGTGGATATGGTGGCAGGATAAGAAGGCAAAGACATGAACATATTGAATGTCTGAGCACAGGGTTTAGCATGAGTGGAGAGGAATAAGCCCAAAAGTCGAAAGACACACTGAGAGAAAAATGTAGGTGTCAAGGGGATAGAGGTCCATGAAGGTAAAATCACGGAGAAGAGAAAGGAGGAAATTATTGAAAAGAACCAAAGAGAGAGTCGAGGGCAGGGAAGTTAAGAGGTTACGTTAGGAAACTTGGAGTTTGAAGATGTTGAAGTGGAAGGAAAAAAACAATGCAGAGTTTAATTCAAATCCCTGAACTGAGCTTGTGGAAACTGAAGCCGGGTGCCAGATGCAGGCCATGTTATGTGACTTAAAAGCTGTCACGAAGAAGAGCATGAGCTGGGTTCATCGACTCTCCAGTGAGTTAAGATCACAGAAACGAGGCCAAAAGGTGTAAACTTACTTGGTGTGGTACCTCCCTTCTGTACTTTGAGATGCCAGCATAACACTGTACAGATGTTTTAGCTGGGGACCATTCAAAATCAAGAAGCTGATTAGAAAATAACCACAAACCTTATGCTGTATTCTGGCAAAAAAATCTAGAGGCCCTCTCAAGGTTGGCATCTAAAAATACATACAGAGGCTGGGTGCGGTGGCTCATGCCTATAATCCCAGCACTTTGGAAGGCTCAAGCAGTTGGATCACTTAAGCCCAGGAGTTCAAGACCAGCCTGGGCAAAATAGGGAGACACTATCTCTACAAAAAAATTAAAAATTAGCCAGATGTGGGGGCACACACCTGTAGTCCCAGCTACTCCAGAGGCTGAGACAGGAGAATGGCTTGATCCTGGGAGGTCAAGGCTACAGTGATCCATGATCAGGCCACCACACTCAGTGTCAGCCTGGATTTGAGAGCGAGACTCTGTCTCAAAAACAAACAAAACCAGAATTCCCTTATTTAGCCCCTGCATTTAAATTTTTAATTTACAATTGTTATTCCACAGAATACTAGGCTCAGGAACATTGAGTTGCTTTTTTATTTTTGGTAAAGACCAAAACCAGAAAGTTTAATGACCAAATCAGTTGTTTTAACCATTTGAAAATTTTTATACTTCATATGTTAACATCAGTGAAACAATTTTAAAAATTCAAGCTAGCAATCTGCTTTTATGCTCTACACTTTATAACATAAAAATTACCCTGCTCTGTTTAAATCCAATTTTCTACCTTCTTTTATGGTACAAAGACTAAAGAATTGTATCACTGAGTAATCCTGGCCTATAAAGTAATCATACAGTTATGCTGTTCTGTGCATAATTAGGAGATATTAAACAGTGCTTTTGAAACCCAGCGTGGTGGCTCATGCCTGTAATCCCAGCACTTTGGGAGGCGGAGGCAGGAGGAACACTTGAAATCAGGAGTTCCAGACCAGCCTGGCCAACATGGTGAAACCCCGTCTCTACTAAAAAAAAAAAAAAACAAAAATAAGTCGGGCGTGCATTTCGTTGCGGATGCCTGTAATCCCTGCTACTCGGGAGGCTGCGGCACCAGAATCTCTTAGATGGAGATTCTCTTAGATGTTTTTAATCTCTCAGATGGAGATTCTCTTAGATGTTTTTAATCTCTGAGATGGAAAACAAATCTGGAGTTTTGGTGAAAAGAACACTGATTCTGGCTGGAGGAGAAAATTATGAAAACAGCGTAGTTATCTTTCTGTGGGTTGCACGTCCAGAACACTTAAAAACATTTTAAACCCTTGCTGGGTCAGGGATTTAGTCATCTTCGCACCTCCCACGGACGGCATCCACCAAAGCGCTTTCCCAGGACTTCACTGCCCCATAAACGTTCGTTGGAGAAACCGGTGAATACAGGTGAAATAACAAAATGCGGACGGATCTCGGAAAGAGAAGGCCCCGCGGAGCTCAGGCTTTGCACGAGCACCCCCACCAGCCCCAGGAGTTTCCGCGTAAATCGAAGCCGGGGAGTGAGTCGCAGGCAGGAGCTCCCGGGGAAGGTGTTTCAAGACGGCCCGGGAGAATAGATAGAGCTTCCCGCCGCCTCCCCCACACTCTGCAGTTTCTTTCAAACTTCTTCCCAGCCTTCCAGACCGGGGCCCGCCCGTCTCCCCGCCCCCGCCCCCGCCCCCGCCCCCGGAAAACCTTGCAATACCAAGATTGGATGGAAATGACGCGGTGGCCTAGCGCCTGCCCGCTCCCGCGCATGCTCCCTGACTTCACCAGGGTCACGCCGCAGCCCGCAGGAATGAAAATCCACTTCTCCGCATTTTAGAGGTCACCTGGTAGCGGTTCGAACGCTTTGGCTTCTCAGAGAGGAGGGGACCGGGCGGTCTCGAGGAGCCGAGGGGGAAGGCTGCTCGCAAAGCCCGGAAAAGCTTTTCCCGATCCACTTTGCGGGCCTCCGGGCGCCTCCAGACATGCGCAGTAGTCTCCCCCGCGGTGGCGGCGGTGGTGGCGCTGGTGGAGGCTGAGTGTCCAGAGCCGGACGTTCCGGCCGCTTCTGGCTGGCCGCTGGAAAGCGCCCGGGTCATGTCGGCCCAGGGGGACTGCGAGTTCCTGGTGCAACGAGCACGGGAGTTGGTGCCGCAGGACCTGTGGGCAGCCAAGGCGTGGCTGATCACGGCCCGCAGCCTCTACCCGACAGATTTTAACATACAGGTGAGGTCCTGGGCGTGCATGTGGCCGCCCTGCGGGGAGGTGCGCGCTGCTCCGGTCTCCCCGGCTGCCCTGGCCCAGAGCTGCGCCTGCCTTGGGGCAGCCGCCTCCTGCCCGGCCCCCTCCTTTCTCCCCTTCCACTCCCTCCGCTCTCTTCTCCCATCCTCCACCTTGCTCCTCCACCTTTCACTGGCCTTGCTCCTACACCTTCCTGGAGCCCTATTCCCAGCACTTGAGAGACGGGGGCCTTGCTTGGGTCCCTGGGGCTCTGCGTGCCATCTGGCCTAGACAGCGTGTGATCGCCACTAGCAAAAGGCCATTTGCTCGTTCATTCATCATAATGGCAGCCGTTTGTTCAGTGCCTGCGACTTTGGAAACGTTATCCCACTTAATCCTGGGAGCCAGCGATTGCAAGCGAACCCCAGGGTCACACTGTAAGCCCAGTGGCCAGGCTGCCATGTATGTGGCGCTGTGTCACCAGGTGGAGCTTCACTTTCAGGCCCTCCCTTCCCGCGGGAGGGGCCAAGAGTGATGCTGGATGAGCCGGGTGCCACCCGGGCAGGAGTGAGTGACCAGCGTGCTTGATGTGTGTTGCAGTATGAGATGTACACCATCGAGCGGAATGCAGAGCGGACCGCCACCGCCGGGAGGCTGCTGTACGACATGTGAGTGGGATGCTTGACATCACTTTTACTGAATCTCTCCATGAGGTTTGGTTTCTGTCTACAGAAGTGGGAGTTGGGGGAAGAGCTTCAAGTTCCTATACATCTTTGATACCTAAAGCAAGCCTAGTAAGGAGTCCAGGTCTACCGTGAATTGCTGACATGGCTTTTGCAGAAGAGTCTAGTTTTTATTCTTAGGTTTTATCCTTGTTAAAACTTCTATTCCATAATTTAGTCTAGAAATAATATGTGCTCATTGCAAAAATTCAAACACTACTTGTAACAGAATAAAAAGTGAAAGTGCATCCTAAACTCAACCAGAGTTAAGTTTTGTGGGCAGTGTATCTACATGTATATACATAAAACATAAATAGGTTTTGGAGGGAAAGGGATTACAAAATGAGACCATACTACCCCTGTTCTGCAGCATGCTTTCTTTATCCACTGTAATGGACCCCTTCCCTTATCAATATGTAGAGATCCACTTCATTATTTTTCATGCCTGTGTAGTATTTCATAGCCACTCTTTTCTTGGTAGACATTTAAATAGATATTTTTAAATTATTTGAAATTATGTTCAGTGTGTGAACAATTTCATAGTCATATTTTGTCCTTTTTCTGTGGAATAGATTCTAAGACCTTTTCATAGTCAAAGGGTATGCAAATTTAAAAATTTGATACACTACAAAATTAGTCTCTAAAATATGCGATCCCAATCTATGTTTCCATTAATATTGTATAAAGAGTACATTTTCCCATACCCTTCCCAACATCGACTTGGTAGTCTCTTTGTAGTTCTTGCCACTGTGATAGGAGAAAATGGTCTCTTGCTATTTTTTTTTTTGGATTGTACTACTCATACTATTAATAAGATTCAGCATTGTTTCAACTATTCGCTTTGGCTATGTGTATCCTGTGATTTGCCTTTGCTGGTTTTTTCTTTCAAATAGTTTGTTTTATTCTTGTTGACTTTTAGGAGTTCTTTCTATATTACGGTTACTTGTCTTTTCACCTATAAAACCCCCTAAAGACTTATGTGAGTACTCTCATTTTTATAAATCAAATAATTTTTATTTTTACATTTTTATTTTGGTTTGTTTTGGCACATCTAAGCATTCCCTTGGAATAAAGGAAACTTTTTCACCAAATGCTAGTGTTTTTCTCTTTTGGATACTGTATAGCCTTTGACATTTTAATTTAATGTATTTATTTTAAAAATAGGTTTGTGAGTTTCCCTGACCAGCCGGTGGTATGGAGAGAAATCAGCATTATTACATCAGCCTTAAGGAATGATTCACAGGACAAACAAACCCAATTTTTAAGAAGTAAGAAATATGGTGTATCAGTTACCATTTCTGGAATACCAAATCATATATAGTAATTTCACACACAAAAAGTCACACCTGGGGTATTGGTAACCATGTGTATATATTCTTCTCTACCAGAGTCTATAATAATGTCACTCAGTTCCTTGACTGTTTCCTTAGAACCCTTTAAGCTTCTTTCAAGGATATGGGTTTATCAGTGAGACAGGGAATTAACTGCATATATTTTTAACAGGTTTCACAGTAACCAGATAGCCACTATAGATTAACCAGATCTCCACAAAATAGGTGAGAAGCTTTTAGTAATTTAGAAGCTTTCTCTTTAAGCTTCTCTGTGTTTGTTGCTG
This sequence comes from Saimiri boliviensis, assembly GCF_048565385.1. NCBI lineage: Eukaryota > Metazoa > Chordata > Mammalia > Primates > Cebidae > Saimiri > Saimiri boliviensis. Next base: position 95,084,487 of record NC_133461.1, read on the forward strand.
CAGCCAATCAAAGATTTCAAATTCTAGCTAAAATAGCAAGTAGATGCTTAGATCATTTACTTAAACAAGCACACGCTCTATCACAACCTGCAACAAGCACTCTTGTGACCATTCACATACATTGTTTTTTGAATTCGATCAGTCCTCCAAATATGTTACCGTTATTCAGCAAACATCCTGTGCTTGATACTGTTGAGCCCCAAAGCCTGCCAGGTTGTAGGCGAAACTTAACCACAGTGATTTCACATGTGTGTTTACTGTTCTGTACGTGAAAATGCCTTACTCAGCACTTTGGCTGCAGTCTTTTCTGTCTGCATGGAACTTTTAAAAGTGAACTATGTTTTGTACAGGTTTGTTTGAAACTCTTCCCGGCCGGGTCCAGTGTGAAATGTTACTAAAGGTCACGGAACAATGCTTCAACACGTTAGAACGATCAGAAATGTTGCTTCTACTTTTGAGACGCTTCCCTGAAACGGTGGTGCAGCATGGGGTGAGATTTGATTCTTCCCCTTCTCTGAATATAAAATATAATGGGTCATCAACAGATTTGTCGGTAGGGTGAGGAGCTACAAAGCGGAAGTTGCTGAAGAGCACTGGATAAGATTGAACTGAAATAAAAGGTTCTTTGTTACTAAAGTGAAAAGGACATTTTTTTTTAACCAAATTTTCTAAGTTTCTAGGAGAAGCTGTTTTATCAGGAAAATCACCAAGCTCTGTCAGTACTATTTATTTGCAATCTATACGATAAAAAGTTATCTTTTTCTGTTGTATTCGACAATGTGCTTTTGAATTTAGAGTACAGTTTTAGTTTTAATAGATGCATTTGTCCTGTGCTTCCGCCCTATGGAGACTGTCTTCATTCTATTCCTGCCCCTTCCCGTCATCTGTAATATTTATTGAGTGCGATTGGCAGGCATGGGTAAGTGCTAGGTATCTCTTACCTTCCTAAATCCCCTGAAGTAAATAGTGTCCTGCTTTACAGATGACGAAACTGAGCATTTCATGTTTTAGTAACTTCCCATAGCTGGTGAGGTGTCAGGATTCAAACCATTCATTCGATTCCTGCAAACTCTATGGCTTATTCTTTCCCATGCCATTTTTCTAGTGTCTGGCCCTGGTTAATCATTTCCATGCTTGCTAGTGTTAGTCTCCTAGGGTTGCCATAACAAAGTACCACAAACTGGGTAGCTTAACACAACAGAAAGATTCTCACAATTCTGGGAGCTAGAAGTCTAAAAGGCAGGTGTTGGCAGAGCCACGTTCTCTCTAAAGGCTCTAGGGAAGAATTTTTCTTTAGCTCTCCCTGGCTTCTGATGGTTGTCAGCAATCTTTGGCATTCCTTGGCCAGTAGCTGCATCACTTCTCCAATTTCTGCTCCATCATCACGTGCTCTTCTTTTTCTGTATCTTTACATGGCCTTCGGTTTTGTTTGTTTGTTTTTGAGGCAGAGTCTCGCTCTGTTGCCCAAGCTGGAGTGCAGTGGCATGATCTCAGCTCACTGCAACCTCTGCCTCCCGGGTTCAAGCGATTCTTATGCCTCAGCCTCCCAAGTAGCTGAGATTACAAGTGTACATAAATAGCTGTCTTATAAGGACACTAGTCATTGGATTGAGGGCCTCCCTAATCCAATATGACTTCATCTTTATTAATTATATCTACACTATTTTTTTAAAAAAAGGTTAGATGTATATGAGGTCACATTCTGAGGTTCTGTGGGGATATGAACTTGGGGATGCTGTTCAGCCCAGCACACTTTCTGGTCATGACTCTGACCTTCAACCTTCTGTGTGATGCAATCTTTGACACTTTTCCACTCCTACTGCGGGGCATCCCTGTGTGGTTGCAAGGAATTTGATACCAACGTCTTGGTGGAGTTGGGTGAGGAACCATTTATTATGCTAGGGCATCAGTAATGGAAAGGTAGCCTCAAAACTCAGACCTTTCTGTCCAGTCCACACCAGACCGTGACTGGCTACTCCTGAGAACTTACCTTGAATGTGATAAGTTCTGTCTATATTGATACATCATCATGTAGAGAATAAAGTCAGTTTATTTGTTAGAAAATCTCTGCATCTGTATTATCATTTGAACTCCAGTTCCAGTGCTTCCTTTACATTTCTATAGACATTTTGTTAATTCCTGTTAATTGTTAATGAGAATTTTGCTAATTCTAAGGAGAATAACCAAGACTGAGTGGTCAGATGTTCAGGTGAATTTGGCCTTCTAGGCTGTGTTGCTAGTGCATTCTTTTATTTTCTAGTCTTTAAAATGTGATTATTTGTTTCTCAGAGAAGTTTGAGTACACAAACTGTGATAAGTAAAACAAAAAATACCCCATTACTTCATATGATTCTGACAACTTACACTGTAACACATTTAAATGATTAATTTTGTTTTCAAATAGGTTGGCCTTGGGGAGGCACTATTAGAGGCCGAAACTATTGAAGAACAAGAATCTCCTGTGAACTGCTTTAGAAAATTATTTGGTAAGGAAAATTGTATTCTCTGTTACTTCTGTGGTAAGTTAATATGCTGGGGTAAGTGTTGGTTCAGGGATAAGCTCATATGTGGAAGGCAAAGGAGCTCTATGTGTTAGGACATAGAAGTTCTTAGTTTATTTTATTTGTTTCATCTAGAAAGCATTTTAGCCAGGCACAGTAGCTCATGCCTGTAATCCCAGCACTTTGGGAGGCCGAGGCGGGCAGATCACGAGGTCAAGCGATGGAGACCTGGCCAACATGGTGAAACCCCGTCTCTACTTAAAATACAAAAATTAGCTGGGTGTGGTGGTGGGCGCCTGTAGTCCCAGCTACTCAGGAGGCTGAGGCAGGAGAATTGCTTGAATTTGGGAGGAGGAGGAGGTTGCAGTGAGCTGAGATTGCACCACTGCACTCCAGCCTGGCAACAAAGCGAGACTCTGTCTTTAAAAAAAAAAAAAAGAAAGCAAGCATTGTAAACAACTTCCAAGCTTTTGTTATATAAGATTTGATACCGCTGAAAGAATATGTGTAACTGTATACGTAGGTATGAAGCGCAGTCATCAACAAACACCTGAATTCAGTGGAAGAGCTGGACTGTCACCCACTGTAGAATTAACTGCCTGTCTCTCTGTACAACTCATTTTGAATACATGAGTCATAAAGGATTTCCCCCTGTATATTTTAGATACCACATTGAATGAACTCTTAAAAGCTTTTGTATTTGTCGGAACTCTAGGGTAGACAATCTAATTAATTATTTTATTCTTCTTCTCCTCCAACAGTTTGTGATGTCCTTCCTCTGATAATTAACAACCATGATGTTCGATTGCCTGCTAACTTATTATATAAGTACTTGAACAAAGCAGCTGAATTTTATATCAATTATGTCACTAGGTCTACTCAAATAGAAAATCAGCATCAAGGTAAGTAGGAATATCCTGTACTTTTATTTAAATAGGCGATAGTGAAATTGCAAATTCAGAAACCCCTCAATGTTCTGATTATTCTCCTCTGGATGCTTACCAGTTGGGGAGTGTTTCAAAAGTTGCTGTCTAGAAAAAAATACTTTAGTTAAGAGATGAAGCTTTTCTGGAACCAATGCCACCCCTTGATCAAAAAAGTCTTCTGGCTGAGATGTACTACTATTGCATGGAACAGTATACATGAATCATGATGAAAGAGGGGAAATTACTTCCTGCTTATACCAGTGGCCTGTTGTGGGTCCTTGAGCAAAACATAAATGTGTTGGAATTCTGTGCTCTCTGCATTTGCATGGGGAGTCAGACTTTGTTTATCAGGTACCACGTCAACAGTAAGTCATGATTGTTAATTGTAGGCTACTTTTTTCTTACATCTCAGGTGCCCAGGATACATCTGATTTAATGTCACCCAGCAAACGTACCTCTCAGAAGTACATAATAGAAGGGCTGACGGAAAAATCATCCCAGATCGTGGACCCTTGGGAGAGGTTGTTTAAGATTTTGAATGTTGTTGGAATGAGATGTGAATGGCAAATGGATAAAGGAAGACGGTAATAGTTTATTTCCAGAATTACCTATTGATTTTTTTTGGATCTTTATAAAAACAAAAACATGCTTTTTAAAACGTGTAGGCCAGGCATGGTGGCTCACGCCTATAATCCCAGCACTTTGGGAGGCCAAGGTGGGCAGATTATGAGGTCAGCAGTTGGAGACCAGCCTGACCAACATGGTGAAACCCCATCTCTGCTAAAAATACAAAACTTAGCTGGGCGTGGTGGCATGCACCTGTAATCCCAGCTACTCAGGAGGCTGAGGCAGGAGAATTGCTTGAACCTGGGAGGTAGAGGTTACAGTTCACAGAGACTGTGCCACTGCACTTCAGCCTGGGGGATGGAGCAAGACTCTGTCTCAAAAATACAAAACAAGAAAAAACAAAACTGTATAATGCATAACTATACTTTTTGGATAAATTTTGTGACACTAAATACTTATGCAAAAGAGAGTCATTTTTCATTTTATCAAAAGATTTCTGCCCAGGCACAGTGGCTCATACCTGTAATCCCAGTGCTTTGGGAGGCTAAGGAGGCTAAGGAACACTTGAGGTCAGGAGTTTGAGACCAGCCTGGCCGACATGGTAAAACCCCATCTCTACTAAAAGTAAAAAAATTAGCTGGGCATGGTGGTTTGTGCCTTTAGTCCCAACTACTCGGGAGGCTGAGATGAGAGAATCACTTGAACCTGGCAGGCAGAGGCTATGATGAGCCAAAATCATGCCACTGTACTCCAGCCTGGACAACAGAGTGAGATCCTGTCTCCAAAAAAAGAAAACAAAAAAACAGATTTCTAACTGAAATATGAACTCTTAAGACGATGTTGTGTTTGAACCTCTCCTTGCTACTTCAGAGAAAAGAGAAGCTTCTTAGCATGTTTGTGTCATGAAATCTTGATCACTGCCCTAATTCAGAAGGGAAAAGTTGCCATTTATGTTGCACAGTAAGAATAATTTTACATACCTAGAGCAACATTTGGTACATGTAATGGTACCACCAGAGCTTTTCTTTAGACCTTTTGCTGACCAGCCCACAGTAATCGAGTAAGTTTCATCATTCCTTCTTTTTTAGAAGCTATGGAGAAATTTTGCATAGAATGAAGGATCTCTGCAGATACATGAATAACTTCGATAGTGAAGCACATGCAAAATATAAAAACCAAGTAGTATATTCCACCATGTTGGTCTTCTTTAAGAATGCGTTCCAGTATGTCAACAGCATACAACCATCTCTCTTCCAAGGTTGGTTTACAAATTTTAGAGTGTCCAAAAAAACTGGTTCATACTGCGGGGATGGTGAAGAGGATGAAAGTGTTCATCCACTATTGTTAGATCCAAATAACCGTGGGGCGGTACCAGTCCTTTTTATAGTTGGCAATTTAGTTTTGTTTAGTTTGGCTTAACTGGTAGTCTCTATGTAAGTATGTTTCATTAGAAGTTTCTATATCAAAGGGTGTAATGGTACTGCACAACTAAATACAGAGATCAGATGCCACTATTTTGAAGGTAACAGCAGGCTGGGCACGGTGGCTTATGCCTGTAATCCCAGCACTTTGGGAGGCCAAGGCTGGCGGATCACTTGAGGTCAGGAATTTGAGACCAGCCTAGCCAATATGATATAACCCCATCTCTACTAAAAATACAAATATTAGCCAGGCATGGTGGTGGGTACCTATAATCCCAGCTACTTGGGAAGCTGAGGCAGGAGAATTGCTTGAACCTGGGAGGCAGAGGCTACAGTGAGCTGAGATTGCACCCTGCACTCCAGCGTGGGTGACAGGGCAAGACTCCATCTCAAACAAAACAAAACAAAAAGCCAGCAGATATAAAAACATATTTAAGTAGATTTCATGAAGACATCACAATAGGCAAAGATTTAAAATACACATTTTGTATATCTAGAGTATATGCATAAATACACTGTAGAAAATTTGAAAAACAGAAGTAAGAGAATGGAATCACCCATAATTCTTCCAGAATAATACAGCTGTCGTTTTTATGCCTTGTAATATTACATATATTTAGATTTTGTTTGGAATCTGTAACCGTAATGTAAGTATAATTTGGTATTTTTTTATGGTACTTTAATGATTCATGATCATTGTAAAAAATTTGCAGATATATAACAAATACAAAGAAGGAGCTGTCACTTGTATTCCACCACTGACAGAGAGTCTTTAACAATTTGGTATATATCTGTATGGTCTTTTTTTTTCTATGTGCATCTACTTGTTTGTTTACCTAATTGAGATCACAGTGAACGTATTTTTAATGACTTTCTCATGACAGTTGAGTAAGCTTCTCTCTTAAGTATTCTTTTCCTTGCTGCATTTTTAAGTGTTGGTGTTTTTCCCCATCCCTAGGTCCTAATGCCCCAAACCAGGTTCCACTTGTTCTTCTTGAAGATGTGTCGAACGTGTATGGTGATGTAGAAATTGACCGTAACAAACACATCCATAAAAAGAGGAAACTAGCTGAAGGAAGAGAAAAAACTATGGTATTGCTTTTTTTCTTTTTTTTCTTTTTCTTTTTCTTTTTTTTTGAGATGGAGTCTCGCCCTGTTGCCCAGGTTGGAGTGCAGTGGCGTGATCTCAACTCACTGCAAGTTCCACCTCCTAGTTTCAAGCAATTCTCCTGCCTCAGCCTCCTGAGTAGCTGGGACTGCCAGCACCTGCCATCACGCCTAGCTAATTGTTGTATTTTTAGTAGAGGTGGAGTTACACCATGTTGGCCAGGCTGGTCTCGAACTCCTGACCTCATGATCCACCTGCCTGAGCCTCCCAAAGTGCTGGGATTACAGGCATGAGCCACCATGCCTGGCCAGTGCTTTCAAATATAATTATTAACAGATTGGATGGGACAGTTTGCTAGAGATGAATCTTTGTAAAATGTGGCTTTGGAGCTGAATCGCTAAACCTTAGGTTTTAAAATTATACTATATATTAATAATCACTAAGTCATTGGTTCTCCACTGGAGGTGATTTACCCTTCAGGGGACATTTGGCAATGTCTGGAGGCCTTTTTGGTTGTCACAGCTTGGTGGGGAGGGGCTGCTGTTAGCATCTGGTGCGGGGGGGCGCGGTGCAGGGATGCTACTGAGCCACTCACAGAGCACAGGACCACCCAAAAGGTCAGCAGTGAGGCTAAGAACCCATGCTATAAGTTCCTTATACATGTTTTGACTGAGTGGCGTTGATTCAATTTAAAGAACAAAACCAAAATTGCATCAGACATCTAGAGCAGGGTGCAGTGCAGGGTACTGGCCTTCAGAATGGAAAGCTCTGAAGCATTTAGGGCTGCAGGAACAGCCTATGGGGAGATGCAAAAAAGATTTCATGAAGGAAGTCAACACTTGAAATCAGTGCTGAAAGATGAAGCATTTTGTCAGTTGGAATTGGGGGTAGATTTTGTTGAGAGGGAAAAGTTTGCACAAAGATACAAGAAGCCCGAGAAATCTGTATTATAAACTACAGAGGGCATTCCTAGGTAAGTGCAGACAAAAGTAATTTCTGACCAGGACCTTGCACTGGGGGAGGAGAGCTAGAGAGGGGTGACCAGTGCAAGGAAGTCATACTCAGTGAACCAAAGATAACTAACAGTTATTCTCTGACATTATTTCTTAGACGACGCAGGCCTTAATTTTTTTTGTTGCTGAGACAGAGTCTCACTCTGTCACCCAGGCTAGAGCACAGTGGTGTGATCTCTGCTCACTGCAACCTCTGCTTCCTGGGTTCAAGTGATTCTTGTGCCTCAGCCTCCTGGGATTACAGGCACGCACCACCATGCCCAGCTAACTTTATTGTTTTTTTGTTTGTTTGTGTGTTTGTTTTTTTGTTTTTTTTTGTTTTTTTTTGAGACAGAGTCTCACTCTTTCACCCAGGTTGGAGTGCAGTGTGCAGTCTTGGCTCACTGCAACCTCTGCCTCCTGGGTTCAAGCAATTCTCCTGCCTCAACCTCCCAAGTAGCTGGGACTACAAGCGTGTACCACCACACCTGTCTAATTTTATGTATTTTTAGTAGAGATAGGGTTTTACTGTGTTAGCCAGGATGGTCTCCATCTCCTGACCTCGTGATCCACCCATCTTGGCCTCCCCAGTGTGCTGGGATTGCAGGTGTGAGCCACCACGCCTGGCCTAACTGTATTTTTAGTGGAGATGGGGTTTCGCCATGTTGGCCAGGCTGATCTTGAACTCCTGGTTTCAAATGATCTATCCTTCTTGGCCTCCCAAAGTGCTAGAATTATAGGCATGAGCCACTGAGCCTGGACTCGGGCTTTAATTTTATCCTAGTACATGCCAAACCATTATCTGGAAGCCAGTTAAATCATGTCACATATTAGAAAAAAAGTAAACTATAAACAGGTGCTGTTTAAGTTGTGTCTCTTAATGTAAAAAATCTAAATTTTGACTCTCATAAAACTGATATTTTTTAAACTTTGCTCCAAAACCACCACAAACAAACATAAGAATTTAGCATCAGAAAAAAAATTCGCTCCATTTTAAAAGTAAAAATGGAAATGTGTGAGAGTATAAAGACAAAAAATATATCTTAATTTTCAAAGCTAAATTGTTAAATTCAAAAACATTGTATGTATGCAGTATCATTTGATATGAAATTCATGTAATGGGCAAAGCTGGCAGCAATAATATGTTCCCATATATGACTATATTTTTAACTGAACTAACCACGTTCTCCACATTCTGTAAGCAGAGTTCAGACGATGAAGACTGTTCAGCGAAAGGAAGAAATCGTCACATTGTGGTTAATAAAGCCGAACTTGCTAACTCTGTGGAAGTGTTAGAAAGCTTTAAATGGGCCAGGGAAAGCTGGGAGTTGCTGTATTCCCTAGAATTCCTTGACAAAGGTAAGAAAACGCACGTCATTGGTGCTATTTAAGGTTTTATATAAAATCATTATGCTACTTGAAACGTCAAGTCACTTACGGCAAATTAAGTTGACTACAGTAGTTCATGCATTTTTTTTTTTCTTCTTTTGAGACGGGGTCTCACTCAGCCTCCCAGGCGGGAATACAATGGTGTGATCTTGGCTCACTGCAGCCTGTACCTCCTGGGTTCAAGCAATTCTTCTGCCTCAGCCTCCCTCGTAGCTGGGACTACAGGCATGTGCCACCATGCCCAGCTAATTTTTCATATTTTCAGTAGAGACAGGGTTTCGCCAGGCTGGTCTTGAACTCCTGACCTCAAATGATCCACCAGCCTGTGCCTCCCAAAGTGTTGGGATTACAGGGATAAGCTGCCACAGCCAGCCAGTTCCTGCATTTTATAGGATTTTGTTCTGAGCAGGATACCTTATCAGTTGTGAATTTTCAAATGACCATCTACCTTTTAGCTCCTGCTCTGAGGATATATTATAATTCAGGTAGGGGTGGAGCTTGAGGGAGAGGTTTTGGGCTGTCTGGTACATATTTGTAGTACTGGCCTTTGCTCACCCAGTTTGTTTTGTGCTTCTAGTTCTTTCCTACTGCTGCCTTCCTAAAGCTGCACGTGGCTAACAGTACAAAATGTATTGCTGTTTTGATCTGCATTAACTCCATTTTCTGAAAAACTCAAACTCCAAAAACTATAGGAAGCCTATTTTCCTTTGACGATACGGAGTATTTTGACATTGCTTAGAAATCACTAAGGCATTCTTACTATACTTTGCTAACCAAGGTATTCTTCCTATACTTTGGAATCGGGCACCTTATTTTACTTTTAACCTGTGGACATTCATCTCCTGGCTGCAGTCATGTGTCATACAGAGCCCTTGGCCAGATGTTCAGTGTCATCTTTTCTAACTAAATGTAGCACCATTCCATTTCTGTTTGTCACATCTGGGATTGTGAACACATATGTGACATTTTTTGAGGGGATCGTTCCTTTAGTTCAAAACTGACTTTTTAAAAAATAAATGAAACCTTTTAGTGTCACTGTATGTTTGTTATTTTAAATAGGTCAAAATAAAATGGGCCAGACAAGGTGGCTCATGCCTGTAATCCCAGCATTTTAGGAGGCTAAAGCAGATGGATCGTTCAGCTCAGGAGTTAGAGACCAACCTGGGCAACATGGCAAAACCCCGTCTCTACAAAAAAAAAAAACAAAAATTAGCCATGTGTGGTGGCGTGTGCCTGTAGTCCCAGGTGTTCAGGAGGCTGAGATAGGAGGATTGCTTGAGCCGTTTAGGTCGAGGCTGCTATGAGCCATGTTGGGGCCACTGTACTCTAGCCTGGGCGACAGGAAGACTATCTCTAAAAATAAGATAAAATAAAAATAAAATGGGACCTTGTTTTGGGGAAAGCAAAGTAGTTTAAAAGATAAATGAGGAAATACATGAAAAGCACTTTAAACCGTTGTTGACACCTGGGATGTGCTCAGTAAGTTGTTAGCATCTACAAGATATTACTTGTGTATTACTGATAAGTGTTATGTGTTTCTTCTCGCCTTGAAATTCTAGAGCAGTGTTTTAGAAACAAAAGCAAAGTTACTATATATTTTTGGTAGTTTGCTCTCTCTTACTGGATTTGTTTGTTTTCTTCTTCTGCGCTATAGCTATATATATTTGATAAATTTGCTTTTGAATTCTCACTCAGAATTTACAAGAATTTGTATGGCCTGGAAGACGGATACTTGGCTTTGGTTAAGAATCTTCCTCACTGATATGATCATCTATCAGGTAGAGTATTAAATGTATTTTCGGTACCTGTGTCTGTACAGGATGGTTATCGTGGCGAACCAGCTTTCACACGCATGATGTGCCATCTTCCCTCTTGGGCCAGCCCATTGCCTGCTTACACCTGTTCTGTCTTGAGTGGCTGAGTGGGTGTGGTCCACTTTCCTTTCAAAATAATTCTGGGCTGGGTACAGTGGCGTATGCCTGTAATTCCAGTACTTTGGGAGGTCAAGGTGGGAAGACTGCTTGAGCCCAGGAGTTCGAGACCAGACCTGGCAACATAGTGAGACCCTGTCTCTACAAAATAAAAAACTTAGCCAAGTGTGGTGGCATGTGGCTATAGCTCCAGCTACTGAGGAGGCTGAGGTGGGAGGATCACTTGAGTCCAGGAAGTCAAAAGTGCAGTGAGCCATGATAGCAACACTGTGCTCCAGCTTGGGTGACAGTGAGACGTTGTCTCAAAAACAAAACAAAACAAAAACTCCAAAATGACAAGACTGTACCTTTTGTGTTACTTTGCTATATCCAGTCATACCTCTCTATAGAAGTAAGATTTTCAATTTTCCGTAAAAGAGGTTTACTTCTCACCCTCCTCCTCTCTCCACTGGTGGAGTCTGCCTGTCTGTACTGTTCTCCAGCATCTTAGACCTAGAATGGAGAGAGTCGATAATTCACCAGTGAGCTGCTGTTGGAATGGGCAGGTTGCTGCTCTGTCCTTCATAGAGGAGACGTGCTACTTGCAGTAAAATATTTCTAAAGAAATGTTACATCCAAAATGTGTTGGATCAAAATGTGTTGGTTATTTTCTTTAGTCTGAAGACCTAACCCCAGAAAGAAAAATCTTCATCCTTATAAAGTAATACCATAAAGAACTCCCACCTGGCTTTAATTAAGTTGATGTGATTTCTATTGCTAAGTCTCCATTTCTTCCTCAGATGATCAAACCAAGCTACCTTCTTTGTATAGTTGCTTGCTCATTGCTTAATGAACTCTGGAAGGGTTGTTGTTTTTTTTTTTTTAATTTCGTTCTTTAATGGCAATTTTTTTTTTCTCCTTGCTTTTCTATCTTTCTTAGGGTCAATATAAAAAGGCAATAGCCAGCCTGCATCACTTAGCAGCTCTCCAGGGATCCATTTCTCAGCCACCGATCACAGGGCAGGGGACCCTGGAGCATCAGAGGGCGCTCATCCAGCTGGCGACGTGCCACTTTGCACTAGGGGAGTACAGAGTGAGTACTGCTCACATGCTGGCCTCAGGGGCGCAGGGCCACCAGGGCTTTCTCCTTTGCCCAGCGTGGCTTTTTTATTCAGTGCAAGTGTGTTTCAATTTGATCTTTCTACCTAGATTTGTTACTTAATCTGCTAATGAACATCACAATGATTTTGTTTTATGTAATTTTCTCTTTACTACAACTTCCCTGAAATGAGGCATCAGTACTTTTTAAGTTTCTTGTTCGTTGTTCCATTTGTTGGAAGATTTTTCTTTTTATTATTTTTCTTTTTATTATTATTACACTCTTGCCTGTTCTGTTGTACTTGGAAAAACAAGGCTATTATTAAGTGGGAAATGGAGGATTTATATTTAGCTTACTCAAACCTCAGATTCTCTCTTTCAATGGTAATAACACGCCAGGTGTGGTGGCTCATGGCTATAATCCCGGGACTTTGGGAGGCCAAGGTACGAAGTTTACTTTAGCTCAGCAGTTCAAGACCAGCCTGGCCAACATGGTGAAACCCCATCTCTACTAAAATACAAATATTAGCTGGATGTGGTGGCAGGTGCCTGTAATCCCAGCTACTTGAAAGGCTGAGGCAGGAGAGTCAGCCGAACCTGGGAGGTGGAGGTTGCAGCGAGCCAAGATTGTGCCTCTGCACTTCAGCCTGGGCCACAGAGGGAGACTCTGTTTCAAAAAAAAAAAAAAGAAAAAAAGTCATAACAGCTGATAGGAGTGTTGCAGGAGCAGATATATAAATGGGCATGTTTCCTCCAGGAGATTTTGAGCCCTGCCTACTACAGGGTGGGGACTGTGTTTTTATCTTTGAACTTTCATGACACCTACCACAGTACAATAAATGTTTGAATTCATTTAAAACGATAAGCATGTTGTTGTGTGTGCAAGGACTGTATAAATTCAAGGCTACAACATAACACAACAAATGGATTTATTCCCACCTCTCTACGTGGTTGATCACTTTGTGATTAAAAACCCTAAATTTTTTGGCCAGGCGCCATGGCTCCCACCTGTAATCCCAGCAATTTGGGAGGCTGAGGTGAGTGGATCACGAGGTCCGGAATTTGAAACCATCCTGGCCAACATGGTGAAACCCCAGTCTCTACTAAGTAAAATACAAAAATTAGCTGAGTATGGTGGTGGGTGCCTGTAATCCCAGCTACTCGGGAGGCTAATGCAGGAGAATCACTTGAACCTGGGAGGTGGACATTGCGTTCCAGCCTGGACAACAAGAGCCAAAAAAAAAAAAAAAAAAGACTCTATCTCAAAAAAAAAAGAAAAACCGCTGAATTTTTTTTAACTTGAACTCTGAAATATTATTAATAATTTGTCATAATGATTTTTAGAAAGGAACAATTGGAGAATGTGTGGAGTATGTGCATTCAAAATTGAAAATGCCTTTCCACCATTATTTATGTATCATCTATCAGTTACTTAATTCTGTTTTAATTAATTCCTTTTAAGAACTTAAAAGGCAGTGTGTATTTACTCACACCAATATACATATCTCATGTAGAGTTAGCTGCACCGTGTACTACTTCATTGTAGTAGGGAATATAAACTAGTAGATTTAATTAAACAAGATAAACTCTTTCCCTTTGAGAGCTTAGTTCCAACCTCTGAGTACATCACTATTAGGCCTATAGGCAGTGTCAGACTTAACATGATTCTCGACTTCCTGTCTTTAGCCCAGACTCAATATGTCTGGATGTAAGTGTCCTTAGTAGCTGTCTTAGTCTGCTTGGGCTGCTATAACCAAATACCATGAAAGGTGAGCCTTGTAAACGACAGGAATTTGTTTCTCACAGTTCTGGAGGCTGGGAAGTCCAGGAACAAGGCATCAGCAGATTCGTGTCTGGTGAGGTCCTGCTTCCTGTTTCATAGACGGGACAAAAAAGCACTCCAGGGTCTCTTTGATAAGGGCACAAATCCCATTCATGAGGGTTTCGCTCTCATCAGCTACTCACCTCCCAAAGGCTGTACCTCCTGATGCCCTCAGATTGGGGGTTCAGTTTCAACACACACATTTTGGTGGGAACACAGACATTCAGATCGTAGTACTGGCCCTGAGACACAAAACTTTCAAGTCATGGTGGACTCTTACTCGAACTAATCCTTTTGATTCTTCCAGTGTGATACTAATCCCTTTGCTATATTACTTTGTATTTCTATTGTCACCACCCTAATCCATACCTTTTAACTAAGTTTTTGGCCTATAACTCTTTTTCCAACTCTGTAAGATTATGGTCTTTGCTTTCTATTATACTGCTTTCATCACTCCACTGAATTGAAGTACTGGCTTTCTTGGTGCTCAGTGTTGAACCCCGCTGTTGGGTGAGGAGTAAAAGTAGGGTGTGGGGAATATGGGATCCCTGCCTTCAGGGGCATATGGTTTGAGTTAGGGAAAAAAGTATAAGGTATAAGTCAATTAAAAAACAAATATTAATTGGTAGGCCTCAGTCATAAGTACAATAGGCATTCAGGGAGGGGTGCTTTCTTTGTTGGGTCCAAAGAGTCAAGGAAAGATTTATGGAAAAGATTGGCTGGAGATGGGCATTGAGAATGGCAGCTCATAGCTCTGGAGTCCAAGGCTTGGCTAGCTCTGTGACGTTGTCAGGTTACCTCACCCAGGCCTATCCAACTCCAGCGTTCAAGTTCTCAGCTCCCAGGCTGCCTGTCTCTAAACTAAGTTTCACAACCCTGTGGGCATAGGTGGGTTCTAGAGGTGCCAAAATATGGATCCTGTAGCCTTTGGGGCGGTCAGCCATGACCTAGGGCTGCTGGGGCCACCCAGGGTCAACTGCTGCCAACCCTGATCAGCCTCACACAGATTACTTTCAGGGTGTGCCACAATGTGAAAAGAGTTGGGAAGCATGGGTTTAAAGCTCCACTTCCGGGGGTTGAACAGTAAGAACACATGGACACAGGGAGGGGAGCATCATACACTGGGTCCTCTTGGGGGGTTGGGGAAAAGGAGAGAGGGGCCTGTTGGGGGGTGCGGACAAGGAGAGAGAGCATTAGGACAAATACCTAATATATGCAGGGCTTAGAACCTAGATGACAGGTTGATAGATGCAGCAAACCACCACGGCACATGTTTGCATAACACATCAAACGTTTGGCACATGTATCCCTGAACTTAAAGAAAAAAAAATTACCTGGAGACCCAGAGAAGTCTCTGGCCTTTTGTATAAAAGGAAAAAAAAAAAAAAGAAGCTCCACTTTGTTATCTGGCAAATGGAAATAGCAAAAGGGTTTGCTGACACAGAAAAGGCCCATTGCATGAAACTGATTGTTGTTAGAATCGGAGTAGGTAGCGAGGGAGTGGTGATACCGAGCGTCTGGATCAAGGCCGGCCTGCACAGAGGCAGTCGAGGCTCCTCTCCTCCACCAGTACTGCATCCGTCCAGCATCTCATCTGTGTCCCAGACCAAACCTCTGGACCTCAGGCAAATCACCTAAACCCATACACAGCCCTTCCCCCTGTCTTTCTCTCCTGCTCTAAAGGCCTCTTTTCTGCATTCCAAATCCTTCTTCTCTTTAAAGCTTAGAACAAGATAACCTACCTGCCTGAAGCTTTTCCTGCTAGTTTCACCTGTGTGTCTTTTCACCTGTGTTTTAGGTTATACCCCTTAGACTTCTGCTACATATTTTATTGTTAGTTTTTCTATGCAGTGTATTAGTCAGTGTCTTTTGGGCAGGGACATCTTTTCTTTTGGCTGCTGCTGTGCTGTTGAACACCTCAGTACTCAATGCTTGGTTAATTTTTAAGTTTTGTTTTTTAATAGCAAAGAATGGGTTATTGTTCCCTCAAAGGTCTAGTACATAGATTCTTATTGTTCACTGTTGAGCAAGTAATGATCTGTATTCACTGTAGAGCAAGTAGTGACCACATAGAGATGGAAATAGAGACCTCCATGTACACATTGTCTGACTGTATGCTGCAAATATTTTGGTACTTTGTTTATTTGATTTCAGTTCAGAAAGCTTCAAGTTAGTCCCTTTTGGTCTTTTCTACTTTAGATGACATGTGAAAAAGTCCTCGATCTGATGTGCTACATGGTACTCCCCATTCAAGATGGAGGCAAATCCCAGGAGGAACCCACAAAAATAAAGCCTAAATTTAGAAAAGGTACAGTGACATGTTTTATTATGATTTTGTAAAAATAGCGTAAAAGCCAGGCACGATGACTGACACAATCTCAGCTACCTGGCGGTTGAGGCAGGAGGATCGCTTGAGCCCAGGAGTTTGAGACCAGCCTGGGCAACATAGGGAGATCCCATCTCTTAAAAAAATTTTAAAAGAAAAATAGTTGTAGGACCCCAGGCTGAACAATGTTTTACAGTTCCTAAGGACATAATACTGCCGCAGGGCTTGCCAAAAATTTTATAAAAAGTTAATCCCTTTCCAAGTTTTTCCTTGGCTCTGATTTCATGAGCAGCTGTAAATGTCTTACTTCTAAAGCTGTGTTCACTTCCTGAGTTTGTTATCTCTTTGACGAATTTCAGTGAATTCTTCTTCCTATCTTTACAATGCTAGGAAAATGTGTAGATGATTAATTAGGGGGTATCTGTCAGCACATCCCTTTGAAACCATTCTGAGCTTCAGCTCAAGCTTCATATTGCTTGAAAAGTGAAATGTACAACTGATGTACGTTTTTTAGAAAAAGATACATAAATTAAACCTGAAGAAAATAGATGACTGGAAAGAGTAATGCTAAGAGCAGAAATCAATGAAATAGAAAACAAAATAGAGAATATTAATAACACTAGAAGGTTTTTTGGAAAAATATATAAAATTGATAACCCCCTAACAAGATCAATCAGGAGGAAAGTGAACGTAAATTACCAATATCAGAAATAAAAAAGGGGATGTCACTACAGATCCTACTGAAATCAAAAGGCCAATAAAAGAATACATTATGAAAAGCTTTATGCCAATAAACTCAGCAACTTAGATACAATGAAAAAGTTTCTTAAAAACACAGTTTACCAAAATTGACACAAAAATGAAATAGAAAATCAGAATGTTCTGCTGGGAACAGTGGCTCACACCTGTAATCCCAGCATTTTGGGAGGCCAAGGTAGGCAGATCATTTGAGCCTATAAGTTGGAGACCAGCCTGGGGAACATGGTGAAATGCCGTCTCTACTAAAAATACAAAAATTAGCTGGGTGTGCTGTAGTCTCAGCTACTCTGGAGGCTGGGGTGGGAAAAGCATTTGAACCTGGGAGGCAGAGGTTGCAGTGAGACAAGATCACAGCACGGCACTGGTAGACTGGGCAACAAAGCAAGACACTGTTGAAAGAAAGAAAGAAAGAGACAGAGAAACAGAGAGAGAATGTTCCTTTAGCTATTAAAGAAATTAAATTTGTTATCAAAAACCTTCCACAAAGAATTCAGGTCCAAATTTCTTCATTGGTGAATTCTATCAAGAATTTAGGAAGAAATAGTGCCAATTCTACACAAATTCTTCACTTGATCTTAGCCAAAAGGCCGAGAAGCGATCTACACAAGTTCTTACCAGAAAATAGAGGAAGATTCCTAATTCATTTTTTTAAGGCCGACACAATAACCCTGATAGCAAAACCAAGCAAGAGCATCACAAGAAAATAACTTTAAAGGCCAGTATCTTTCATGAACTATCATAGGTGCCAAATCCTTAACAAAATATTAGCAAACTGAATACAGCAATATAGAAGGACAATATATTATGACCAAGTATTCCAGGAATGCATAGGTGTTTGAACATATAAAAATCAGTGCAATTCACTTCATTAGCAGATAGAAGGAGAAAAATCATGACTGTCTTAGTCGATTCAGACAGAATTCAACATCACTTCATGATAACAAAAATCTTAGCAAACTAGGAATAGAAGGAAACTATTTTTTAACATCAAACTTAACTGTGAAATATTGAATGCTTTTTCCCACTAAGATTAGAAACTGTACAAGGATGTCTGCTCTCACTACTTCTGTTCAATATTCTGGAAATTCTAGACAGTACAGCAGGCAAGAAAAGTGAATAAAGGCATAAAGATTTAAAAGACTATTCACAGATATGGCTACCTTTATTCACAGTTACATGTTTTGGCCGGCCATGATAACTTAACGCCCGTAATCAAGCACTTTGGGAGACTGAAGCAAGAGGATCGCTTGAGTCTAGGAGCTCAAACCACCGTGGGCAACAAAGTGAGATCCTATCTCTACAAAAAATTTAAAAATTAGCCAGGCTTAGTGGTGTACACCTGTAGTTTCAGCTACCCTCTACAGGCTGCGGCAGGAGGACTGCTTGAGCCTAGGAGGTCAAGGCTATGGTGAGCCATGATTACGTCATTTTACTCCAGCCTGGCAACAGAGAAAGATTTCTCTGTCTCAAGAAACCAACACAGTTACATATTTGGCTATGTAGAAAACTTGAGGGAATCTGACAAGTTCCCAAGGCCAGGCGTGGTGGCTCACGCCTCTGATCCCAGCACCTTGGGAGGCCAAGGCAGGAGGATCACTTGCGACCAGAAATTTTAGACAAGCCTGGCCAACATAGTAAAACCCCATCTCTACTAAAAATACAAAAATTAGCCAGGTGTAGTGGCACACACCTTTAATCCCAGTTACTCAGGAGGTTGAGGTGGGAGAATCACTTGAATCTGGGAGGCGGAGATTTCAGTGAGCCAAGATTGCTCCACTGCACTCCAGCCTAGGCGACAGAGTAAGACCTTGTCTCCAAAAAGAAAAAAAAAATTTCCAAGACACTTTAATATATAAAAAACTCAGTTCAATTTATATGCTATTAATAAGCAGTTAGAAAATGATTTTTTTAAGATAGCGTTTCTAATAGCATCAAAAGAACCATAAAATATTAGAGGTAAATTTAACGAAAAATGTGCAAAACGTCCACTTTGAATACCACAAAACATTTCTGAGAAAAATTAAAGATTTCTGAAAATGGACAGATCATGTTTCTAGATCAGAAGATTCAATTATTATTATGGTGCCAGTTCTTCCCTAACGTATCTATAGATTAGATACAATTTCAACCAAAATTATAGCAGACTTTATGATTTTTGGAGGTTTTTTGGTAGAAGTTCACAAAGTGATTCTAAAATGTCAGTGAAAATATTACATAATCTAGAACAGTCAACACAGTTTTAAAAAAGACACAAGTGACTTATACTGCATGATAACAAGATTTAATATACAAGCATAATAATCAAGACAGTTGACAAAATATTAATATAAGAATGGAGAATCCAGAAATAGACCTGCATATTGATCAAATGATTTTCATTGAAGGCATCAAAGTAATTCAATAGAGAAAGGAAAGACTTTTCAACGAATTCTGCTAGAGCAGATTACTTTGTATATGTTTTAACTTTTCTATAACAAATGGTTAAAAAAAAAATCTAGCCCAGGCTTCTTCGAAAATTAAGTATTTCTGCACAACAGAAAGTTTGTGGTTGAAACTCATGACCCTGTAGATGAAGACTCACAGCTTGAGAAACACTAATCTCAGGTGTACGAGTACGAGGCAAGGTTTGTAATTATTAGATAATGACATGTTCAACTGGGTAGTGCTGACTTAATTTCCATGACTTTATACACCTTCCAGAAACCAATTAGGTGGATAAGAGTGACCTAGCTGACGTCAAGACTTATTTCCAAGTTTTAGTAATTAAGACAGGGTAGTATTGGCACAGGGATTGACCAGTGGAACAGCATAGAAAACTGAGAAATAGATGACATTAAAATTCAGTGGGGGAAGAATGAATTTATTCAGTAAGTGGTACTAGAGCAGTTTATTTTCCAAATGTAAAAAATGACAATAAAATAATAAGATTCCCCCTCCTTCACACTACATAGACATCCTCTAAATTTTAAGGTTGAAATGTGAAAGCAAAAACTCCAAAACTTCTGAACTTTTAGAAGAAAATTTAAAAATAGATTAGTAAATTTGATCACATTAAAATTAAAATACCAACAACAGCTATTACAGTCAAAGTGAAAATATAAGCCACAGACCGCCAGAAAATTCTCTATCACATAGAATCAACAAAAACTTAGTATCCAGAGTTTTGAAAGAGCCCCTTCAGACCAATTGGAAGCAATTAATCAACCCCCGTAGAAAAATAGGCAAAGGACAGGAACAACACATTCACAGGAACAGAAATCCAAATGGCCAAAAACTACTTGAAAAGATTCTCAACCTTTAGTCATATGGGCAATTCAGATTAAAACAGTAACCTACCATTTCACACACATCAGAATGCAAAAATTGAAGAGATAATGACCGTTAGGATGTGAAGGAACACAGTGCCCATGTGCTTCTGGAAGGTGTACAAAGTCATGCAACCATTCTGGAAACCAACTTCACATTAATTACCTAATTATTATGTATACCTCACCTCCTGGTTATATACCTTAGATTAATGTTTTTCAAGCTATGATCTTCATTCACTGGGTCATGAGTTTCAACCCCAATTTTTCTTTTACAATGAGATAGGATTTAATAATATTTTTAAAAGACATCTCAGATAAGAAGAGAGACTATTATTTAATGCACCTTTTGTTTTGGATATATCACATTATGTAAGTGTGTACAGGATCCCATGTAAAAAGTGTATTTATTTCTTGCCACTTGCCTGTGAGTAGAGAAAGATAGCAACCATCAAGAACACAGACCATAAAGAAAAGATTGGGATCTTGCTTTGAAAGCCATTGCTTATAGTTATTTCCATAATGTACAAGAATATGTAAGAATGTATATTTAACACTGTAATAGTGAAAAATTGGAAATGTCAACCTCCACCATAAAAAGATTGGATGCATCATTTACGGTATATGTAGACAACAGAATACTATGTAACACTGAAAATGAATGAACGGGAGCTACATGTATTGATATTGACCAGTTGATAAATCTGAACCACATGAAGTTGAGTAGACAAAGCAATTTGCAGAAGAAAATACATACACTATGACACTATTTATATAGTAGACTGAAAGCATGCAAAACACTCCAGTGTTGTTTATAAATACAAACTTCTGCGGTAGAAGTGTGTAATATTCACAGGAATGACCACCACTGCCTTCAGAATTATGGCTACCTCTGGGCTGGAAGAGAATGGGATCACGGAAGGATACACAATAGGCTTTGACTGATTTTGTGATCATTTATATTAGAATTGTTTAAAATTAAAATACTAACATTTCAAGAAGCTGAGTGGTAAGCACACCAGTGTTTATCATAGTCTCTCTATATAATTTTCTGTATATTTAAAATATTTTATCATTAAAAGTATTTAAACAAATTTAGGAAAGAATATCGATAAATGAAATCTAGAGACTGTCAAAAGCCAATTTCACCATCATAAAGCATAACTGTGTTTCAACTATAACTGAATTCATGTGACAATTGTGTATCCTTTTGTTTTCTTGTTTTTGTTTTGTTTTTTTTTTTTTAAATGAAAACTTCGTAAACATTTGCCTTTCAAAGCCATTTTCTTTGATAATAATGGACATTAACGTAACATTGTGGACTTCTGTTAGGTTTGGATCTGAAACTCCTGCCTTGTACCAGCAAGGCTATCATGCCATACTGCCTGCATTTAATGTTAGCCTGTTTTAAGGTAAGCTTAAACTTGATGAGCTTGAAAAAAAATTAATTTCAAATATTACTCTTACGACTTGAAAACGTCAGAGCCTTGTTAAGGATTGTTAGTTTAATACTTTCAAGGGCAGGCCAGTACACTTGGAAAAGCTTATGGACTAGTAATTAACAAATCTTAATTAAATAGTGACTGCACTAGGCAAAGAGAAGTAGGAAATTCTCCCCATCCTCGAAAAGTGTGATAGTGGGACAGATATGCAAATAACCTGTACTGTTACAGTGTTCGGTAAATATTTTATGAATATAAATATATTACCTACAAAGAAAGAGAATACAGATTGCAGTTGTGTTCACAGAGGGATCATGAGTTTGTCATTGTAAAGATATGCTAGATGAAGCATGTTAGGTGTTAAGATCAACACCAGTAACAACCCAGCAGTGCTGGGAAAGTTCCAGGACTTGAAAGAACACCAGGGCCCTTGGCTGCAGGTAGAGAGCAGAGCCTTAGAGCAGGGAGGCTTCATTGTTTCAAGGTTTGTTGGCCAGAGTAAAACATTGGGTCTCCACTTTAGTGCAGTAACTCCCAAACTTAACTCATCATCCCTATCACTTGGGACAACAGAAAAAATGTAAAATGTGATTTTATGCTTAATCGCTCATTTAAAACAAAACCTCCTTTGAGCATTTCTCTAGTTCACGCTAGTACTTATTTCCTTGTAGCTCACTGCCTTTCTTTCTCCCCAATCCCATGTTCTCTCTGAATAGTTCTCTCCCGGATGGCTCTTGCCCACCTTCTGCTCCCGTCTGCTTCCCTTCAAAGAAATCTCCAGATTCATTTCTCCGTTACACAGGATGAATCAATGTTCTCTACCCATATGCAAAAGCTTCAGGCCCACCTGTATCTAACTCCCATCTACATACACTGCCAGCGGCTGTGCACAGCCCAAAGGGAGCCTGAGGCTTCTATCCAAAGATGGTTAGAATCCACCCTCCCCAGAAGGCAGCTGCGGTGTTTACCAGCCATTTCGTTAAGACTTTGTTTCCTTCTTACTCTAATGACCTTTATCACACATTTGCATATACATGTTTTCAGAAAGTGATGTTTGGTGTATTTCAGATAACCCTGTGACTTCCTTTTCCTTCTGTTTTGTATAAATCTTTGTCCTGCAGCTTAGAGCTTTCACAGACAACAGAGACGACATGGCACTGGGGCATGTGATTGTGTTGCTTCAGCAAGAGTGGCCACGAGGCGAGAACCTTTTCCTGAAAGCTGTCAATAAAATTTGCCAACAAGGAAATTTCCAATATGAGAATTTTTTCAATTACGTTACAAGTATCCTTTTTTCTTGTTTAAGCATAACACATTCTAATTTTCTTTAGAATGAATGCATGTTCAAAAATGAATGAACCATTCTGGATAGAAATAATGATTTTTACTATTTTGGGGGGAAGAGAAGGAATGGGGATTAAAACTGGGCCTGTGGCAGTTGATCTTGTGAAAGTTGTAAAAGACATGATTCAAGAATTAGGAATCTCACAACCCTCTTCCATCCACTGCTAGCTGGCTTCTAAGAAGGCCAAGATGCCTACAGTAATAGCCTACAGGTTGCTGATAGGTCCAGCTTGGCCGGTTTAGCCATGGATATAATATTAACAGTTCCTCTTCTTCCATCTTATCAAAAGCATGCCTCCTGTGGCCTCTCGGGACAGTGGCTGTGCCCTGCAATCTCTTGTTAGGGCACCCTGCCACAGCTGTCTTACCTCCCAGTGAGTATCCACCAAAGATGCTGCCCAGCCCAAGAGCTGCTTCTAATGTTAGGTTAATGCTCTACTTCACACTGTTTATTAGGGAAAGACCTTTGAATTAAAGGTATTTATCAGTTTGAGTGTTTTTACTTCATTGCTTATCTAACCAATTATTTTTGAACTGCAAGGAATATAAATGATATTCTTGTTCAGGTGCTCACAGCAATAGTTTTTATTTTTTTATTTAATCTTTTTAATTTTTTATTTTGAGACAGAGTCTCGCTCCGTCATCAGGCTGGAGTGTAGTGGCATAATCTGGGCTCACTGCAACCTCCACCTCCCAAGTTCAAGTGATTCTCCTGCCTCAGCCTCCCAAGTAGCTGGG
This sequence comes from Saimiri boliviensis, assembly GCF_048565385.1. Taxonomy (NCBI): domain Eukaryota; kingdom Metazoa; phylum Chordata; class Mammalia; order Primates; family Cebidae; genus Saimiri; species Saimiri boliviensis. Next base: position 95,108,135 of record NC_133461.1, read on the forward strand.
ACTTCAGGCCCACACCACCACACCCTGCTAATTTTTGTATTTTTAGTAGAGACAGGATTTCACCATGTTGGCCAGGATGGTGACTTTGTGATCTACCTGCCTTGGTCTCCCAAAGTGCTGGGATTACAGGTGTACACCACCGCACGTGGCCAGTTTTTATATTTTTAGAGTCAGGGTCTTGCTGTGTCACCCAGGCTCACATATGATGGCATGATCATAGCACACTGCAGCCTCAGACTCCTGGGCTCAAGAGACCTCCTGCCTTAACCTTCTGAGTAGCTAGGACTACAGGCATGCACTACCCTGCCAGACCAAAATAATAGTTTTTAACCTTTTTTAGGACAGGTATCTTTTGAGAATCTGATGAAAGTTACATATTTTTTCACTAGAAAAACGCATATATGAATGTCATCGACATTTTGCATAAAATTTGGGTGACTCGCAGAAGCTTCCTCCCCTGATGCATCTAAAAATCCTTGCACCCCAGCTGTGAAGAAGTAATCATTTTATTTTTATGAATTTCATGTTCTATAACACCAAATGATCCTCCCTACTCATGTCATGTCTCTCATTTTTTATTAAGAAAACAAAAAAATTTTGCTCTTGCAACCATGTAGTATTTAATTATCCATATGGAAAACATATCCTCATGCCCTTCAGCCTGGCATGTCTCATGCCAAGAATTATCTGTACAAGGGAGTTTGGTGGATATAGGATTCATGTTTTAGAGGCTGGGTGCAGTGGCTCACACCTATAATTCCAGCACTTTGGGAGGCCGAGGTGGGCAGATCACCTGATGTTAGGAGTTCGAGACCAGCCTTACCAACATGGAGAAACCCTGTCTCTACTAAAAATATAAAATTAGCCTGGCATGGTGGCAGGTGCCTGTAATCCCAGCTACTCAGGAGGCCGAGGCAGGAAAATCGCTCAAACCTGGGAGGCAGAGGTTGTGGTGAGCCCAGACTGTGCCATTGCACTCCAGCCTGAGCAACAAGAACAAAACTCTGTCTTTAAAAAAAAAAAAAAGAATCAGGTTTTGGAATCAGGCAGATCTAGGTTCAAATATGGAGTCTGCAGATAGTGGGATGGTGATGGGCAAGTTATTCAATTGCCAAAACCCCATTTCCTCATCAGAGAGAACTGGAACCATTTTTTTTTACATGTGGTTAACCTGATCTGGCCTGCAGATATTGATATGCTGGAGGAATTTGCCTACTTGAGAACTCAGGAAGGTGGGAAAATTCATCTGGAATTACTACCCAATCAAGGAATGCTGATCAAGTAAGTATGCTCTCTTTTGCTCCTCCACTCTGAGTGCTCACCTTTTGTGTCTTTGTATGAAGTATTTGTAAATGTCTATGCCTATCAAAAATTTTATACAAAGGACTTTGAACCTGGTGTCCATTTTGACAGTCAGTTTGATTCTGGGTACCTTTTGAAAGACTCGCATTTCTTTAACTACATTTCTCAAACACTTTGCTTAAATTGGGGTATTTTTGTCACATTTGCAACTTTTTCACAGACAAAAGCCTCATTCATGATAACTTTTCCTTTAAAAAATTTACAGGGTGATTCTGTAAGTTTCTGATTAGGCACAGAGTGCCTTTAATTAAGAACAGCTGAGTGGCCGGGCGAGGTAGCTCACGCCTGTAATGCCAGCACTTTGGGAGGCGGAGACCAGTGGGTCACCTGAGGCCAGGACTTAGAGACCAGCCTGGCCAACATGGTGAAACTCCGTCTCTACTAAAAATACAAAAAAAAAAAAAAAAAAAAAAAATTTAATCTGGGCATGGTGGCAGGTGCCTCTAATTCCAGCTACTCAGGAGGCTGAGGCAGGAGAACTGGTTAAACCCAGAAGACAGAGGCTGCAGTGAGGCAAGATAGCACCATTGCACTCCGGCCTGGGCAACAAGAGCAAAACTCCGCCTCAAAAAAAAAAAAAAAAACAGCTGTACTTAATTCTGCTGCGTTAGAAAAATTCTTTAGAAAAAACTACAGACTTTTTATTTATAAACTATCTATGAAGCCCTCCTATGCAATCCTCATTACTTACATAGTACGAAGTATTAATAAAATAGCCAGGTGTAGTGCCTCTGAGAACACACCTGTCAAGAAATGATGGTGCCAGTGGTTGGTCTCCATCATCCTCCCCTCACCCGCAGGATGTTACTAAAATTCCGGGTTCGCCCAGATTAAAATGCCAAATTAGTGACCATTTATGATTTTTAAATAGCTCATAAATCCTGCTTCTCTCCTTCAATCCTCATTGTAGTTTGGGTAATATATCCTCTCTGCTGTAAATGCCACGTGAAGTTTTATTTTCATACTTCCTCCTTTGCTTCCTGCACATTCAGTGTGTCTGTAAGTCAGTGTTAGAGTTTCTCCAAGAGACTGAACCCTGAGCGAGAAGAAGGTACTGCTAAAGCTACAAACATTTTTCTTTTTCCCTCAATTGTGGAAGAAACTAGTTTTCAGTTGTTGAAAGCAAAACTACATCTTGTTCTATCTTGATAGTCTTAGAAAAATGTCTAGGGAAAGAAGAAATGTGCATTTTAGATTTCTGTAACCTTAGTAATTTGCTGCATAACAAACATTTCTTTTTATGTCTAGCAGGAATAGGGTCTCGTGGAATCCATTCTCAAGAATGGAAAGATTAAGTTTTATTTTGTTCCCTTCATCTTACTCTTATTAAATTATAAACTTTTAAAATAAAAGAGCAATGCTCTCTTTAAAAATACACGAGCCCTTTCTGCATTGGGTTGCTTAAGCAGGATGGACAAGGACTGGCATCTTCCCATCTCCATTTACTTTTCTAAGATTGTGAATCAAAACTATGGGAAGAATAACTGTGTTGTTCCAAATATTCTTAACAGTGTTTGGGGATAAAGATTACCTTTGGATACGGGAGCCCAGGTAACCCCTTTTGTATTGTGATTTGTTTTCTAGACTTTGAAACTGGATATACAGATACACCCTGAATAAAGCTGTTTAGTTAATTTTCATCAGGAGTTACCATACGAATTAATACAGAGACAGCCAAAGTGGTACCCAAGTTTGTGTAGATAGGATTAAACCTACAGATGACTATCACTTTACCTAGATAATGCTGAACTGTTTGTGCAAGTGTGAGAGATGGATTGTCAAAAAATCAACAGTTGAACCTCAGTCTTCATTGTACTGAACCATTCTTCTTTTACCAGTTTTTACTGAGCTGAACAGTGACGTAAGTCCATGCAGACAATCCCTAGGATGAGGAATGAGAGCAGGGGAGTGCTGGGTACCAGCTAGTATCACAGGGAAGGGTGTTTGGAACTGTTTGTGTAAAGGACATCCATCATGCACTTCTGACTTGTAAGGAATAACTCTAGGCTCTCCCACGTTGATTGGCATAACCCTTACTTTCTTCTAACTTTCTATAGAAGACAAGCCTCTTAGAAAAGCTGCAGTTTCATCAGTTTGGAAGCGAGAATAAGGATTATTCCCTAGTAATCTGACCTTGTAGGGATTTGGCCAGTCTTCACTGTGTGAATCTCAAGGTTAATTACTTATGCCTAAATGAACATGGTAGAAGCACACTGCTTAAGACAGAGAGCTCTTCCTAACAGAGGAAAGGTTGGAATCTTCATTAAACAATGTCAATTCCTTTTCCCTTTGGGTTCCAAACAAATTGTCTGAAGCCATTCCAGACCTTTTGGGTGGTCCCTCCAGATGAGTAGCAGAGATGTTGTGAGCATGTGCACTCCTCCCCGGGGGTAAGGCTGAGTCCGCCTTAGCTGTGGCATCTGGGATGCAAGCAGGTACAGTACCAACATGAGGGCACCCAGTGCTTGACTCAAAGGAGGGAGAAGCTCTTTACTTGTTATACAGATCTTTTGCTCTTAAGTATTTTAAAATAGAATAATGTTTCTATGCTGATACATGCAGTATCTTAGTTGTATTAGAGTGGATTAAAATGAAAAACAATGTCCTACTTATACTCTGAATAGGGTCAATGATAATGTTCAATGAGGTGATCACCAGCTAATACACTAAATCTTTGTTGTTACAGAATTCCGCACAGCCATGGGTCCCGGACTCTTATTTTCCCCTCAACTGTTCTCAATACGTTTTTGAAATTCAAACTCGCCCTTTTTTTTTTTTTTTTTTTTTTTTTTAATCAAAAACTTTGCCAGACCCTTTAATCCTCTTGGAAAGTCCTCTCCAGTGGGGCTGCAGTCCTGTTAAAGGTGGTTACCAGACATCACCAGGCTGAATGCTGGGACTGGGACACTATGAGAAACGTGGAAAGCAAAGAGGCTGGCTTTGAAAATGTGTCTTCACAAAGGCTGCCCCTGCCCCCTATTGCCATTCAGCTACATTCCATCGTCCTCTTCCTCCCTGACCACTTTTTATACCACATCACAGGGGGGCTGAGCTCTGGGACCAGGAACTGAGACGACTCTGGACATGCACCAGCAGCAGCAGGTGCAGTGAGGGCTGGCTAGCTTCTCCCCAGTCTCCTTAAACACCCAGCCATGGCCAGGGGCTTGTTGAGGTTAACAAGTTTCTGTTTAGTCTGCTTCCAGTCTTGTGTATTTTCTCTGGAGTGTTGTTTTTGCAGTGCAGGGTGAGTCGGTGTGGGTGTTTGAATGCTGCTGTTTGCTGTTTTTTTAAGGCCTTCTAGCCCTCCCATGGGGTTGCTACAGCAGGAATTCTTACCTGTGCTTCAGCCCAGCATACAGACTGCTGACAGGTACCAAGTGGAATAAACGCCCGCTCATAGTGTGCTGTTTGTCAACATGTTCACTGCCCATGGTTCTCAGCTCTTTGTTCCTCAGTGCTCTTTTTCATGCTTTATTTATTTTTTACTTTGTTCTGCATTTTGGCAAACCATCTGGTTGTAATATTGTAACATTTCTTATTTTTATCCATAAGTTGCCAGTGTGTTTGTGTTCGATTTAAAAATCATTATGGATCTGGAAAAAAAAATGAAAGCTATGTAAAACTGTATTCAATTCAGTGCACATTAGCTCAGGTGCACTGTGATTCTCTTTTGACAAAACCTTAAGGCTTTCAGTCATATATAAAGATGCTGACGTTTATTTTAAGTACATTTTTATTTGTGGATATTCATATGAGTGACCAGTCATTATGGTCCTATTAGCAATTCGTTGCCTGGGATCTAAATAGGCATGAGTATGGTTTCTTCCTGCTACTGATGTTTTTTTGAGACCTTACCTTTCTGAATTGAAACTATGTGATAGGCTAAAATGTCACATTTATCAGCTGGTTTATCCTTTTCTTAAACCACAAAAGCTTACTAATTCTCTTCTTCATCCAAACACACTGGAGTGCTAGAGGCTCTAATAGAAATATAACTGAGTTGTGCCACTCTTTATATATGGAGATAATACAATTGGACCCTGATCTGCAGGATGTAGCATTTAGTTATTTATTTAAATATAATATTGAGTTATATTTTTAGTGCTTTTAAAAGCAGGGTTTATTAACCAGGCGTGGTGGCACGTGCCTGTAATCCCAGCTACTCGGGAGGCTAAGGCACGAGAGTTGCTTGAACCCAGGAGACAGAGGTTTTAGTGAGCTGAGATCATGCTACTGCACTTCAGCCTGGGTGACAGAGCAAGACACCATTTCCAAAGAAAAAAAGGAGGGTTTGCCTTTAGCTAACTGCAAATGCCAGTAACCTCCACTTGGTCAGAGGGTTGGCCCCGGTTTGAAGTTGCAGCCTGGGACCCAGGGCAGCATAAGTGGTTTACATCAATCCCAGTGGGACCTCACTGACGCTGTGTCCTAACTATGGAGCTACCCACCCAGACTTGACAAGAGAGATTCACAAAGAACTGCACATTTACTCCACGGCACATTTACTCCATGCTGTTTGCCCCGGTAGCTCTTTAAAACATCCATGAGCATCAGAAGATTCTGTAATAGCTTTACTTATGTAACAAAGCTGGATTTTTTTTCCTTCTGTTATTTTACAACTTGGTGACTCCTGTTGTCCTTACTTTATATGATAATTAATATAAGTTTTTTAAAACAGAAACATTTTAGAGTGATTTCAACACTTTTATCTTGCCCAGGGACATAAAAATCTTCAGTTTCAATCCTTATAACTTTGTGCAAGGGAAATTAGACAGCAGGGTGGGAAACAGATGACTTATTTGTCTAAGTCCACCAAATTGCTGAACTAGTAGGTAAAAACTCCCTTCCTCTTAACTGAGTTTTACTCAATTTTTCTTTTCCTTTCTTCACTTTGTTTCTTCTGTTTCCTGGGATTTTATGTGTGATTTCTTTTTCTAAAGCACAACCTTTGAGGCATAGAGACCTTTCTGTCCTGTGTCCCCACCACTCCTTCCACACACTTGCAGGTCTCCCCTGAGTGCCAGACAGCCTATGACCATGTAGTCCATTGCTTCTGGTCCTCAGAGATTCTGCCTCTCTCCTGACCTGTGCCACGTTCTGTTTCGGGACCCCAGCTCCCCCTGCATGAGTCTAGATGAGCACAGCATTTAGAGGAGCTGCCCTATTCTGGTGTCCTGGGGAAAGAGATGTGCTTATGACCCCAGCTGTGCAAGAGCCCTGAACCTTTTCTGGGAGCACCAGCTGCAGGGGCCATGGGAGGAGCTCACTTGCGTGATGGGCTCCTTCGGGTCTCCTTCCTCCTTGCTGCTATTTCTGGAGGGTCTCCTGGCCTGGCTGGACACAAGCCCTTTGTAGCCAGTGTGGACTGGACCCATTTGGCCCTAAGTTACTGAATTGTGTGCCAGTCAGCAGTAGGGAAGCATAACAGAGCTTCCAGGATTCAAAGGCAAAGCAGGTAGCATTTTATTGGACAATTACATGTTTGGAATAATCTTTTATAGAGTGGGCAAGATGTCCGACTAGTCTTAAGTCTTTCTGAAAAGAAAGGGGCTGGAACGTTTGGTTGGTGGCAGCTATTCTTTTGTTCTTTTAAAAATATCTTAACTTATACTTAGATATGGGGCAGGTTTTACTCCTACCCAGGTAGCAGTGATCAGTGATACTGGTGCTGATCCCTGGTCTTTGTCTGTTTCCCTGTCACTGACCTCAGGCACCACACGGTAACTCGAGGCATCACCAAAGGCGTGAAGGAGGACTTTCGCCTGGCCATGGAGCGCCAGGTCTCCCGCTGTGGAGAGAATCTGATGGTGGTTCTGCACAGGTTCTGCATTAATGAGAAGATCTTGCTCCTTCAGACTCTGACCTGAGTGGAGACCTTTCTGCCAGAGACAGCTCGGGGCTGTGTAATTTGAGGTGAAGAGACACAGCCGTAACTGACACAGCACACAGCCGTGGTCATTGTTGCTGTTACAAAGAAGAAAACTATCTGAGTTCTAAGTGCTCGGTTGCTTCAAAGTAGTTCCCAAGAGTCTGAGAAGCTATTTCTATTTTTAAGAGTCAAGTCATTTTTTTTTATAATTTTTGTAAAACAAAAGACTCAATCTGTTTTGTAAATAAAAATCATCCTAAAATTTGAAGTTTTTAAAAATTTCTTTGAATTCTTACAAGTTTTTGAACGGAGGTGCATTTTTCTTCTTTTCTAAGCATATGACAAGGGGAAAAATCCAGCGTAATTGAATTGAGTAATGAATTTTACTAATATGGATACTTGAAAGACATATGTCTTTCATGACCTTAAGATTTTATTTTCCATAGTTAGGCTCTGGTCAGTATTGCATAGCAACATAATATTAGATGTTTTCACTCAGGAAGTCTATTTTTTAGAAATAAGGTCTCACTCTATGCTCAGGTTAGACTGTAGTGGCACAATCAGAACTCACTGCAGCCTCAAACTCCTGAACTCAAGCAATCCTCCTGCCTCAGCCTCCCAAGTAGCTGGGACTACAAGTACACACAACCATGCCCACCTTTTTTTTTTTTTTTTTTCTTTTTAATTTTATATAGAGACAGGGTCTCACTATGTTGCCCAGACTGGTCTCAACCATCTGGCCTCCAGCAATCCTCCCACCTCAGCCTCCTAAAGTATTGAAATTACAGGCAGGAGCCACCATACCTGGCCTTATTTGGGAAGTTTTAACACCGAAAACATTGATGTAAAAAATGAACTTAAGCCTGTCCGCTGTCCACGGACGGTCCCTCTGAAGAAGTGGTGCTCAGGGCTGCTGAAAAGCCCAGGGCAGGAGGTGGAGGCGAGAGGCGAGGTGCGGCACAGACAGCAGCCTCCCCACTGCTGTCTGGCTCCAGGAAGGCCCTGCTGCTGTGCCAGGGCAGCCCACTGGCTTCTACCCGGGAGCTTTGGAGTCAGGTGGCCTTGCATGGCTTTGCATCCTGGCTTTGCCCTGCCCTTTACTTGCTATGTGACCATGGACAAGCTAACTTCTGTGTGCGTCAAGCTCCTTCTCTGAAAACGGAGCGAATGGTCCTTCCCTCGCTGGTTGGTAGAAGGATGAAATGTGGCTCCATGTGAAATGCTTGGGAGAGAGCCTTGAGCGTGGTGAGTCCTGGCCAATATTCGCTGTTAGGTTAATTATTTTTGAATTAGGCTAATTGTATTTTTCTTTTCCTCTTCATGAAATAATATAGCAGACAAACAACAACAAAATTTGTTTCAAGGGAGTATTTAAGAATGAAAGAGCCAAGAAGTTTTACAATTACTTTCCATAAAATGTCTTAGAAATCTTTTCTAAATAAAGATCCTTTTTATAGCTATATTAAAATCAACAAGCTGGTTTAACAAGGGACATCTGTTCTCAAAAAATAATCAACTCATGTGTTCTGCAGTGTTTATCAGTGTAGTTTGAGTTTATCACAAATATACAAGCTATCCTTTTTTTAATCATGGGATGTGCTGTTGCCTAAAAGCCCCCAAATTAAACATGCTCACCTTTTGGTTTTCTAACACTGTATTAGGGTTCTCCAGAGGGACAGACCTAATAGGATAGATGTATATATGAAAGGGAGTTTATTAAGGAGAATCAGCTCACATGATCACAAGACCAAGCTCCACAACAGGTCGTCTGTAAGCTGAGGAACAAGGAAGCCTGTAGTGGCTCAGTTCAAGCCAAAAGCCTCAAAAGCAGGCAAGCCAACAGTGCAGCCTTCAGTCTGTGGCCAAAGGCCTGAAAGCCCCTGGCCAACCACTGTTGTAAGTCCAAGAGTCCTAAGGCCAAAGAAACTGAAGTCTGATGTCCAAGGGCAGGAAGCATCCAGCACAGAAGAAACATGAAAGCCAGAAGACTCAGCAAGCCAGCTTACCTCACCTCCCGTCTACTTTGTTCTAGCCTCATTGGTATCCACCCAGCTTGAGGGTGGGTCTTCCTCTCGCCATCCACTGACTCAAATTAATCTCTTCTAGCAACAGCATCACAGACACACCCAGAAACAATACTTTGTGAGCTATCCAGGCATCGCTCAATGCAATCAAGTTGACACCTAATGTTAACCATCATGAACAGCTTCCTTAAGCTCAGTGTTTGGAGGGCAGTGCACATCACAACAAGACTTTCTAATACCCAGGAGGCACGCCAAGATGGCTGAGAGGAGGCAACACTGGAATGCAGCTCCCAGTGAATGAGATGCAGAGGGCTAGAGGACTTCACAATTCCAAGAGAGTTGTTGGGTTCGTTTCGGTGGAACTGGTAGGACTCTGAAAATAGCCCAGGGAAGGAGCCTAAGCAGGGCAAAAGCTGCCCAGGGAGGGCAAACCGAGACAGGGTGGGGCACGTCCCCACCTGGAACCCGCAGCCAGCTCAGAGGGCAGAGGGTCAGGGACTTCCCTTCCGTACTCTGATTTGGATCCTGTGCTTACCTCATCCCTCCTGCAACCCACGGTCCCCAAGAGCCCTGCCAGACTGAGGGGCACAGTGGGGTGTGGATGCAAATCTGAGCAAAGGCCCCCGCCTGGTGCCACAAGTTGTCGGCATGGACCTGGGTGGAAGTTTGGACCAATGCCAGTGGGACAGAACAGCGGGTCCCGCAGAAAGAGGCAGAGTTGAAAGCAGGGAAACAGGCCAAAAGGCCTGGCAGGCCCCGCCCCTACAAAACTCAAACTGATGCCTGCACTTAGAGAGTTTGGCAGCAAATACACCAGTTTGACCCCAACCGGGAAGATCAAGCTTAGGGAAGGAGAGACACCATTGGGAAGGGGGAGCCAATCTCACCGGCAACCAAACTCCAGGGAAGGACCACCCACTCAGCAACCTGACTGAATCCGAGAGAGCCCAGCAACGCCCTCTACAGGCCAAAAAAGATATAGCTCCAATCGCAACAGACAGGATGTCCACTCAGATTCCTCCCGAAATCACCAATTTCAAAGATCAAAGGGAGATAAATCCACGAAGATGGGAAGAAACCAGTGCAAAAAGGATGAAACCATCAAAGACCAGACACCTTCTTCCCCTTCCAGGGATCACAACTCCTCGCCATCAAGGAAACAAAACAAGACAGAAAATGAGTTTGACAAATTGACAGAAGCAGGCTTCAGAAGATGGACAATAACAAACTTCTCTGAGTTAAAAGAATGTTTTAACCCAATGCAAAAAAACTAAGAACGTTGAAAGAAGGTTAGATGAAATGTTAACTAGAATAACCAGCTTAGAAAAGAACATAAGCGACTTAATGGATCTGAAAATCAGCACGAGAACTTAACGAGGCATACACAAGTTTCAACAGCCAAATCGATCAAGTAGAAGAAAGGATATCAGAGATGGAAGATCAAATCAATGAAATAAAATGAAAAGACAAGATTAGAGAAAAAAGAATGAAAATAAACAAACAAAGCCTCTAAGAAATATGGGATTATGTGCAAAGACCTAATCTACGCTTGATCGGCATACCTGAATATGACAGGGAGAATGAATCCAAGTTGGAAAACACTCTTCAGGATATTATTCAGGAAATTCCCCAATCTAACAAGGCAGGCCAACATTCAAATCCAGGAAATATAGAGAACACCACAAAGATATTCCTCAAGAAGAGCAACCCCAAGGTGCATAATCATTAGATTTACCAGGGTTGAAACGAAGGAAAAAATCCTAAGGGCAGCCAGAGAGAAACGTTGAGTCATCCACAAAGGAAAGACCATCAGACTCACAGCAGATCTCTCAGCAGAAACCCTACAAGCTAGAAGGGAGTGTGGGCCAATATTAAACATCCTCAAAGAAAAGAACTTTCAACCCAGATTTTCCTATCTGGCCAAACTAATCTTCATAAGTGAAAGAGAAATAAAATCCTTTATGAACAAGCAATTGCTTGCTGAGAGATTTCATCACTCCAAGACCTGCCTTACAAGAGCTCTAGAAGGAAGTACTAAACATGGAAAGGAACATGGACACTGCAAAAACGTAGCAAATGATAAAGAACAACAAAGCAGTGAAGAAACCACTTCAACTAATGGGCAAAATAACCAGCCAGTAACAAAATGACAGGATCAAATTCAAACATAACAATATTAACATTGAATGTAAATGGCCTAAATGCCCCAATCAAAAGACACAGACTGGCAAATTTGATTAAAAAATCAAGACCCAATGGTGTGCTGTATTCAGGAGACCCATCTCTCATGAAAAGACATACACAAACTCAAAATAAAGGGATGGAAGAAGATTTACCAAGCAAATGGAGAGGAAAAAGAAAAAAAGCTGTAGCAATCCTAGTTTCTGATAAAATGAACTTTAAACCAACAGAGATCAAAAGAGGCAAAGAAGAGCATTACATAGTGGTAAAAGAATCAATGCAACAAGAAGAGATAACTATCCTGAATATATATGCACCCAACACAGGAGCATCCAGATACATAAAGCAAGTTCTTAATGACCTACAAAGAGAGGTAGACTCCTACACAGTAATAGTGGGATACTTTATCACTCCACTGACAATATTGGACAGATCAATGAGACAGAAAATCAACAAGGTTATCCAGGATTTGAACGCAGATCTAGACCAAGGGGACCTAATAGACATTTACAGAACACTCCACCCCAAATCCACAGAATATATATTCTTTTCAGCACCACATTGCACATACTCTAAAACTGATCACATAATTGGAGGTAAATCACTCATCAGGAAATGCAAAAGAATGGAAATCCTAACAGTCTCTCAGACCACAGTGCAATCAAATTAGAACTCCACTGCTCTAAAGGGAGCAGTGGAGCCCCCAGTCCAGCACTTCAGCTCTGATAAGGGACAAGCTGCCTCATCAAGTGGGACTTATAAAAAAATTAGAACTTAGGATTTAAAAACTCCCTCAAAACCGCACAACTGCATGGAAACTGAACAAACTGCACCTGAATGACTACTGGATAGGTAGGTGTATGGCATTACTTCCAAGGCCTCTGTTCTGTTCCATTGGTCTATATCTCTGTTTTGGTATCAGTACCATGCTGTTTTGATTACTGTTGACTTGTAGTATGGTTTGAAATCAGATAGTGTGATGCCTCCACCTTTGTTCTTTTTGCTTAGGATTGCCTTGGCTATGTGGGCCCTCTTTTGGTTCCATATAAAGTTTAAAGTGGTTTTCTCCAGTTCCGTGAAGAAGAGCAATGGTAGTTTGATGGGAGTAGCATTGAATCTATAAATTACTCTGGGCAGTATGGCCATTTTTACAATATTGATTCTTCCTAACCATGAGCATGGAATGTTTTTCCATCTGTTTGTGTCCTCTCTTACTTCCTTGAGCAGTGGTTTGTAGTTCTCCTAGAAGAGATCTTTTACATCCTTGGTTAGTTGTATTCCTAGGTATTTTATTCTCTTTGTAGCAATTGTAAATGGGAGTTCACTTATGATTTGGCTCCCTGTTTGTCTGTTGTTGTTGTAAAGGAATGTTTGTGATTTGTGCACATTGATTTTGTAACCTGAGACTTTGGCAAATTTGCTTATCAGCTTAAGGAGGTTTTGGGAGTAGTGAGAGAGGACATCCTTGTCTAGTGCCAGTTTTTAAAGGGAATACTTCTACTTTTTTTGCCCGTTCACTATGATATTGGCTGTGGGTTTGTCATAAATAGCTTTTATTATTTTGAGAGATGTTCCATCGATACCTAGTTTATTGAGAGTTTTTAGCATAAAGGGTTGCTGAATATTGTCAAAGGCCTACTCTGCATCTATTGAGATAATCATATGGTTTTTGTCTTTGGTTCTGTTTAAGTGATGGATTACATTTATAGATTTGCGTATGTTGAACCAGCTTTGCATCCCCAAGATGAAGCCTACTTGATCGTGGAGGATGAGCTTTTTGAGGTTTTGGTATCAGGATGATGTTGATTTCCTAGAAAGAGTTAGAGAGGGTTCCCTCTTTTGCATTGTTTGGCATAGTTTCAGAAGGAATGGTACCAGCTCCTCTTTGTATGTTTGGTAGAATTTGGCTGTGAACCTATCTGGACCTGGACTTTTTTGGTTGGGAGGCTATCAATTGCTGCCTCAACTTCACACCTTGTTATTGGTCTATTCAGGGTTTCAGCTTCTTTCTGGCTTAGTCTTGGGAGTGTGCAAGTATCCAGGAATTTATCCATTTCTTCCAGATTTACTGGTTTATGTGCATAGAGCTGTTTGTAGTAATCTCTGATGCTAGTTTGTATTTCTGTGACATTGGTGGTGATATCCCCTTTATCATTTTTTATTGCATCTATTCGATTCTTCTCTCTTTTCTTTTTTATTAATCTGGCTATTGGTCTATTTTGTTGATCTTTTCAAAAAACCAGCTCTTGGATTCATTGATTTTTTGAAGGGTTTTTTGTATCTCTATCTCCTTCAGTTCTCTTCTGATCTTAGTTATTTCTTGTCTTCTGCTTGCTTTTGAGTTTTTTTGATCTTGCTCCTCTAGCTGTTTCAATTTTTGACAATAGGGTGTCGATTTTAGATCCTTCCTTGTTTCTCATGTGTGCATTTATTGCTATAAATTTCCCTCTAGACATTGCTTTAAATGTGTCCTAGAGATTCTGGTACGTTGTGTCTTCGTTCTCATTGGTTTTGAAGAACATTTTTATTTCTGCCTTCATTTCATTGTTTATCTATTCATCATTCAGGAGCAAGTTGTTCAGTTTCCATGTGATTATGTGGTTTTGAGTGCTTTTCTTTTTTTTTTTTTTTTTTTTTTTTTTTTTTGAGACGGAGTTTCCCTCTTGTTACCCAGGCTGGAGTGCAATGGCGCAATCTCGGGTCACCGCTACCTCCGCCTCCTGGGTTCAGGCAATTCTCCTGCCTCAGCCTCCTGAGTAGCTGGGATTACAGGCACGCACCACCACGCCCAGCTAGTTTTTTGTATTTTTAGTAGAGACGGGGTTTCACCATGTTGACCAGGATGGTCTTGATCTCTCGACCTCGTGATCCACCCACCTCGGCCTCCCAAAGTGCTGGGATTACAGGCTTGAGCCACCGCGCCCGGCCTTGAGTGCTTTTCTTAATCCTGAGTTCTACTCCCTTTAGAACTGTTGGACAGGGATGTTTATGTCTGCTGCAGCAGAACTCACAACCACCCCTTTTCCCAGGTGCTCTGTCCCATGAAGGTGAGCCTTTATTTATAAGTCCCTTACAGGTTGCTGCCTTTTTTCAGAGATGCCCTGCCTGGCAAGGAGGGAGTTTAGCCACAGTCTGCCTGCAGAGGCGTTGCTGAGCTGTCATGGGCTCCACCGAGCTGCTGTGTAACCTTCCTCGTGATTTTGTTGGAACTGCCTCAACAATGGTGGAAGCCTTACCCCACCAAACTTGACTGTCCCAGGTCGAGTTCAAACTGCTGTGCTGGCTACGAAATCTCAAGTCAGAGGGTTTCAGTTTGCTGGTCTTTGTGGGAGTGGGACCCATCAAGCCAGATCACTCGGCTCCCTGCCTTCAGCCCCCACTTTTTTGGGGGAATGGGCAGTTCTGTCTCACAGGTGTTGCAGGTGCCAGCCAAAGCAGCTGCCCAGATTTGTGCTAAAAATCTGTGGCGCTGGCTGAAATGGCTGCTCAGATTTGTGCTGGAAACCCCTGGTGCTTGTTGGCCCAGTGGGAATCTCCGGGTCTTCGGGCTGTAAAGACCATGGGAGAAGCATGGTATCTGAACTGGGGTGTCAGAGTGGCTGGAAAAGTCTCCAACAGCCTCCATTGTGTAGGATGGGGGTCCTCTAGCTCGTTGCACTTCCCAGGTGAGTCAGTGCCCTACCCTGCCTCAGTTTGCTCTCCTTGGACCACACCTGCTGTCCAAGCAGTCCCATTGAGATGAACCTGTTACCTTGGTTGGAAAGGCAGAGATCACTCGCCTTCTGCATTGCTCTCGCTGGGAACTGTGCTCCAGAGCTGTTCCTAGTTGGCTATCTTGGTGGAAGTCCAGTTATTTTTACTTTTTCAGAGACAGGGTCTTGCTATGTCACCCAGCGTAACATTCACTCTGGAGTGCAGTAGCCCAACCATGGCTCACCTCAACCTCCTGGGCTTAAGTGATCCTCCTACCTCAGCTTCTGAGTAGCTGGGACCACTGGTGTGTGGCACCATGTGCAGCTAATTTTAAATTTTTTTATAGAGACGGGGTTTCACTATGTTGCTCAGGCTGCTCTCAAACTCCTGGACTCAAGAGAACTACTCACCTCTGCCTCTCAAAGTGCTGGGATTACAGATGTGAGCCACTGTGCTGGGCCTGGTTATTTTTGTCACCGTCACTCATCATGATTGTAATCATCACTGTTATTATGATTATTTGTTGTCCTAGCTACAGCAATCAACATGACAAGTACAGCTCTCGGTCCACAAAGGGGTCCCACCAACAAGTGGTAATGGAGGAGGGGTTCAGGGCTCAGAATGTACAACCTTGCAGGGTACCACTCTCTGCTTCCCACAGCTGTTCCTGGCCCAGGGCCCTCTGGAAAAAAAAAGTCAAAGCCTCCCTGGACTGTGGAAGTCATCTCCCCTGCAACTCATTCTGACCAGGGAGCTCCAAGGTGGAGGCCAGAGCCACATCGGGCACCCTCTACCTGCCCTAGGCCAAGAAACATGACCCAAGGTGAGTAAAGCCCAGACTGGGTAAACGCAGGTGGTAAAAGCCCCACCACCTGCGATGGCTTCTGTGGACACAGATTTTTGTATCCCCTTGTCAGGCACAAGCTGGTGGCTGTTTTTATGTAATCCATAAAAACAACCAGATGGCCAGACCTGACTCTGGTGATATGGTGGTGGCAATGGGTCAGGGTTGGTGTCAAAGGGCAGCTAGAGGGCTAAAACTGAGATTCAGTCCCCAAATGCAGGGTTCAGGAAGGGTATGGGAGTGACTCACGAGGTTTATAGTAATGAGAATATTTTGTTATGTATAAATATAATTATTAACACATATGTAATTATATAAGTACTAAAAATATATAACTTTATTATACATAAACTACATATGCTAAATACAGAGTCTTGCTCTGTCACCCAGGGTAGAGTTGAGTGGCATAGTGTAGGCTCACTGTAAGCTCTGCCTCCTGGGTTCAAGCTATTCTCCTGCCTCAACCTCCCACGTAGCTGGAACCACTGGCATATGCCACCACATCTGGCTAATTTTTGTCTTTTTAGTAGATACGCTGTTTTGCCATGTTTGCCAGCTGGTATCAAACTCCTGACCTCAAGTGATCCTCCCACCTCAGTCTCCCAAAGTGCTGGGATTATAGGTGTGGGACACTGCACCTAGCCCCCCTGTATGTTATATAAAATTCTGAAATGTACATTAAAGTGTTTATAAACATTAACAAGTAAAAATATATAAAAGTAATTATTGCTGTCATTGCTATTCATCATTATTATAATTATTACTGTGATTACCAATAGGAGTTTTTATAGAAACACTGAATAAAGTTTCTCTCTCTAGGAAAGGTATTCAATTGACTGAAGATGACAAAGGTGTGTTTCCAGGGTAATGAATTGTCTCAGTTCACTGGTGAGCCCAGGAAGGCCCTGAGCAGCTACTAGCCTGGTGAGCCCACCCACATCTCCACAGTGATCTACCCAGGACTCAATTCAGATCCTCCCTCATTTTTGACACCCACTTCCAAGTTAGGGTCACCATGGGAAAGCCAAATATGCTGACCCTCATGGATCATGCAGAATGTACCTCTTCTTGTCAGTCTGCCTCCAGCCATTCCTGGATCAGCCAGCTCCCAGCAGGATGTACCTTCCCCTTTTCCTACCATAAAGCTTTCCTACTCCTCCGCCTGCCTTTGAGTCTCTGCCAAGCACACGCTATTATGATGCCTCACTCTTAGAATATAGAATGAGCTCTCAGTTAATAGACCTTGTTCTCATGTGGGTGATCTTTATCTCCACAGACGTTCTGATACCGGGATTCTTTTAGTACCTCTGTGCCAGCCAGAAACTTCTGTGGCTGGCAGTGCAGGGACCTTGCTCAGCTCTGAGCTCACTGCTTGGCTTGCTCCAACCACTCGGCCTGGCGGGCTGTGCTTGGCTTATGCTACTCACCCAGATCCCATGCCTACTAGCTCTGCACTCAGCCCACAGCTGGTCCGTGTGCTGCCTTGAATGGCTTCTGCCTTGGGTGCCAATGTCTGGATAAGGCAAATGCAGCAGTTCGGATTGGTGCCAATGTCTGGATAAGGCTCTCAGCAACCACAGAGCCCCAAAGAGTGTTATAGCGTTTTGCTCAGGGAGTCCTGAGCTCTGAGCCCTCAGGAAGTACTGCAGCTCATTTGTGTTACAGCTCATTCATTCCCATCATCTGCAAGCTTCAGCAAATTGGGGCATGTCCCAGCTTGTTTGGTTCTGCCACCCAGCTCAGGCCCTCGGGTTCTTGGCTGGCCAAGTTCTTCTGCTACTGCTTCCCATCACATGGGGCAGCCATCCAGCACTGGTGGAGGGTGGGAGGGCTACAGTGCTACAACTCTTTTAGTACCTGGCATTCGGTGGGCTCAGGGTTCTTGTCCCACATCCAAGAGGAATGAGCTATGCAGACACCAGAGAGTGGGCAAGGTGGGGAAGAATTTTTTTGAGTGACAGAAAAGCTCTCAACAAGAGAAGGGACACAAAGTGGGTAGCCCTTGGTGTGAGATGGAGCCTGAAGGCAGATAGTCCCAGTGAGTGGCTGAGTCTGGGATTTTTATGAGCTCAGAATCGGGGAGTGCATGCTGATTGGTCCATGGGCAGGCCTGAAAAAAGTACCAGTGATTAGCTAAAAGGCACCAAGGAAGTTCTCACTCTGGGTTGTGGACTCTACATGGAATTGGCAGCCCAGTTTTCAGGCTTCAGGCTGTCTTTTGGCCTGAAGATTGGGTTTCACTGAGGACCTCTTTCTGCCTAGGAATTTGTCTGCCTCCTGTCAGTATCAGTTAGTAGTAGGGAAAGCAAATAAAGCAATCAGAATCATAACCATCCCCCATGTTAACTCTCTGTCTGTCTCCTGTATGTTCCTATTTTTCCCATCACACCATTAAAAATTAGCATATAATCTGCATGCCATAAAAATTCATCCTTTAAAAAGTGTATAATTCAGTCTTTTTTTTTTTTTTAGTCTATTCACAGAGTTGAGCAACTGTCACTGTCATCTAATCCCAGGGCACTTTCATCACCTCAAAAAGAAACCCTTACGACCATTAAACCATCCCCATAACCACTAATCAGTCACTTCCCATTTTACCCCTGCCCCGGACATTGGTAATCACCAATCTGCCATCGCCAGGACTTGCTTATTCTGAATATTTCATATAAATGGAATCATACAACATGTGGCCTTTTATGTTTGGCTTTTATCACTTAACAGAATGTTTTTGAGGCTCACTCATGGTTTTGTATGTATCAGTGCTCTATTCCTTTTTATGAGTAGGAGACCAGAATATACCACTTCAAAATATATCTTTTTAGCATAAAGATTATTTTGAGTTGAAGGCATTGAGAAGAAATAGACACAGGAAAAACTCTCTGCCCTCCTTCCATTTGTCTAAAAGCAGAACATAAATTTACAAGGGTGTCCCTCCTTCCCGTTCCACCAGGGACTAAGGTTAACCACTAGAGACGCCTTTAGACCCTTATCAACCTGGAGACCACCCAATGAAATTTACATAACGAGTTTTACTAACTCACCTTTATCTACCATTTATTTGCCCCTAGAGACTCAAAGCCCCTTTCCTTTACCTTGTCACAGTTCTAAAACATTTGGTGTTCTTTGTTGAAGTTGCTATATAAGCTGCATTCTAAGCCACCTCTTTGAGAATTACTCATTTTCTGAGTATTTCTCATGTGTATATGATATACACATGTTCATAAGCTTGTTTGTTTTTCTCTTGTTAATCTGTCTTTTGCTATAGGGATCCATCAGCTAAGAGTTAGGTAGAGTAAATGGGAGACTGTTTTTCTTCCCCTTCATATTACTTAATGAGTTTCTATTGTAAGCCTTTCAGATGGAATGATTAATTCATTGCTTTGCCCATGCTATCCAGTCCTCCTAACCGCTAATTTTAATTTGTGGCAAAATATCTTTAAAAATGAAGGAAATTCTGTCATATGGCATGACATGGATAAACCTTTAAAACATTATTTTGGGTGAAATAAGTCAGTCACAGAAAGACAAACACTGGACAATTCCAGTCATATGAGGCTTCTAGAATCACCAAGTTAATAGAAACAGAAAGTAGAATGGTGGTTGCCAGGGGCTGGCTGGGTGGGACAGGTGAGGAGGGGAATGGGAAACTGTTAGTTCAATGGGCACAAACTTCCAGTTTTTAAAGATGATTTCTGGAGATTGGTTGCATAGCAATATGAATGTACTCAACACTACTTAACTCTAAACTTAGAAATTATTAAGATGGCAGTTTTCACAAGGTATGGCTATTTACAGATTTTTTTTAAAAAATTATTCAAATATATATCCCATACAATTATGTCATTTCAACCCTTAATTTTTGGTAACATCTGTCATTTTTGGTATCACCTATTATTTTATAACCTCTGATTATAAAGGCAGTAGAACTGTGTTCTGTAAGGTTAAAAGCACAATTTCAAGAATCACATGGTTTACTGACATAGAGAGATTTTTTTTTTTCTTTTTTGGTTCACAATGGTTAAAGATGGGGAAAATAGTAAACAGATCTCTCAGAGAATGCACTTGATAGACAGGTATGTTGACCACATAGTGAATGGGTTCCCAATCGCTCAATTAGGATGGAAGTGAGGGAATGTGTTCTCTTTCTAGGGTCCGCAAGGGGGTGTAGTTTTAAGGGCAAGAACTTCCCAGTGCCACGCCCCCTTCCCATCTCTTTCCATTTGGTAGAATTAACAGTTTATGTTTAACCTTTGCAGGCACAGGAAGAAACTGAGTCAACCACCCTAGCAGAAGCTCTAAGGAACTCCTTTCATTAGCCCAGGGTCTTAGAGAAGGTTGGGGGGTCCTCCCAGGTTAAAAGTCCCCTTCTTCCACACCCCTTCAGGCTCCATGTTTGGATCCCCTTCCACCCTCGTGGAAGCCATCTTTCTCTCTCCTGCATTTCCCTTCTGGAGTCCCCTTCCAAGCCCTTTCGTGGAAGCCTGTCTTCCCCTCCTAAACTCCACCTCTCTCTGTCTCTCTGTTCCCTTGCACTCAGTGTGGAAGCTGCTTTCCTTCTCTGGGTTTCCCCTCTGGGAACGCTGCTCACTCTGTGTGACGGTGGCTTTTCTTTCTCTCACTCAGTGTGAGCGTTAGCTGTTTCTTTGTCTCTTCATCTCTTTTTTTCTTTCTCTACCTAAATAAATTACTTTCCATAAGCGCTTTTGAGGCCGTAATTTACTTCTACGAGCACACTTCGCCGTTGTCTCCTCACCCATTCTTGGGGAGATATAGACCAAGAACCTGGAGAAACGTCCTCTCAGGGGAACTGAGGTGGCTCCCCTGAATCCCAACATAACAGAAGCGGGACTCTGAGGAATGTAAAGCCTAATTATAAAAGTTTGAGATGTACTTTTATAGGAGCATTCTCCAGAGAAGCTGGATTGACCAAGACAGTGGGGGAAATCCATGAAGGGGGTAAGGTCCCTTGATGCAAGAGGGTAGTAGCCGTGTGGTGATGAGAAGGGGAAGGAAGGATATTCCAAAGCTTCAAGGCCAGTCACAGCCTGAGCTCTTGGCGTTCAGAGAAGTGGCTGACAGTGAAATCTCCACAACCTCTGCTCTCAAAATTTCTGCATAACTTAAGTGTATATGCAATTGAAAGTCCAGTAATTTAGGTCAGTAACTCACATATGGGGCCTGATCAGGTACAATGCAGCATTCCCAAGGGGATGGGATGCATGGCTACTTTTAACTCCATACAGTAAGATAGGAAAGGAAAGAAGTAACTTAAAGATGGATTTTATAATTAAAAGGGCAGCAGAATGGAGTTTTCAGCCTGGCCATGTAAAGAAGGAAAAGGTGTGTTCAGGACAGCAAGCCAAGGGTGTGCTAAGAAGATTCATGTGGATAGAAGTTGTCATCAAGATAATGGAAGAATGACTCCAAAGGCATGTCAAAGACTTTCAGGGCTGCCCCTGCCATCACAGACCCAAAGCTCTAGGAAGGCAGAATGATTCTGGGGGACAGACCAGGGTACCTTCCATGGGTTCACTGCCCAGAGTCACGTCGGGACTTTGCTTCCACATTCCAGTGCAGTGCTCCTCAGCCACTCTGGTTGTGGCTCAAGTAGAAACCAGTGTAGCTCAACCTGCCACTCTGGCAGGTCCGAGTCATAAATCTTGGCAATGTCCACGTGGTGCTAATTCTGCAGGTGTGCAGAATGCAGTAGCCTTGGGGGCATGGCTTCCTCTGCCTACATTTCAAAGGATGTCACAGACAGCCTGGGGACCCAGGGCAAGATTTGTCATAGGGTCAGAGTCACCACAGACAGCCCCTATTAGGGCAATGCCCAGTGAAACTGTGGGGTCAGAGCCACCATTGGCAGTCTCCCCCAGGACAATGCCTAGTGGAACCATTGGAGTGAGACCACTCCCACACCCCAGAACTGCCTTGGGGAGCTGTAGGCACAGAAAGAGACTCCAACCTGTGAGAGCTGCTGGGGGGTCTGAGCCCAGCAAAGCCATAGGGGCAGGGCCATTTGAGACCTTATGGGTCCAAACTCCACTCCAGCATGCCAAGGACATGGGACATGGAGTGAAAGGAGACCATTCTGGAGCTTTAAGACTTGTTGTTTTCTCTGCTGGGGTTTCAGACTTACTTAGAGCCAGTTACCCCTTTTTTCTTGCCTATTCTTCCCTTATGAAATGGGAATGTCTACCCTCTACCTACCTCACCACTGTATTTTACAGTGCTGATAACTCATTTTGTAGGTAACTCTTTCTGATGTCACAGGCTCACTGCTAGAGGGAATTTGCCTCAGAATGAAAGGTACCTTAAGTCTCACCCATATCTGAGCAAGATGAGACTCTCGACTTTGGGCTTTTGAATCGATGTTGGAATGAATTAAGACTTTGGGGGCTACTGGGATAGAATGAACACATTTTACATTGTGAGAAGGACATATTTGTGGGGTTGGGGGTGGAATGCTATGTTTTGAATGTGTTCCCCAAAGTTTATGTGTTGAAAATTTAATCGCCAATGCAACAGTGTTGAGAGGCAGGAATTTTAAGAGGTGATTAGGTCATGAGGGCAGAGGCCTCACGAATGGATTAATGTCATTATCACAGAAGCGGATTTGTTATCAAAGTGAGTTTAACTCTCTCTTGTTTTTTTTTTTTTTCTCTCTCATTCTCTCTGACCATTCTGCTTTCTGCGGTGGAAGACACAGCAAGAAGTCCCCTGCCAGATGTTTGCACCTCGATACTGGACTTTCCAGCCTCCAATATGAGAAGGAAAATAAATTTATTTTCCTTATAAAGTACATGATCTGTAGTGTTCTGTTACAGTAACACAAAATGAACTACGACAGTCCATACGACCAATGAAATAAAGACTTCATTGTCTTAACAAAAATGCAATTTGAACCACAAAAACAAAGCCCCTACTCAAAGTAGATAGGATTAAACAATCTTGTCTGGAAGGGATTTTAGAAGTCCTTTAGCTGGTCTAACTTTTTCTCCCGGTGTTGAAATCAACAACTGTGCTGTCCAACACAGCATCTGCTAGCCACAAGTGACTACCAAGAACTTGGCATCTACTCAAAGTTAAGATGTGAGCCAAGTGTAAAATATATATCAGGTTTCACAGTCTCACTATGGAGAAAATGGTATACATGATCTCAATTATTTTAATTATAGACTGAAATAACATTTTAGATATGTTGAGTTAACATATACTATTAAAATTAATTTTACCTATTTATTTCCTTTTCTAAATGTAGCTCCTAGGAAATTGGAAGTTACATATATGGCTTATATTTGTGGTGCACATTATAGTTCTATTGGACTATCCATTGGTCTATGACATTCACCCTAGTGATCATCCAGCTTATGCTTGGATACCTCTGAAGACAGGAGCTATGTCCTTGGCTCAGACAAACAGTGGCAATTGAAGACTGGGTGGGTGGTTAGGGTGAGTTACCTAACTCCTTCCCAAGGCCAAATAGCAGCCTTATCCTTCTGACTGGCATTTCCCAAGCTTTGGCCTCTTCCTCCTTGAATGAGTGATTAAATTTGAATTCATGAAATACATGCTGATGTAACATGAAAAATATTTTCATCTTCTGGCCAGGTGCAGTGGCTCATGCCTATAATCCCAGCACTTTGGGAGGCCAAACAAACATAGCAATACCCCATCGCTACAAAAATTAAAATTAAAAAATGAGCCAGGCATGGTGGTGCATACCTGTAGTCCCAGTTTCTCAGGAAGCTGAGGCAGCAGGACTGCTTGAGTTCAGGGAGTTGGAGCTGCAGTGAGCTGTGACTGCAGCACTGTACTCAAGCCTGGGCAACAGGGAAACAGTCTTTTGCTTGGAAAGAACAAAAAAGAAAGAAAGTCTTATATGCACAAATGAAACCACACTGTAAAAGCTGTGGAACAGGTAAGTGGTAGTCTCGGAAGAAAATTTAATAAAAAGAAGAGAAACACTTTAACGAAGAGAGATTAGTTGGGAAGGACTGAATGGAAGCAAGGGGAGAAAGCAACAGAGAATTAAAAGCATGAATGTTTTCTTCTTTTTTTGCTAATGATTTAGGGAGATCATTTACCAAGCTTACTTAAGGAGATAAAGCACTTTCCTAATACCGTAACCTCAGGAAACATCTAATCCCTAATTTGATATAAATGTAACCTCCCAAAGTATACCAAATCCATTCGCATAAACACATAAAGACTTGCTGGGCAGCTCACAAACTCACTGTTCTTCTGCATGAAAGACAGATTACATTATAATAGATGTGCTGAGATGTTCCATAAAAGCAACTTCAGGGAACTTTAGAAGCTACAATACTCTTTACGTTACAATCCAAGTGCCTCAAGTTGCTAATTTATTTTATGTCATTTTAATAGCCTCAAAGAATTATAGAGCTTTCTGAAATGTTCATTTTTTTCTTTCTCATAATAGATTTATACACCTAGTATCCCAAATGTAAGAAGAAAGAGAAAGAAAGAAAAGGAAGGAGGGAAGAGAAAAGGAAGGGGAGGAGGGAGGGAGACAGAAAGAGAGGGAGGGAGGGGAGGAAGAAATGAAGGAAAGAAAGGAAAGAAGAAAAAAGAAAGAAGGAAAGAGAAAGAAAGAAAGGGAAGAAAAGGAAGGAAGGAGAAGAAAGGGAAGAGGAAGAATGGAAAGAAAGGAGGAAATAAAAAAGAGGGAGGGAGGGAGGGAAGAGGGAAGGAAGAAAGGAAGGAAGGAGGGAAGGAGAAAGAAAGAGAAGAAAGAGACAGCAAGAAAGCAAGGAAGGAAGGAAGAAAAGGGAGGAAGGAAGGAAAAGAAAAGAAAAGAAAGAAAAGCCAAACACCGCACGTTCTCACGCATAGGTGGGTGTCGAACAACAAGAACACGTGGACTCAGGGGGAGGAGCATCACACACTGGGGGCAGTTAGCGGGTGTAGGGGAGAGACAGCAGGGGGTGGGGAGGGATAAGATGGGGAGAAATGCCAGATGCAGTATGCACCTAAAGTAAAATAAATAAATTTTTAAAAACAAAGAAAGGAAGGAAGGAAAGAAGGACGGACAGGACATGAAAGAAATCATGTAGAGAAAAGAAAATACTTCTGGGAAACCTACATTCTTGATTCGTCCTTTAATGCAATTTCTCGCCTTCAATTTTTTAAGCTGCAGAAGAGATTTTATGGCTTCACCTTAACAAATGAGTTTTTAAAGTAAACAAAACATAATACTGAAACTGCATAAATCCTATGCAGTGTATGGCTCAATGCATTTTCAAATTTCACCTAACCGTGTAACCAGCATTCCCATCAAAAATGGAATATTCTCACCTCCTCAGAAGCCCTCGGCACACCCTGCAGAATCACTGCTTTACTCCAAAAGTGTTCACTAATCCTGGCTGCTAACATCACAGGTTAATTTAACTATTTCTGAACTTTATGTGAGTGTCCTTCTTCCATTCACCATTTGTTTTGTGAAATACACTCATGTCGTGCATGTAACAAACTTTTCCTACAAATAATCAGATGTTTTACGCTTCGAGGGTCTAAATTTCAGCGTGTGTGGGGGGGGTCGGGGATGGGGCCTTTGTTTTTGTTGTTGTTTTTGTTTTGGTTTGTCTGTTTGTTTTTTGAGTTGGGGTCTCACTCTGTCATCCAGGCTGGAGTGCAGGAACATGATCTTGGCTCACTGCAACCTCTGCCTCCCAGGCTCAGTCAATCCTCCCACCTCAGCCTCCTGAGTTGCTGATACCACACCTGGCTAATTTGAGAAATTTTGCCCAATTTCTCAAATTCCCGAATTCAAGCAATCCACTGCCTGTCTCAGCCTCCCAAAGTGCTGGGATTACTGGCACAAGCCACTACAATCAGCCTAAATTTCAATTTTTGATGCAATGACTTACAGTTGCAAAAGCAGCCATAGACAGTCCATAAATAAATAAGCAAGGCTGTGTTCCATTAGAACTTTATTTATTCAAAGAGGTAGTGGGCCAGGTTTGGCCCATTGATAAGCCCTGTTCCACAATCAATTCTATCTGCTGTTGATGGACATTTGGGTATTTTCCATTTGGGGCTATTCTGAATAGTCTTGTACATGTGCTTTTGGTGCCCACATGGACACATGGGTATAGCGTATCAATCTGTCATTTTAATAGAAACAGCCAAGCAGTTTTCCAAAGTTGTTCCATTTTATAATCTCCCCATCAGGGTATGACAACTTCAGTTGCACATTCTAGTGAGTGGATTGTAGCATCACATTGTGATTGTAATTTATATGTCTCAGAGAACTGAGATTCTGATACGTGTATTGACAATTTGGACACCTTTTTTTGTGGGTGAAATTCTTGTTTGAAGTTAGTTAACTGATTTTTTCTTGTTTGCTTATTGAAATTCTTTACATAGACTATCCCAGCACTTTGGGAGGCTAAGGCAGGTAGATCACCTGAGGTTGGAAGTTTGAGACCAGCCTGATCAACATGGAGAAACCCTGTCTCTACTAAAAATACAAAATTAGCTGAGCATGGTGGTGCATGCCTGTAATCCCAACTACTCGGGAGGCTGAGGCAGGAGAATTGCTTGAACCCGGGAAGTGGAGGTTGTGATGAGCTGAGATCGTGTCCTTGCACTGCAACCTGGGCAACAAGAGCAAAACTCCATCTCAAAGAAAAAAAAAAAAGAAAAAAGAAAAAGGGGAATAAAAGATAGATTGTATCTTTACATAGTCAAGCACTGATCTATGATAATATTTTATTCTATATTTTCTATTCTATATATTTTAGTCTAAAAAATAATGGTATTTTTTAGAACCAGGAATTAAGTTTAAAGTCCAAAAAAGAGCCAGGTGCCATGGCTCATGCCTGTAATCCCAGAACTTTGGGAGGCCAAGGCTAGAGGATCATCTGAGGTTAGGAGTTCAAGACCATCCTGATAAACATAGTGAAACCCCATCTCTACTAAAAAATACAAAAAATTAGCCAGATGTGGTGGTGGGTACCTGTAATCCTAGCTACTCAGGAGGCTGAGGCAGGAGAACTACTTGAACCCGGGAGGTGGAGGTTGCAGTGAGCTGAGAAAACACCATTGCACTTCAGCCTGGGCAATAGTGAGACTCTGTCGCAAGTAATAATAACAACCATAATAAAATGAAGTCCAAAAAAGGAAATAAAATCTTTTTTTTTTTCTTTTCGGTAAGAGAGGGTTTTTTTTTTTACTGCTCCATTTTAAGCATCTTCTATGCCAAATCATAAAGATACTTTCTTATGTTTTCTCTTGGGAAAAATATGGTTTTCTTTTTTAAAATCTACAATCCATTTAAGAATTGAGTTTTGTATGGAAAAGGGAAGGGGTCATGATTGTAAAGCCGGCTGCCTCACAGAGGGTTAAACGGACACATCCATCTCTCTCAGCGCCTGATAACTACTTCATCACCCAAGCTCGTTATCTGGCCTCGCTGCATGGCTTCCCCACACCCGCCTCTGCATACCAGACCCAAGCCCACATTCAGCACTAAATTATGCAATCAACCCCCAGCCCGCTGTTGAAAAACCCTGCAGAAAAATTTTTTAAAGAAGCCCCATCAGACCCTGCCCGGTAGCAGTCTGCCCTGTAGCAGTCTGCCCTGTATGCCCCCAGCAGGCCCACTTACCCAAGGTCCCGCCCACCTACCAATAACAACTAGCTCCAGGTATTTCCTGCTTCTTAATAGCCAATAAGTTTGCCTTTGCTTTGTTTCTCCAATAGCCAATCAAGGCCCTCTTACCCAAAGTCCCGCCCACCTACCAACAGCAGCTAGTTCCAGGTATTTCCTGCTTCTTAACAGCCAATAAGATTGCCTTTGCTTTGTTTCTCCAATAGCCAATCAATTGCCTTCCCTCCCCATAAAACCCCATGCCCTAAACAGCCAGGTGTGACTTCTTTGGCCCCTCCCTGGACCACAGAACCTCGCAGGGGAGCTGAATAAATTCGCTTCTCATTTTCTTATAGTTGCCTCAGTTTCCTCATTTTACCTCGGCAATAAACCTTACAATGATTCTTTTATTTCCCCCGTGGGGCTTCTTTCACATTTTTATTAAATAATCCACCTTTTTCCAAATAAACAGAAGCATCTTCGTCATAAATCAGCTGACCATGTATGCCTGGGGTTGGTCCTAGATTTCTGTCCTATTCTGTGGGTCTGAAGTTGTCATCTTTGTAGCAATTCCACATTGGCTTAATTAATGTAGTATTGTAATAAGTCTTAAAATCTGTAACTTTTTTTTCTTTTTGAGACAGTGTCTCACTCAGTCGCCCAAGCTGGAGTGCACTGTTGTGATTATAGCTCACTGCAGCCTCGACCTCCTGGGCTCAAGAAATCCTGTGGCCTCAGCCTGCTCAGTAGGTAGACCACAGGCACAGCCACCACACCTAGCTAATTAAGACTTGATAACTGATCACATAAATTATCCATCGTTATTTATTTTCAAAATTGTCAGTTTTCGAGATTAATACAAGTTTCTGTAACTGATACATCAAACTTATAACAAAGTGCTAAGTGTCTTTTTAATTAAAAAAGGCCATTTAAAAACTACCCTTAAGTCCAGGTGCAGTGGCTCACACCTGTAATCCCAGCACTTTGGGACGCTGAAATGGGCAAATCGCCTGAGCTCAGGAGCTTGAGACCAACCTGAGTCAAAACCCTGTCTCTCTCTGTAAAACAAAACAAAACAAACAAAAATAGCTAGGCAAGGTGGCATGTGCCGGCAGTCCAAGCTACTTAGCGGGCTGAAGCAGGAGGATCATTTGAGTCTACAAGGTTGAGGCTACAGAGCTGAGAGACCTCGCCACTGCACTCCAACCTGGGTAACAAAGTAAGACCCTGTCTCAAAAGAAAAAAAGAAGAAATACATGGACACATGGTGGGCATCTACACACAATGGGTTGGGGGAGGGAGAGCATCAAGAAGAATAGCTAATGGATGCTGGCTGGGCTTATTACCAAGGTGACAAGTTGATCTGTGCAGCAAACCGCCTTGGCACACATTTACCTATGTTCCAAGCCTGCACATTCTGCCATGTACCCTGGAAGTTTTTTTAAAAGTTGAAGAAAAAAAAAAGATAAAAAATAAAAAAATATCTTTTATGCTTTTAATCTGTTCTGCTTTAAGACTATGTTGTCTGTTAATCATTTTGTGATGGTTAGTGAGTTTTGTAAAAGAGAAATTATTCACTAGATACTTGACCAAAGTGACAAAATGTTTTACTGAAGATTATTGCAATAGGGGAGACAAAGAACTTAGTGGGTCAAGAATTACAGTCAATGAACTGAGTGAGAAAGTGAATGGAAAATTACTAAGAGGAAGTTTCATTAGGTATGAAGGAAGGGAGAAAGAAGAAGAAATAGATTAGATACCAAAGGTCAGGGAGGAAGAGCTTGATTGGGTAACAAAGGCAAGAAGGATTATTGATAAATTAATTTAGTAGGATTTTTTGCCAAAACTCTGCAGTGTAGGCCGATTGCAGAAGTGGGCTCAAAGGAACTTGATTTAAGTTTGGTCAGAGAGTTCTCTCATCAGCTTCCAAAAGAAAATATCACCATTAATTGTAACTAATTCTTTTCAGTGAACACAATTGTTGAGTAATACACTATTTTTGTAGATCTGTAACTTTCCAAAATCATTTAGCATGGGTTCTGTTCCATAGAGAGCATTCTAGTCTGATGCTGAGGATTTAGAATGAGATGTGCTTTATATTCTTAGCAGGTAACATATTTTTGTACACTGGAATATGAAGATATCTATTTATTCATTAGGGCAGTTACTCAGGATTTATGAAGTATCTTACAGATTCAGGCAATGGGCTACTCACTGACAAATGTCCAACTTTTCATGCTCCAGGATGAAGAGGAGGACCTATAAATACTTCTAGTTATTTTTTTAAATCTATATTTGTGGTATCTTTCACCCTTATGAGTAGAAGAGCAAGAATGTATGGATGGGAGAACATTTTGGGATGACCTCACATAGAGAGGGGCTGTTAAACTGATTGTTTTTAAAGACAAGTTCTTACCAGCCCACACTGGAGTGCAATGGAATGATCACGGCTCAGTGCAGCTTCAACCTCCCTGACTCAAGTGATCCTCCCATCTCAGCCTCCCAAGTAGCTAGGACCACAAGTGTGCACCACTGTGCCCATGTAATTTAATAATAATAATAATTTTTGTAGAGACAGAGTCTTACTATGTTCCCCGAGCTGGTCTCAAGCTCCAGGGCTCAACTGACCCTCCATCTTGACCTCTCAAATTGCTCTGATTACAGACGTGAGCCATTGTGCCCAGCCTTGAACTGATCCTTGATGGCAGGTCAAACTCCGAAGTCTTGGAGGAAAACCCTCATTATTATCACAGGCCTCTTGTGAACTGGCTCCTGTGTACTGCCCTATTCCCTTCCCCTACCATTCTTCCCTTGCCACCATGTTCCAGCCTTGGGGCCATCTTCCTGCTCTTCCAGCATGCCAGGCTGGCTTTCCCCTCCTGCCTCTATGTTTCAGTTTATTCTGCCTGAAAAAAGATTCCCCAGAGTTTCCCAAGCATCTGTCTTTAGAGCATTGTTTTGTTCTCTACACGTCCCCGCTTGGAACAACACAACCTCCTGCTCTCCCTCCCTCTACTCTCACTCTATGTTTCTTTTCTTTTTTTGAGATGGAGTCTTGCTCTGTTGCCTAGACTGGAGTGCAGTGGCATGATCTCAATTCACTGCAACCTCTGCCTCCTGGCTTCAAGTGATCCTCCTGCCTCAGCCTCCCAAGTAGCTGGGACTATAAGCACATGCCACAACATCTGGCTATTTTTTGTATTTTTAGTAGAGATGGGGTTTCGCCATGTTGGCCAGGCTGGTCTTGAACTCCTGACCTCAGGTGGTCCACCCACCTCAGCCTCCCAAATAGGCGTGAACCTCCACCCAGCCTGTTTTTCTTTAAAAAAAATTTTTTTTCTAACATAACATCTGTGGGAATTATGAGAATTTTTTTCTGGCTGGGTGTGGTAGCTCACACTTATAATCCCAGCAGTTTGGGAGCCTGAGGTAGGTGGATTACCTGAGGTCAGGAGTTCAAGACCAGCCTGGCCAACATGCTGAAACCCCATCTCTACTAAAAATACAAAAATTAGCCAGGGGTGATGGCACGTGTCTGTAATCCCAGCTACCCAGGAGGCTGAGGCAGAAGGATCGGCTGAAGCTGGGAGGCCGAGGTTGCAGTGGGCAGAGATCATGCCACTGGGCAACAGAGCGAAACTCTAAAAAAATATAAAATAAAAACATGTTTCCAAATTCTTTTCGATTTTGAAATTATATACATCATTTTTTTTTTACTATTTTATATTTTATTTCCTTTAACAGCCTCGCCTGCAACTCTAGATTGTAGTTCCATGAAGGCAGGGCTTTGTGTGCTGTGTTCACTGCTCCATCCCTGCATTCTAGAACAGTGGGTGGCATGCGGGTGATGGATACATGATCTCCTCTGTGAACATATCAAGACATAAATGTGCCTTCTGTTCTGGTGCAGGCTTGGGCATCCCACATCATCTGCTGGATTCTTTTGTGGGCAGCATCACAGAGAAAAATGACATAACGAGTGCTCTGGCTCCGTCGCTACTGACCGTGAACGTGGAAGTCATCTGACCGCCTCCCTGGGCTCCAGATTGCTCATGTTTAAAATAAGTTCTTTGGATGGATGCTTTTCATGTTCTTAATTTTACTGCAGCCTGTAGCTTTTTCTAAACCTACTCTTATGTGGAGATTTGGCTTATGAAACTGATAAAAGTGAAGCTGTTCAGACTAAACTGAGGGAGGAGGCCAGAGTCTGCCTGTTTGTCCACTTTTGTAAGCACCCCACCACAATCCCATACAACTCACAACCTTCAGCACTGAGTCTGGCATCTCTATGAAATCTCTTCATATTGCACTGGTGAGATTTTCCAGACCTCTTTTCCTGTTCTGAGCCACAAATGACAGCTGCCTACCACATGTCAGAAACTGATGGATTTGTCTCTAGAGAAACCGAATGACCAAGAGAAAAGATGGAGACATCAAACATTTAGGAATTCTCCAAAGAAACAGACTCTTGCTGCCTAGTGACTCTAAAGTAAAATTCAAAAGTTAATAAGCCTGATAAATGCAAGACTCAGAATAAGCAATTTTTAAAAACTACTATGATATCTCCAAAGAAATGTATGAAGATAGTGTATCTATAGATTATGAAGAGCATGCGATTAAAAGAGAAATTCGGCCGGGCGCGGTGGCTCAAACCTGTAATCCCAGCACTTTGGGAGGCCGAGGCAGGTGGATCACGAGGTCGAGAGATTGAGACCATCCTGGTCAACATGGTGAAACCCCGTCTCTACTAAAAATACAAAAAAATTAGCTGGGCATGGTGGCTCGTGCCTGTAATGCCAGCTACTCAGGAGGCTGAGGCAGGAGAATTGCCTGAACCCGGGAGGCGGAGGTTGCGGTGAGCCGAGATCGCACCATTGCACTCCAGCCTGGGTAACAAGAGCGAAACTCCGTCTCAAAAAAAAAAAAAAAAAAAAGAGAAATTCATGGAGAATAAATAGAACTCCTGGAAATTAAAAATATATATGATAGCCAAAGTTTTGTAAAAAGTAGAAGAATTAAAAGATAGAAACATAGCACATCCCCAGAAAAACAAACAAAACGATTAAAAAAATGGAAAACAGGAATCAGAAGATGAGAACATTAGAAGATCAATATAAGAGGTCTGACATAACATCCATAGGAATTATGAAAAGAAAGTGCAAGGGAAATGTAGGGAGAAAATTAATAAAGGAAGAATACAAGAACATTTCCTAGAATGGAATAGCATGAGCCCTCAGATCAAAAGAACCTACCAAGTGCTCAGCAGAATTAATAGCAAAAGACCCAACACAAAGAAAATCAAATTGACATTTCAGAATATGGTAATAGAGGTGCTGAGCATATCCAAAGAAGAAAAAAAAAATCACTTTTGAAGCAACAGGAAACAGAAAGCCACTGAATATAGTATCACAAATAAAAGAAAAATGGTAGAAACTCTTCAAAATCCTGGGGAGATTTTCTTCAACTACTGATTGTACGCCCAGCAAAATGTTAATCAATTGTAATGATGAAGCAATTACATATTCATTCTTACAAGAACTCAAAGAAACTCACATCTCATGCCTCACTTTTTTAGACATTATAAGAGGTATGCTTCAAAGAAAAGGAAAATGTGGTTCAGGAGGGAACTGAGGAAGGTGGAGAAAGAGGGGTCCCAAGAAGACAGATAATTGAGTTGGCCCAAGAGCAACAGGTGCTGATTTGAGCAGGGAGAGGGAAGGTTGCAGCAGGAGAGCGGGCTCCAGGAAAGAATGGAAATGATAGAATATCTTTGTCGATCAACAATAGAATATCTTTTCTCTAAATATGCGTATTTGGAGAAAAACTATTAACAGGACTATGATAGAGTCAATGAGAAAAAAATTAATATAACGTTAACAGGAAATCACACAAGTGAGAAGAAAGAAGCAATTCAGGAAAAGCAAAGAGTAAAAGGAAGGTAACAAATAAATTCCGTTATATCACAATGTGGTCATACAAAACCTGGCCAGCTTTAAATAAAAATTAAAGTGAATATTTAATTTGATGGGGTAGGGGAAAAGGAAAGCCATAATTATCAAAATGATGTATAAAGCTAAATATGGCCGGGCGTGGTGGCTTAAGCCTGTAATCCCAGCACTTTGGGAGGCTGAGGCGGGTGGATCACAAGGTCAAGAGATCGAGACCATCCTGGTCAACATGGTGAAACTCCCTCTCTACTAAAAATACAAAACATTAGCTGGGCATGGTAGTACATGCCTGTAACCCCAGCTACTCAGGAGGCGGAGGTTGCAGTGAGCTGAGATCGTGCCATTGCACTCCAGCCTGGGTAATAAGAGTGAAACTCTGTCTCAAAAAAAAAAAAAAAAAAAAAGCTAAATGTAAGAAAACACAGTTAAAAATGTTAAAAGAGATTTTCTCTGGGTAGCAGAAGATGGAAAGGGGAGGGAAAGAGCGTGGGAAAGACCACATTTTTTGGTCATATGTTAGTTATATTTAATTTTAAATATGCTCTGTGCTTTACTTTTTAAATGTTCAAATTGAATACACATATTTAAAATTTTTTCCTTATGCTCTCTTTTTAAGGAAAGAAATGAAGTTTTATATGAACAGCAGCAGGTGGCACTATTTTCTCCCTCTCAGAGGGAAGATGTCTTAAATCCTGCTTCCTCTTCTTTTTCCAAACTCATCTGACTGATTACATTGAATTGTGTAGCATTTCCACACAAGAAAAAGACGCTCTAACTGATCAATCTTTACTAAGAAAATATTTGTTTCTGTGGATTTTAGACAACCATAAATATTTCTAGAGTGACTATGCTGAACTGAAATATTCAAATTATCTGCTACAGCATATTTTTACTGATTATTTTACTTTTGTAAAGTAGAGATGAATTCAATAAGGTCTCCTGCTTTCATAAATACTTGCCTTCAAAAAAAAAAAAACCAAAAACCCAGCACATTTTTACAGACACAGCCTGTTTACTTACCAACTTAACCTAATTTCATTAAAAAGTACCAATGTTGGAAGGCACAAATGCTATTGGTTATGACCATACAATGTGGGCTCTAAGTAGATGCTGATTATAAGGAGTCCAATTATGAGAACTGAATTGATTTTACGCCATTTCATCTCCTCTAGCTCCACCTGATACTGAAACTAAATCTTGAAGCAATGGAAAAGAGTGATCGACAGAGCAGTGGTTACTGAATGCCTCTCGCCTATACTTGCCTCATCAATGCCTGTTCTGTTTGGCCCTGAAATTTGCTCACTTCCTCCCCCCGCCCCCTCTGCCAACTTGCTCTGCCACCTGTGCTTCATGTTCCTCTCACCTGTCAAGAGAGCTGTCTCTCCCTGCCTCTAATGCACCCACTCACGTCACTCTCACGGCCTCACCTACTCTTTGCTCCATTTAGCAAACAGCCTTTTTTCCAACATTGTGTATCTCTACTGTGACTTATCTGATGCTTTTCCTTCCAGTCCGTTTTTTTCTCTGCATTGGTAATTGTGTGCCTTGGTCTCTTTCTGTGGGTTAGGGTCAGGGTCAGGGTCGAAGGCCGGGTCTTCTGTATTTCTTTCTGGTGGCCACCCCTCTGAGCCAGACTTTTCATTCTTTCTTTCATCTCCTGAGGCATTCTCATAGGTTCAGTGACAGCACTTTAGCTGACAAAACTGTGGGAACAGTAAAAGCTAGACAAAGGAAAATCACCATGGCGCTTACAACAAGAATTTGGTGAGTACAGAAACCAAAGAAGGCCATGGGGAATGGGGTGGCTCATGCCTGTAATTCCAGCACTTTGGGAAGCTGAGGCAGGAGGACTGCTTGAGCCCAAGAGTTTGAGACCAGCCTGGGCAACAGAGCAAGAACCCATCTCTACAAAAAATATAAAAAAACAAAAATATCTGGGCATGATGGTGGGTGCATGAAGTCCCAGCTACTTAAGAGGCTGAGGAGGGAGGATCAATTGAGCCTGGGAGGTTGAGGCTGCAGTGAGCCGTGATCACGACTCTGCATGACAGAGTGAGACCCTGTCTCAAAACAAACAACCCAACAAACAAAACTAACATTTAAAAAAACAAAAACCTGATATTGAACAACTTGGTATTAGTCAATGGCAGAGGTACTTTTGCCTCAGTTTTAAAAATGAGATGTGTAAATTATGAGATTTGGGCTAAATATGAACCAGATGGGATTAGAATTAGAAAGAACAGGGAAGTATGAGACAGGTGTCCTCACTGCCAGCTTCACTTCTCACAGGTGAGTGACCATAAGGCTGTTTTAACCTCGGTTTCTTGGGACTCAAAAGAGACAAGGCAACATATATTTCTGAAGCCACATCCCCTGGACCAGGGGAAATCTTGATTTCCTGTCTGTTTTTAAGATTTGTAATTTTAACATGTGGCTTTCACCCTTTCCTTAAATTGACATACAATAAAGAGCTTCTGGGGAAAAAAAAAAAAAAGAAAGAAACTTATTTACGGAGTGATTAAAGGATTATAATATATCAATATAAGGATATTCTTTGTCCCAATAGAGGAAATTGGGGAAATTTGGCTCCATGATATGGTGATAAGAAACAGAACTTTGTACTTCCTGCGACAATAACCCAAGCATCGACTCAGATCTGCACACAGAATTCACCTGTTTCCAAAAGTGGATCTGGTCCACAGAACTCTTTGGAAGCCTTGGAAAGGCTTATCAGAAACTCAAAGAATGCAATCATTTGTCTCTCACTTCCTGGTGATCTGGAAGCCCCCTCCCTGCTTCAATTGTCCCCGCCTTTCTGGACGAAACCCATGTACTTTTTACATATACTGACTGATGTCTCATGTCTCCCTAGATGTATAAAACCAAACTGTGCCCCGACTGTCTTGGGTACATGTTGTCAGGACTTTCTGAGGCTGCGTCACGGGTGTGTGTCCTCAACTTTGGCAAAATAAACTGCCTGAATTAGCTGAGACCTGTCTCAAATTTTCAGGGTTCACAGTTGGAATAAGAATGATGATTATAATGATACTGGAGGAAGATGCATTCCAAGCATACTGAATTGAGGGTACGAAAATGCACAACCAAACCTAGACTCTTGGACAGGCCCCTGTATCTGGAGTGAGCTCTCAAAAGAGGAGGGCAATAGAAGAAAATGGTGGGGAAGGAGGGAGAAATCAGGCTGTGCCCGACTCAGTCAGTCTGCAAGTTTTGATGCTGGCATTTTTTATGTTTGTGCATATGCAGGCAAATATCTGTACATTACAAATGCTCCCTGGCCAACAGCAATGTACGATACATCCCAATTTCATAGTTACCAAAACATTTTAAAAAGTATGCCTTGGAATTAATAAAAATATAGTGCTTTAGATGTCTTGCAGAAAGTTCTTTGTTGCAGAATGTTTGAAGTCATTTTAATGGAACTCTATTTTAAGCTGTCTTTGTTCAATCTTTTGTGAAGCAAACTATCACTTTCTTGTTTCCTTTGTTATAAATCCAGATACTTAGAATGAAGCTCAAATATAATGAGAATGCTGGCCCAGCACGGTGATTGGATTATTTCAAGAATAACTGGAGCACCTAAAAAAACCAAGTCTAAATTTTGAAACTGAAATTGAAATCAAATTTAAGATAAGATGCTCACAAAAGCTTACTAACCTCACTTTAGGGTGCAAAGATAAGTTTTATCAGTGACTTTATCAAGTCTTAGTTGCTATGTAAGTTCATTTGCTCAAGATAAGATGTCTATTTGCTTAGTATGAAGAGAGAGTAACAGACTTATTGCTTTAAAAATAGGTGTAGATTAGGATGACTAATCTGGAATAGGAAGCCAGACTTTGACAGCAAGAATTTTGGGGATCAGATTGTTTTGTCTATTCTTTTCCAATTCCCTTCCAAATTCAGAAACCAGAGAGATATGCTACAAGTCAGGAGAAGCTAACAAGTTTCCAGATGACTCGATGAATTGTGGAGAGTTTGCAAACTTGAAAATACAGGTAATCAGTTCAATATCACCTTTTCCCAGCTATCCTGATATTTAATTCTTTGCAAGCAAGGCTAAGCTGTGTAGGATTTTGCTTTGCTAGCATGCTATATCCCTGAAATCAATTTCCAGTTGAAAGCACTACATGTTTAAGTGTGAAATGAACTTAGAGGGTAGAAACTGCCTTGTATTCTAGTTCGGTATAATACATAGAATAATGTGGCCCAAAAGATAGGTGGAAAATTTTGGGTGTACCAGGTTATTTCCCCACCCAGGTGATGAGCATAGTATCTGATAGGTAGTTTTTCAATCCTCACCATCTCCCACAGTCTACCCTCAAGTAGGCCTCAGTGTCTGCTATTCCCTTCTTTGTGTCCATATGTACTCAATGTTTAGCTCTCACTTACAAGTGAGAACATGTGGTATTTGCTTTTTTGTTCCTGTGTTAGTTTGCTTAGGGTAATTGCCTCCTGCTCCATTCACGTTGCTGCAAAAAACATGATCTCGTTCTTTTTTTATGGCTGTGTTGTATTCGACGGTGTATAGGTACTACATTGTCTTAATCCAGTCCACCATTGATGGGCATCTAGGTTGATTCCATGCTTTGCCTTTGTGAGTAGTGCTGCAATGAACATCTGCATGCATGTGTCTTTATGGCAGAACGATTTACATTGCTTTGGGTATATATCCAGTAATGGGATTGCTGAGTCAAACAGTAATTCTGTTTCAAGTTCTTTGAGACATTGCCAAATTGCTTTCCACCGTGGCTGAACTAATTTATATTCCTACCTTGAGCTCATGGGTTTAACACAGTATTTCCTGCAAGGCTGAAGCTCCAGAGACAGTGAAGAGAGTCTGCACTGGCATCAGGAGGCTGGAGTGGCCATCTTGATCCTGCATATACTTGCCTCCTTCGAGTGAGAGCCCTCTCCTCTCTGAGCCTCAGATATAACTCTTTAGAATTTTTATTTTTATTACTATTTAATTAATTAATTAATTTTTTTGAGATGGAGTTTTGCTCTTGTTGCCCAGGCTGGAGTGCAATGGCATGATCATGGTTCACTGCAACCTCCGCCTCCTGGCTTCAAGCGATTATCCTGCCTCAGCCTCCCAAGTATCTGAGATTACAGGCTTGCACCACCACAACCGGCTAATGTTTGTAGTTTTAGTACAGACGGGGTTTCGCCATGTTAGCCAGGCTGGTCTTGGACTCCTGACCTCATGATCCTTCTGCTTCAGCCTCCCAAAGAACTGGGATTACACGTGTGAGCCACTGCACCCAGCCTACTATTTTAACCACTGTTCCTATAAGACTTTGACCTAATTTCTATTTTCAACTGCAGCTTTCTAGAACATTCTGTGTAAACTCAGACTGATTTTGTTCATCCAGCCTTCTGCTGGAAAAAAAAAAAACAAAAAAAAAAATTCCTTTCTGCATTTTGCTGCAGGGCTTTCCTTGCTCACTCTGGACACTTTCACATTGTGCTACAAAGAGAGTCCTAGAGTGCAGGTAATTAAGGCCCCCTGATCTAAGTAGGGGTTGGGGTCTAAGCTGGATGGAGCTAGCAGATAGATGCTGTAGTCCCATGGCTTTCAATGGATAATTCTGGATCGCATTTTGAATGCTTCACAGGAGACCACAGAGCATGGAGCTCTCATTGCTCCCAACATAACCTCCCATTAGGCACACTCACAGCAGCTTTCCTCTTTCCCTCTTCGTTCTCCACTCCCTTACTCCTGCTTCCTGAGTTCAACTCCCATATCAGAGTTTTATTGCTGCATTACAAATTACCAACCATTTATTACCTATATCAGATGCATTACCTGTTCTGCAGGTCAGAGGTCTGACTGGGATTAACTGGGTTCTCAGCTTAGAATATTGCGGGGCTGAAATCAAGTTTCCACTAGGCTGGGCACTTCTCTGGAGGCTTTGGGGAAGAATCTGCTTCCAAGGTCATCTAGTTTGTTAGCAGAATCCAGTTCCTTGCAGTGGTGGGACTGAGGTGCCTGTTTCCTGACTTTCTGCCAGGGCGTCATTCTCAGCTCCTTTCTGCCTGCCTTGCTCCATTTCCAAAGCCTGTCATGGCATGTCACTTCCTTCTTGGCTTTTCAATCTGTGTTCCCTTTCCGCAATCAACTGGAGAAAAGTTTCTGCTGTTAAAGGGGCTCATTTCTTAAATGAGGCCTACCTAGACACTCTCCTTTTTGATTAGCTCAGAGCCAGGTGACTAGTAACTCAATCACAACTGCAAAGTTCCTTTGGCCATATAGGTTTTTTTTTTTTTTTTTTTTTTTTGAGACGGAGTTTCGCTCTTGGTACCCAGGCTGGAGTGCAATGGCGCGATCTCGGCTCACCGCAACCTCCGCCTCCTGGGCTCAGGCAATTCTCCTGCCTCAGCCTCCTGAGTAGCTGGGATTACAGGCACGCGCCACCATGCCCAGCTAATGTTTTGTATTTTTAGTAGAGACGGGGTTTCACCATATTGACCAGGATGGTCTCGATCTCTTGACCTCGTGATCCACCCGCCTCGGCCTCCCAAAGTCCTGGGATTACAGGCTTGAGCCACCGCACCCGGCCCGGCCATATAGTTTTAACATAATCCCCATCATGATATATCACCATATTCACAGTTCCAGAAATCAGAAGGGGAAATTTTGAAGGATCACCTTTAGAATTCTGCCCACGACACCTCCCAACTAAGACACTTGCACCCAAACCCTTGCCTCAAGCTCTGCATTCAGGGTACCCCAGTCAGATATTCCATAAATAGCAAATGACTGCTCTTTAAAATTCTGGTTGAGCTTTCAACTATTTCAACTAAATCCACAATTTTAGAGATGTTTTCTAATTTTGTTGTCATTTTCCTTTCTGAGAACTTGTAAGAGAAATAAGTATAATAATTATTTCTAAAGCTTTCTTAAGAATGAGCTATTTGAATCTAAGAATGACAGCTCCTTCTTTTAATCTTCTAATTTTATAGTATATCTCACTTCATATTTTATATTCTTCCTTTTCTTCAACATTTACTGCATTTATCTCACTTACTCTTCACAGGAAGTCTGAAGGATTTTATTACCCCAATTTTATAGACAGAAACTGGACCTCAGCCAGTTTCAGAATGTTTCTCAAGGTCACATAGTCAGTCATGGCAGACACTGGATGAAAATCCAGCTTTGTCTGATGCCAGATGCCTATTCCTTCCACTTTGCTGGCTTCCAAAATTGAGCAAATTAAGTATGTAACCTGAGAAAAGGCAGGTTTTCATGACCCTGCATAGAAATACACATTAAGTGATTAAGTTAGAGAAAATAATGACATTCAATGCACACTGGCTTTATAGAAAATATAGGGCATAGCACTGATTCCACATCATAATCCTGATTTTCTCTGACAGACCTCCTTCTTCTAGAAAATTCAAAGAATCTCAGAGAACACAAACACAGCCCTGTAAGAGTCTCTATGGTTTCACTTAAGCAAAGCAGTTCATTAAATATCAATCTCTTGTTCTTAGAATAAAAAAGCTCTTATGAATAAATATTGCCTCAAAGAGATCTCTTTCTAGACAATTTTACAGGCCATTCTTTTTGAAGGAACTTCGGAAAGTATAAACCACAAAAAAGCCAAAGCAAAATTTTTGGAATTTCATTGACTTCAGCAAATGGCCTGAGAGCTTAGTTAGCAGGACACTTAATTTTGAAAAAGATCTTCTCTAAAACAGAAAGTAGATGGCATCGAAAGATGGGTAGTTGCTTTCAAAGTTGTTTCTGCTTAGTAAACTTTAATTTTCTAGAGGAGACTTATCCTATCAAGAATCAAGGTTGTTTTTGACAAGATTAGGATTTTCTCTAAACTCCAAATAAATCAGAAGAAGAAAGAAGGAAAGGAAGCAAGGGAAGAAGGAGGGATTAAAGAAAGAAAGGAAGGTAGGAAGAAGAAAAGAAGGAAGGAAAAAAGAAAAGGAGGGAAAGACAAAGAAAGGGAGGGAAGTGAAAGAGGCAATTCTTGTTTATTAATGAAGAGCAATAATGAATGACTTACTTTAAAATTTGTGATGGCTTTAATTTTATTATTACAGTTAACCCTAGAGCCACATTGACTTGAACTTCTTGGTTCCACCTATAGGTGAATTTTCTTCCACTTCTGCCATATCTGAGACAGCAAGATCAACCCATCCTCTTCCTCCTCCTCCTCAGCCTACTGCAATGAGAGTGAAGGCCTTTACGATGATCCACCTCCACTTAACAAATAGTAAATACATTTGCTCTTCCTTATGATTTTCTTAATAATGTTTTCTTTTCTCTAGCTCACTGGTTGTAAGAATACAGGATATAACACATATAACATATAGAATATGTGTTAACTCTGTTATTGGTAAGGTTTCTGGTCAACAGTAGGCTGTTAGTATTTAAGTTTTGAGGGAGTCAAAGTTACACATGGATTTTTGACTAGGTGGGGGATTGAAGCCTCTAACCTGCATGTTGCTCAAGGGCCAACTGTATTTTTTGCAGGCATCTGTAATCCCAGCTACTAGGGAGGCTGAGGCAGGAGAATCACTTAAAACTGAACCCAGGAGGCAGAGGTTGCAGTGAGACGAGATCTCGCCACTACACGAAGAAAGAAATCCGAGTCCCAGCCCAGACCTGCTGAGTCAGAACCTGTTTAGGAAGTAGGTGTCTACACACACACAAGTAAATGATCGAAATGCAAAGTGCTCTCACATGCCAAGTATTCTGAGAGAACAGAACACCTTGATTCACTACCCTCATTTGTCTTCACAGTGAAGGAGAATGTGACTGGTGTATTTACAGTGCTGGCACCATTTGAGCTTTGACTGTAAGTTTCGTGGTGAATATTCTAGGGCCTCAAAGCTCAGGAGCTAGAATGCTCACATGAAGAGCAGAGCAGGAACCAACACAGGGAGCACATGGCTTCGCCTCTCATTTTTCCACTGAGCAGACTTCTTTTCTTGCCTGGGGTTCCCGGCCCCGAGGCAAATGCATTGCATTTCCATCTTTAGTGAAAATGTCCTGCTGCCTTCAAGGTTCTTCCCCATTTCTCGTCTCAGTTCTGCAGTTTCCCTCCTCAACCCCAACCCTCACCAACGTGCCAGAGATCCTTCTGTCTTTCTCAAATAATTTGCCAAGATGATACAGACTTAGGCATTAAATTTCTCAGTAGTTGCGATGGCCTGAATGTGTCCCCCAAGAATTTACATGCTGAAATGCTAACCCCCTCAAGGTGATATGGGGGGCCTTTGAAAGGTGCTTAGGTCATGAGGATGGAGCCCTCATGAATGGGATCAGCACCCTTTATAAAAAGAACCCCCAGAGAGCTCACTCATCCTCTTTCTGCCGTGTGAGAATACGGTGAGAAACTGGTCACCTGTAAGCTAGGAAGCAGACCAATAGAAAGTGTCAGTTTCCAGACACAGAATCTGCTGGCATCTTGATCTGGGACTTCCCAGCCTCCAGAACTATGAGAAATAGATGCTTGTTGTGTAAGCCATCCAGTTATGATACTTGGTTATAGCAGCCAGGACAAAGACAGGAATGTTCAGTTGAAAAGAACCTTACCATCAGAGAGCCATTCATAACGAGGAAGAGCGCATTGCCAAGGGCAAGTTAGGAATGAATGGAGGCTGTGGGAAGTGGTCAGGAGATTCAATGGAGCCCATTTTTTCATGGTTACAGACTTGTAATATCAACTGGAAGAAAGTTTGGGGTCAGGATCTTTCAGTGTCCTTAATTCCAATCATTAGAGGACTTCCTGCTGACCCCCCCGGCCCCCGCATGCAGTCAGATGTTTTTACTCCTGCCACTTGTCGTTTTCTCTCTAGTTGCTTTTCTCCTCTTTTGAGTCTCCCTCATATTTTTATTCTACCTGTCTTCAGTTCCAGGGTCCTCTCCCTTTTGGTATTTTCCAGACCCATCTATCACAGGGAACAACATAGTGATCTGGAAAGTCTTGCATGGGAAATCAAGAGGCTTGGTCTCTGGCTCTCAGCACCGTTACCCCTCCCTAAGGATGAATGCTAGGAAAACACAGTTTTCTGGGCCTCCCTTTTTCGGATGTTCTCTCTGTCCCTTTAGCACTAACACTGTGGAGTTCAGGACTTGATTTATTTTATAACTACCATTTCCTTTCCTCTCAAGATTCTTTGCTAATTCAAATAAATAGTTGAAACAGTCAAAAACATTGCTACTCAAAGAGAGGCCCATGTGCAATTCATATGAGCATCACTGGGAAGCTTGTTAGAAATCCCAGCCCCAACCGGGTACGGTGGCTCATGCTTGTAACCCCGGTACTTTGGGAGCCCAAGGCGGGTGGACCATAAGATCAGGAGTTCAAGACCAGCCCGGCCAATATGATGAAACCCTGTCTCTACTAAAACTACAAAAGTTAACTGGGCGTGGTGACGGGCCCCTGTAATCCCAATTGCTTGGGAGGCTGAGGCAGGAGAATTGCTTAAACCTGAACCCAGGAGGCAGAGGTTGCAGTGAGCCAAG
Source organism: Saimiri boliviensis (assembly GCF_048565385.1). Taxonomy (NCBI): domain Eukaryota; kingdom Metazoa; phylum Chordata; class Mammalia; order Primates; family Cebidae; genus Saimiri; species Saimiri boliviensis. The sequence goes on from NC_133461.1 coordinate 95,152,177, forward strand.
ATCGTGCCTCTACGCAAAGAAAGAAATCCGAGTCCCAGCCCAGACCTGCTGAGTCAGAACCTGTATTTCTGTGGGGTCCCCGAATGATCTCTATGCACACTGAAATCTAGAAACTCTCTTCTCAAGAGGTGTTTGGGCACGAAGCACAGAACTCGGGAGCACAGTTCCTGGCAATCCAAGGGAAAAAGTCCTGCCAGGCCCAGTGAGGGAGAGTGTCCAGAAGATTCTAGGAAGCCCATTTTTTCTGGGTGCAGCTTTTACCATTGACCTCAGTGACCTCAGAGCTTCCTCCTGATGCTACACCTGGAGTGGTGCCACTATGCAAGATCCAAGGACATCTTTTACCAGGAACAAAGAGCCAAATGTACCTCCCAGGATAAAGGAGAAACCAGTGACAAATGAGTGTAAGAAAACATAAACATGTCCTTCCTGCCTCTTGCAGATTTCGTCTTCCTACAAACAGCCTTCAGTTCTTTTTCTGGACTCCCATTTTTCCACTTCATCTTTCCAAAGGGGAATATTGCTGCGGTGAATTCTCCCTTCAGTCTCCTTTCTGACTTCTTTGAATCTAGTGCTTTTAACAGTTTTCTTTGAAATAATATTCACTGAATGAGATAATTATCAAAAACTAGGAAAGGTGGCCAAGATATGTGGCATGTATCAAACTCTGGCCCAGCAGAATTCTCCCATGATATCAAAAGAATTCTGCTTTCCACGCACCTGCCGGTTTCCCCACAGAGAGGGCAGATGCTGCTGTGGATGCAGCACCCCTGCTAATCCCAGATGTGAAGGTGAGAAATTCCCTTCGGTTATTATTGGAGAAATAATTCCAGATTTCACATGATCTCAAGTAATTCGCAGTCTCAACCTCCTCTTCACACAATACAAGAGAGAACCAGAAGTTATTTTTAACCTACTCTGAACTGCAAAAATCAACATTAGAAAAGCACTATGCATGATGTCCCTCAGTCAGAACGTATATATTCTTATACCTTAGTCTCTCACTCAGAACGTATGTATTCTTGTTTAAAACTTTGTTCAGATGAGCTTAAATATGTAATTTTGACACCATAATAAATTAGAGAAAAAAGAAAGACTTATTACAGGTAAGTGTACTGTGACCACTATTTGATATAGAAGATGCAGGAAAAAAAGGCAGAAATCCTATACTTGCATGTGCACACACAGATAGTTTGACAATTTTATGTAGGGACGAAGATCCATTCATAGATATATACTCATCTCTGAGAACATTACTGTGTTACAACTCAGTATCTCAATTCTTTTACTTTTTTAAGAAAAAGAGGTGAGGTCTTGCTATGTTGCTTAGGTTGGTCTCAAATTCCTGGCCTCGAGTGATCCTCCCACCTCAACCTCCTAAGGGCTGGGATTACAGGTGTGAGACACCGTACCAGCCTCCAATTAATAGTCTTTTATTTATTTATTTATTTATTTTTTAAGACAGAATCTGTCACCCAGGCTGGAGTGCAGTGGCACGATCTAGGTTTGTTCCAACCTGTGCCTCCTGGATTCAAGTGATTCTTATGCCTCAGCCACCTAGGGTAGCTGGGATTACAGGCATGAGCCACCACGCCCAGCTATTTTTTTTTTTTTATTTTTACTAGATATGAGGTTCTATCATGTTGACCAGGCTGGTCTTGAACTCCTAATCTCAAGTGATCCACTTGCCTCAGCCTCCCAAAATACTAGGATTACAGGCATGAACCATTGCACCTGGCAGTATTCTTGACAATAATGTTGAGTCTTGCCTGAAATGTGAAATCTCCAACAGTAATAAATAAAGACAGGTAAGCATAAATTATAGTTAAACCATAACATCAATGCAATTTAGACAAATTTCCATTGAAAATAGTTAAAATAATGTTTTGAGGTGCAATTTAAGGATTCTGACTACATAAAGTTTTGCAGCACCTTAAACACATTAGAGCTTCTCATGTGCATTTTCAGTTATCCAAATGGATTAGCAAAAACTTGTGATGAGTTTGATTAAACAACTAATGGAAGATACATGGATTTTTTTTTTTTTTTTTTTTTTTGAGATGGAGTTTTGCTCTTGTTACCCAGGCTGGAGTGCAATGGCACGATCTCGGCTCACCGCAACCTCTGCCTCCTGGGTTCAAGCAATTCTCCTGCCTCAGCCTCCTAAGTAGCTGGGATTACAGGCACGCACCACCACGCCCAGCTAGTTTTTTGTATTTTTAGTAGAGACGGAGTTTCACCATGTTGACCAGGATGGTCTCGATCTCTTGACCTCGTGATCCACCTGCCTCGGCCTCCGAAAGTGCTGGGATTACAGGCTTGAGCCACCGCGCCCGGCGATACATGGATTTTTAAGCACAAGGCAAGGAATCACCTTTAAGAAGTCAGGATGAATCCTATGACTCTCTGAAATTATGGATAAAATATTTTAGAGTGCATTAGGGTTTTCCAGAGAAACAGAGTCAATAAGATATATACATGCAGAGAAAGAGGTATATTATGAAGAATTGGTTCATGCATTTATGGAGGCTGAGAAATCAAAAGGTCTGCAGGATGAGTCAGCTGGAGAACCGATGCTTTGCTTCTAATCTGAGGCCAAAGGCCTAGGAACCAGGAGAGCTGATGATACAATGCTAGTCCCAAGGGTGGCAGGCTTGAGACCCAGGAAGAACTGATGTTACAATTCAAGTTCAAGTCTGAAGGTAGAAAAAAGGCTGATGCCCCAGAGTACAGATGATCAGGTAGAAAAAGAGCATTCTGTCTTTCTCAGGGACGGTCAACCTATTTGTTCTAGGCAGGCCTTCAACCAGTTAGATGAGGTCCACAATCTGCTTAACTCAGTTTATGCATTTAAATGTTAATCTCACGAAAAACACTCTCAAGGAAACACCAAATATTCGAGAACCCATGGTCCAGTCAAGATATGCACAAAACTAACCATCACACAGGAATAATGACAGAAAGAACAAATATATATATATATCTTAGGCTAGAAGGAGCTTAGCAATTACTTGGTTCAACTGCCAATATAATACTCCAGATAATTCTGCATCCCTGATAAGTTATTCTTCAACCAAGATTTAACCAGCTTTGGGTTAAAGGAATAAGTACCTCTATTTTGAGTGCAGTCATCTTTGAGTCATTATCTTAGAACACTCTTTTTTATACTGAGGCACAATCAATATCCTTGTAGCATCTACCAATAATACCTAGCTTTATCTTTTTTTTTTTTTTTTTTTGGTCTTCATTAGTAGGGAAAAAAACTCAGGTATAGGACTAAGGAGAGGTGAGGTTACTCTCTTCCAATATTTCAAGACATTATTTGATAGAGAAATTGTACTTGTGTTCTAAGGCCATCATGGTTTGTGAGTAAAAGTTATGGGAAGGCAAAAAGAAACATTTAAATAACCATTACTGTCCAACCATATAATAAACTGCCTGCAGAAACCCTGAGTTTTCCACTATTGGAGGCATTCTAATTTAGGCTTGGTCACCAATTGTCAGAGTACCATATAAAATGTTTTTTGGCCAGGCATGGCGGCTCATGCCTGTAATCCCAGCACTTTGAATGGATCACTTGAGGTCAAGAGTTTGAGACCAGCCTGGCCAACATGGTGAAATTCCAGCTCTACTAAAAATACAGAAAAAAATTGGCTGGGTGTGGTGATGCATGCCTGTAATCCTAGCTACTTGGGAAGCTGAGGCAGGAGAATCACTTGAATCCAGGAGGCGGAGGTTGTAGTGAGCTGAGATTGTGCCACTACACTCCAGCCTGGGTGACAGAGTGAGACTTAGTTTCACAAGAAAAGCTTCTATATTACATGAAAGATAGTGTTTTGCAAACTCTAACTTACTCTTACTTATGCTATTGTACCTTCTGGGTTACAATTTCTCAATACTCAGCATTTTAATAATAATAATAATAATAATAATAATAATAATAAATCACTAACACGTATTTAGTGTTAGTTGCACCAGGCATTGTATTAAGCATTTTACATTTACTATCTTATTTCATCATTTCAACAATCCTATGACAGAGGTGATAGTGTTAGTATCTGCATATGTGAATCAGAAAACCAAGACTTACAAAGACTAACAATCCTGTCTTCAAATTACAGAAATTATGAGCCAGTGGTTGACAAGGTTTGGCAGGGAAGGGAGGGGCTGATTACACAAGCACAAAAGAGAAATGTTCTGGATGATGGAACTGTTCTACATCATGATGGCTCAATGCATTGATCAAAACTCATACTAAAAAGGGTAACTCTTACTATGCAAATGACATCCCCTTCAACCTCACTTTTAAAATCTTGCCTTTGACCATACAGCTACTTAGAGCCCTGTGTGTGTTAGCGTATTTTCAAGTTTGGATTCCAAAATTACTTACTTTTGCCCGAGGCCTATGATGTGGGTAAAGTGTCACATTTGCAACAGTGGTGTTTTGCCTAAGTTCACAGTTTATGTGGCCGGTACTCCATGGGGATTTCCGTGTCCAAATAACTTTATCATATTGTACTGTATTTGTCACTGTATTCATCTTTGTAATTCACTTTTTAAGGCATGGTTTCCAACCTGGCTACATTCAGATTAGCTGAAAGCACAGAGACATTTTCTTTATCTCTATAATTACAATCTCTATAAATTTAATATCTTTCATAATATCTGATTGAGGCACAGTGATTACTTTCTTCAATAAATAACATAATGGAAACTGAGATTTGGATTCAGCATAAAGAAACATTTCAGATACTCGCTGCTGCTCAGAGGTAGACCAGGTGCCCACCAGAGCAGGGGTGGCTTACATCGGAGAACAGACTATTTCTAAAGTCACCACTAATTTCCTCCTCTTTCCTTCAAAGGCTCAATGATTTCTCTATAGTCATGGGGAAAATGGACTGAATGGATTTATACATACAGAACAGCCTGAGAGATATGAGGGACGCCCCTTGCTTTGCTTCGATTCCCACTTGCCTTTCCTTTCTGTACCCACTTCTCTCTCTCTCTCTCTCTCTCTCTCTCTCTCTTCCTTCTTCCTTTCCTTTCCTTTCTTTTTTTCTCCTTCTGTGTCCTTCTGTGCCCACTTTTCACTCACTTTCTTTCTTTCCCTCCTTCCCTCCTCCCTCCCTTCCTTCTTTCTTTCTCCTTCTGTACCCTTCTGTGCCCACTTTTCTCTCTCTCTTCCTTTTCTTTCCTTCTCCTTTTCTCTCTCTCTCTCTCTCTCTCTCTCTCTCTCTCTCTTTCTCTCTTTTTTTCTTTCTCAAGGTCTGGCTGCAGTGGTGTGATTATGGCTCACTGCAGCCTCAACACCCCTCAGGCTCAGGTGATCCATTTCACTACAGCTTCCTGAGTAGCTGGGACCACAGGTGCACCACTAGGCCCAGCTAATTTTTTTTTTTTTTTTTTTTTTTTTTTTTTTTAGTAGAGATGGGGTTTTACCATGTTGCCCAGGCTGGCCTGGAACTCCTAGGCTCAAGCCATCCTCCCACCACAGCCTCTGAAGTGCTGGGATTACAGGTGTGAGTCACTGCTCCCAACCTTTGCCATATTTTCTTTTGTGAACATGAAGATTCCTCCTGAGGGCAGTCTAAAGGCAAGATTGTGAGGCAACTGAATGAAGTCACTAGGAATAATCAATTTCATAAATGAAGAATAGTTTTATAATTAACAAGTCTAAAGATATTTTCCAGACTTTTTTATTGCAACTGAAAGTCGTAACAAATCAAAATAATCTAAGGTAATGAGTATTTGTTTTATCAGTAAAGATAGAAAACAAGGGATAAGGGTAAGTGCCACCTAAGCTGTAAACTATTTTGAAAAGCAAAAAAGTATCATTCCTATTCTGTTCACACACATTTTGGAAGCCCACGTCAGATCTGGGCATACTGAAACTTTCCAGTGTCAATGTGACCATAGACTAAACATGGCCATGAGTGCGGGATGCCAAAATTCTCACAGCACCACAACCCTGAGAGAGAACACAATTAGATACTTGGTGCTCAAGGACAGAGACTCACAGGATATGGAGTTGACAACTCTCTGCAGCAACAGGTGCCCAGACTGCGGCAAGGCAGGCGGTGTGACTTAGGGAAAGTCAGCCAGGGGTCTGGGATTCCCCTCCCACCTGAGTTAATGACCCTAAACAAGCTGCCATGTGTCTGGCTTCCATTTCTTACCTGCAACATGGGATGTACAGGACTGCTGGAGTAGATATCAGGATAAACCTGATACCACTTCAATAGCTCATATATTAAATATTTTAAATTAAATTTTGGCCTGATGTTAGGAGTTTCTGGAAATTTCCTAGTTTTTTTGAATAATTGCATGAAGTTTGAAATGTCAAGCCATTGTGAAAACGTCTTCCACAGTTTCCAGTGTCTAGGCAATCAGGCAAACAGCAATTCATGTGAATTGAGTAAGATAAAGACGTTTTAAAATAGAAAAATCTTGCTCCATAGAACTTGTGTCACTGTGAAGACTGAGAAATATCAGAGAACAGTTTCTCAAGTTGCTCAATTGTGGTAGAAAAGGTTAAATAAAAGGGACAAATTGCCTAATACATACTCCCACCACAGAACCCAAAAGTGGCAGGCACATGAGGCAGCACTCTAAAACCAGGAATGCCTAAAATGAAAGAGTTCAGAAGTAGATGTCTGCTGGGATAAACCACTACAAAACATGTGAAATACAAAGCAAATTCTGGAGGAAGTCAGGAAGTCAGAGAATTGCCTACGTCAGAGTGTAGCAAGTTTTGACAGCACAAACTTATTTATACTATCAATGGTGAATAACGGAGCCTAAGGGTAAATAAACCTAATAATTTATTTATCATCATTATTACTATTATTTTTGAGACAGGTTTCACTCTGTTACCTAGGCTGGAGTACAGTGGTGCAACCACGGGTCATTGCAGTGTTGATCTTCCCAGGCTCAGGTGATCTTCCCTCCTCAGTCTCCTGAATAGGTGGAACTACAGGTGCGTGACAGCATGCCCGGCCAATTTTTGTATTATTTGTAGAGACAGAGTTTTGCCATGTTGCCCAGGGTGGTCTTGAACTCCTAGGCCCAAGCCATCCTCCTGCCTTGGCCACCCAAAATGCTGGAAGTACAGGTGTGAGCCACTGTGCCCAGTGATCATTAGTAACAGTTTGCTTTTTGGTATAGTGTTCTACTAATTTAAAAAAAAAAAAAAAAAAAAAGGTTTTCATACCCGTTCTCTCTTTTTTGTTGTTGTTGTTGCCATTACCCCATACTGCATCTCTCTCTTTTTTTAAATTATTTATTTTTAATTTTTTGTTTGTACTTTAGGTTCTGGGGTACATGTGCAGATCATGCATGGCTGCTGCACAGGTGCACACATAACCAGCCGGTTTGCTGCCTCCATTCCCACTTCATCTCTATCCAACATTTCTCCCGATGTTTTCCCTCCCCATTCCCTGCTGTCCCTCCCCTAGTCCCCACAACTGACCCCAGTGTGTGATGCTCTTCTTCCTGAGTCCACATGTTCTCATTGTTCAATACCCGCCTATGAGGGAGAACATGTGGTGTTTGGTTTTCTGTTCTTGTGTCAGTTTGCTGAAAATGATGGTTTCCAGATTCATCTTTGTCCCTACAAAGGACACGAAATCATCATTTTTTATGGTAGCATAATATTCCATGGTGTGTATGTACCACATTTTCTTTGTCCAGTCCATCACTGATGGGCAATTGGTTGGTTTAAGGTCTTTGCTACTGTACGGTGCCGCAATGAACATATGTTCACACATGTTCTCTTATTTGAGGTTCTGTAAAACTCTGAGGTAGAGTAGCCTTATTCTGTTTAGACACCTTCCCCCTGCCTCCCACCCCAGGTGCCAATGGGAAGGACCCATAGAAATCAACGAGAATGTCCTAGACGTTACGTGACACTGTGTGACTCACAAGTCCAGTTAACAGGCACCTTTTCCACTCTCATTCCTGGATCTAGAAAGAAACAACACACAAGCTTCAAATTCAAAGCTGTGTCTATTGCAGGCAGCCAGAGGTAAGACCAAAAATTCAGTCTCTATTATCAGAAGGCCTGTACTTCTAAGCTGAGGCCTGAACAGATCCCAGTCTTTTTTGGAAGCTGTTTGCTCTTCACTTGTGATAAGAACAGAATGTACTTGTTCAAAAATGTTTACACTTCTATTATGTGTAGGTTTAGGCCAGGTACCAGAGAGATGGAAGTAAATATAGAAATAGGTTCTTTGCCAAGACTCTATAGTCTAGAAAAGGAGAGAGAAAAACAGACAGGTGCCTTGTGAACCAGAAAATCCTAAATGGGTATATTAGTCCATTCTCACACTGCTATAAAGTAATGCCTGAGACTGGGTGATTTATAAAGGAAAGAGGTTTAATTGGCTCACAGTTCCATATGGCTGGGGAGGTCTCAGGAAACTTATAATCACAGAGGAAGGTGAAGCAGGCACCTCATCCACAATGCCGGAGGAAAGAAGTGGGGTGAGTGAAGGGGGAAGAGCCCCTTACCAAACCATCAGAGCTAGTGAGAACTATCATGAGAACAGCATTGGGAAAATCACCCCCATGACCCACCCATCAGGGGCAGTTAGAGTAGCCTTATTCTATTTAGACACCTGCCCCTGCCTCCCACCCCAGGCGCCAAAGGGAATGGCCTACCAGAATCAATAAGAATGTCGTGTCTCCCACCCACCAATCCCCACCCTCGACACGTAGGGATTATGGGGATTGCAATTCAAGAGGAAATTTGTGTGGGGACACAGCAAAACCATGTCAATGGACAATTGCATTTATTTAAAGGAGATGGGAAATGTGAGCCTAGCTCAAAAGTCAAAAGTTGAGAAAAGGGGACTGGGTTTCTGAAGCCTCCTATCATGAGGCTGTGGCTTTGCTTCCTGCTTATAGTGCCTCTAACTGTGACTTTTATGTGTAAAATGGCTAAAGAATTGGGTTTACGACTATAAACATGTTATTGTAGGGGAGACAATGATTTAAGTGCAGCCTGGGTATTTTTACATTTCATGTGAAACTTGAAAGATCACCTGAACTTTGGGGCAAGACTCTTTGTGGTCAAAGGAATAAGGCAAGGTCAGCTCCTCTCTACCAACAGCTTTCCACACAAGATTTAGTCGAGATGTAGATACCAGAATCAAAACAGTTGCTGAGGCCTTCCAGCATTTTGGAAGTTTGAGGCAGGAGGGTCGCTTGAACTCAGGAGTTTGAGATCGGCTTGTGCAATATAGCAAGACCCCACCTCTGAAAAAAAAATTAGCCAGGCCTGGTGTTACATGCCTGTAGTCCAAGCTGCTCCCAAGCTGAGGTGGGAGGATTGCTTGAGCCTAGGATTTCGAGGTTGCAGTGAGCTACAATCCTGCCATTGTACTGGATGACGGCGCAAGACCCTGCCTCTAAAAACAAAACAAAACCATTTGCTGAAAATTGGGCATGCTGAAAGGAAGATGAAACTGATCTTTATTTTCCTCCAGCATGTCAAATTCTCATCACATTCACCACTCAGACCTTTACAAATCTCTGGAGTAAGAATATGTAAGGGGGAAGGAGAAGAGGAGGAAAGTGTTGGGGACAGGCTATGTGGAGTTAGCTACAAAAATAGGAGCAGTAATCGGAAACGAAGGGCTGGAACACCTGTGTCCTGCCATCATGGAGAGACCACCACAGTTCAGGGCACCAGGACAGACCTTGGGATGAGAAGCCACTGTTCTCCTTGGCCACAGACAGCACCAAGACCTTGACAGCTCCTCTGCAGCCCACGGTGGGACAGTGAAAAGAGTCATAGGATGAGGATCAGGAGGCCTGAGCTTCAGCACCACACAGACATTACTTGGGCAAGTATACCTCCAACACTGGGGCCTCAGTTTCCAGATCTGTGAAATGGGGGAATGGGAGCAGGTTAGATCAAGAGCTCCTCTGTCCTTATGAGCTGTGTTTATGTCAGGATAGCATAATTCAAACACCAGAGACTTATATAATGAATAAGCTTCACTTCTTCCTAGCTGTGTGAATTTGGACAAGTCACTAAACTTTTCTGAGCCCGACTTTCCTCAGAGGTAAAAGTGGACGATGGTTCCTCTCAGGGTGGAGGGGACTAAATGAGATCGTGCACACAAAGCCTAGGGCATAGTGCTGATGGCGATGGAGGTTGATTTCTTTTCATCCCCTCTTTGGGGTCTTTTGGTGGGTGCCCTCTGAGAATCCTGATTCAAATTCTAGCAGGACTCTGGAAGAGGGTATCCCACAGGGGAGCCCCAGTGAAAGAGGAGATGGGGTTCAGCCACCCAGCATGCCTTTTATCTTATTTTATTTTTTGTTTTAGAAACAAGATCTTGCTCTGTTGCCCAGACTGGATGAAGTGTAGTGACATGATCACAGTCCACTGCAGCCCTGAACTCCTGGGCTCGAGCAATCCTTTCACCTCAGCCTCCAGGATAGCTGGGGCAACAGGTGTGTGCCTCCACATCTGACTAATTATTATTTTTTGTTATGCTTCCCAGGCTGGTCTCAAACCCCTGGTCTCAAGGAATCCTCTTGTCTTGGCCTTCTGAAGCACTGGGCTTACAGGTGTGAACCATTGCACCTGGCTCCCAGCATGCCTTTGAGCAAGTCCTGAGCATCAGTGAGCTTTACTTTCCCTACATATAAAATGAAGGTACTGGCTGAGCACAATGGCTCATGCCTGTAATCCCAGCAGGCTGGGAGGCTGAGATGGGCAGATCACTTGAGGCCAGCAGTTCAAGATCAGCCTGGCCAACATGGCGAAACCCTGTCTCTACTAAAAATACAAAAATTAGTCAGGTGTGATGGTGCAGGCCTGTAGTCCCAGCTACTCAGGAGAGGCTGAGGCATGAGAATTGCTTGAACCCAGAAGGTAGAGGTTGCAGTGAGCTGAGATTGTGCTACTGCACTCCATCCTGGGCGACACAGCAAGACTCTGTCTCTAAATAAAATAAATAAAATAAAATAAAATAAAATAAAATAAAATAAAATGAAGATACTATTCCTTGCCCTGTCTACCTCTTGAGGCTATTGTTAGAGCAAACAGGATGTACATGGAATGTTCTTTGAATTCTAAAGAGGAATTCAAATGCCAGTGCAAGAGGAGAGCAAGGGATAGGTGTCTGCACCACTAAACAGCCTCCTGCACACTTAGGGACAGTGGCTGTGCATACACCACCATAGCTGGCTAATTAAAAATTTTTTTTTTAGAGATAGGATCTTGCTATGTTGCTCAGGCTTCCCTTGTTTTTCTGAGAGACAAACTGACTGCACTTCTAACATGAAGAGGTGTGTGCTAAGAAAACACATGTAAAGATTCCCAAGTGTGTGCCTTTCTGATCTCCAAGCCCTAATTCTGTCCCTTTTAAATTTTCCTCATTAGTCTCTGTTCTATGGCTTCTGGGCAACATGCCAAAGGAGTCTCCATGTAAGATCCTTGGAATAATTTACTCACTTCTAAACAACTGATCACAAACATAATTAAATAGGGATTTGAATGAAAGAGCAGTGGGAAAGTGCAAAGGAGGCCATCACACATGTTTCCTATTATTAGCTCCAAGTTTTAATTTCCTTTAGGTGCCCCAAAGAAGGCAAACCTTCATTAGGCAGTGGAGATGTGGACAGATGGTCCAAAGACCTTTGGAGCCTTCAGAAAATGGTGGCTGTCTCCTCCCATGTTTTCTTAGTCATTTTAGGCAGGAAAATAGGCACCTGGAATGGTATAAAGGGAACTTCTTAGGAAAATGAACCTACAATTCAGTTGTAATTGAAGAATTTACTTGACTCCCTTCTGGTCATTCTGAAACTTTCTTCACGTATATATTTACAACCCAGTGGCAATTATGTAATGATGATGTAATTATCAGTAAGGTGTATAAGGAAAACATGGTGTCTAGGATTGCAGTGGTGCAAAATTAAATGTCTGATGACCTGTCTGTATTATGCAATGAATCACCATCATGCAGCAGAATTCTTACATTGGGTTCAGACACTACTACATGTATAGACTGAAAACTGGAAAAATATGCAAAGCTATCAAAAGGTTTGCAAATACTCAGGTACTTGACGTCATGTAGGTAACTTGCCCAATAACTTCTATGTTGTCTTAGCGTAATAAAGACAAACTTGAAATCATGAGGTGCTAGGCTACCGAAGAATTCTTTTTAACTGCGAACTGCAAAACCAAACCAATGTCTTAAAAATCACAGCTTCACTTACTGACTTCTTGGTAGTCAAATACATTGTACAATAGCACACTCTTTTCATCTTTCTCTTGCATGTCTTCCCAAAACATAGGCCGATCCCCACTGAAAAGCACCAAATTATAGAAACCTCACAAGATTACTGGTCCAATTCCATATTTTAAGTGAAAATCTGATAGACTATTAGCAGATTTTGGGCTAAAAAATTTCAACCACAACCAAAATTTGCAGTGTTTGGAAAAATGAATTCTAGTTAATTAAATCTCCAAGGGCAAACATTTTCACAGTGAAATATTTTAAAGTACAGAATGGTTCCACAGCCACAGCAAAAACAACAACCAAATATGAGTGCTCCCTGCAGAATTATAAAAACAGAAAATCAAAACCCAAACCAAAGGCCACACATAAAAATACTACTGCCTCATGAAACAAATCTCCAAATCTACATTCAATACCAACTCTGCTTTATAAAAATAAAATGCCTAATTTTGAGAATACATTTTTCCATGTAATACGGTTATTATTGACCTCTTAAGAATAATGCCATTTTGGCCATACTGCCCAAAGTAACTTATAGATTCATGCTATCCCCATCAAGCTACCATTGACTTTCTTCACAGAATTAGAAAAAAAACTACTTTAAATTTCATATGGAAGCAAAAGAGAGCCCATATAGCCAAGACAATCTTAAGCAAAAAGAACAAAGCTGGAGGCATCATGCTACCTGACTTCAAACTATACTACAAGGCTACAGTTACTAAAAAAGCATGATACTGGTAGCAAAACAGATACATAGACCAGTGGGATAGAACAGAGGCCTCAGAAATAGCTCCACACATCGACAACCATCTGATCTTTGGCACACCTGACAAAAACAAGCAATGGGGAAAGGATTCTCTGATTAATAAATTGTTTGGGAAAACTGGCTAGCCATATGCAGAAAACTGAAACTAGACTCCTTGCTTGTATCTTATGCAAAAATTAACTCAAGATGGATTAAAGACTTAAACGTAAGACCTAAGACCACAGAAACCCTAGAAGAAAACCTAGGCAATACCATTCAGGACATGGGCATCAAAAACAATGGCAGCAAAAGCCAAAATTGACAAATTGGATCTAATTGAAATAAAGACTTTCTGCACAGCAAAAGAAACTGTCATCAGAGAGAAGAGACAATGGACAGAATGGAAAAAAACTTTTTGCAATCTATCTGTCTGACAAAGGGCTAATATTCAGAATCTACAAAAAACTTAAATAAATTTACAAGAAAAAAATATCCCATCAAAAAATGGGCAAAGGATATGAACAGACACTTTTCAAAAGAAGACATTTATGCAGCCAACAAACATATGAGAAAAAGCTCATCACCACTGGTCATTAGAGAAATGCAAATCAAACCATCTCACCGTCTCAAATCTCAAATAAATATAAAATCACCGTCTCATGCCAGTTAGAATGATAATCATTAAAAAGTCAGGAAACAGTCCAGGCATGGTGGCTCATGCCTGTAATTCCAGTACTTTGGGAGGCCGAAGTGAACAAATCATGAGGTCAAGAGATTGAAACCATCCTGGCCAACATGATGAAACTCCGTCTCTACTAAAAATACAGTAATTAGCTGGGCATGGTGGTGCGTGCCTGTAGTCCCAGCTACTCGGGAGGCTGAAC